>NC_133138.1:18662263-18979763 GCF_048418815.1 Hemitrygon akajei
TGTGTTGTACGTACTGTATTGTACACCTTAAGTCTGGAAGAATATTGTTTTGTTTATACTGCATATACAAGTTGAACTGATAAGCTTGAACTTGAATTGTAGAAAATGCATACACATATGCAAAACTGTGAATCTGTTATAAACCAGCTGAGAAGTGTTGGATGGCCAACTGTTGTACATTGGTGCAACATGAGAAAAAAGCAGAAAATGGAAAATACTGCTTAAATTGCTTAGTTGTTGGAAGATGGCTAAACTAAACAGCAAGTCCTGCAAGGGTAAAAGGGTGCTTAAAAATAATTTCTATCAGCAATTCATGATAAAGTAGATATTGACGATCCAGGGAATACCCATCACTGTGGAAGACACTAACAATATGGTGCAAGTTCCAGGTGGCAGGGGTCATGAAGTGTGTGAAGTTACAATAACCAGAGAGAAGGTTCTTGGAAATCTGAAAGGTCAAAAGGTAGATAAGTCACCTGGACCACATAGTGTACATTCCAGACTTCTGAAAGAGGTGGCTGAAGAGATCATGGAGGCCTTCGTAATGGTCTTCCAAGAATCATTAGATTCTGGAATGGTTCTAGAGACAGGAAAATAGCAATTGTCACTCCACTCTTCAAGAAGGGAGAAGGGCTGAAGAAAGGAAACTATAGGCCAGTTAATCTGACCTCAGTGGTTGGGAAGTTGTTGGAGTCAATTGTTAAGGATAAGGTTCACGGTACTTGGAGGCATGATAAAATAGGCCATAGTCACCACTATGCTTAAGGGAAAATCTTGCCTTGCAGATTTGTTGAAATTCTTTGAAGATGTAGCAAGCAGGATAGACAAGGTAGAATTGGTGGATGTTGTTTACTTGGATTTTCAGAAGGCCTTTGACAAGGTGCCACGCATGATGTTGCTTAACAAGCTATGAGTCAGTAGTATTACAGGAAAGATTCTAGCATGGATAAAGCAGTGCTTGATTGGCAGGAAGCAAAGCATGGGAATAAAGGGAGACTTTTCTGACTGGCTGCCGGTGACTAGTGGTGCTCAACAAGAATTTGTGTTGGGACCGATTCTTTTAAAATTATATGGCAGTGATTTGGATGATGAAATTAATGGCTTTGTTGTCAAGTTTGGAGATGACATGAAGATAGGTGGAGGGGCAGGCAGTTTTGAGGAAGTAGAGAGGCTACAGAAGGACTTAGACAGATTAGGAGAATGGGCAAAGAAATGGCAGATGGAATACAGTGCCCAGAGGTGTATGGTCATGTACTTTGGTAGAAGAAATGGAAGAGCTGGCTATTTTCTAAATGGAGAGAAAACACAAAAAACTGAGGGGCAAAGGGACTTGGGAGTCCTTGTGCAGGATTCCCTAAAGGTTAATTTGCAGGTTGAGTCTGTAGTGATGAAGGCAAATACAATGTTAGCATTCAAAAGCAAGGATGTAATGTTGAGACTTTATAAAGCACTGGTGAGACCTCACGGAGTATTGTGAGCAGCTTTGGGGCCCTTATCTGAGAAAGGATGTGCTGAAACTGGAGAGGGTTCAAAGGAGGCTCATGGAAATGATTCCAGGATTGAATGGCTTGTCATATGAAGAGCGTTTGATGGCTCTGGGCCTGTGTTCACTGGAACTCAGAAGAATGAAGAGGTGACCTAATTGAAACTGATCAAATGGTGAAAGGCCTTGATAGAGTGGATGTAGAGAAGATATTTCCTATGGTGGGAGAGTCTAAGACCAGAGGACATAGTCTCAGAATAGAAGGACATACTTTTAGAATGGAAATGAGCAGGAATTTCTTTAGCCAGAGTGGTGAGTGTGGAATTCTTCCCCACAGGCAGCTGTAGAGGCCAAATCTTTATGTATATTTAAGGCAAAGGTTGATGGATTCAGGGAATGAAGGAATACAGGGAGAAGGCCAGAGACTGGGGCGGAGAGGAAAATTGGATCAGCCATGATGAAATAGCAGAGCAGACTCTATGGGCCAAATGGCCTAATTCTGTTCCAATATCTTATGGTCTTATCAGATGTAGCCACAGTCAAAGGAAGGCAGGTCAGTACAAGACAACACATGAGCCAATTGGTAGATACTCTTTGGAAATGGTGAATCTAAAACATCAAGTGAGGTATGATTAAATTAGAAACCTACAGCACTGGTAGAAGTAGCCAGAAATAGGATGCTGGGAGCAGTGAAAGGAAGGCAGATCAGTATCACCACAGAGCCACCAAACAACCTCTCACCACCACAGAGCTACCAAACTACCTATCATGCTTTAGACAGACGTGACCACACACACACACACACACACACACACACACACACACACACACACACACACACACACACACACACACTAAAATCACAGTAGGACACGATGGACAAAACTTCTGATCAAAAGAACAGGAACAGAATGAAATTGGGAATGATAATCCATCAACCAAGTATTTGCAAGACAATGTGCCAGAGTAAAGCACATTGGACAGCTAGTATGCATATTTTATATATGTGCAGTATCTCTTGTGAATGTTGTCTACCTAATGCTATGTTCCTGTGATGCTATTGCAAGTATATTTTTCATGTACCTGGGCATGCATGTACTTGTGCATCTGATAATTATCTTGACTTTGACTTCAGTGTGAACCTTTATTTATTTTTGTTTTATATTATTAATAAAGCATATAGTGTATGTGGCTTTTGAAGCCATAATTAAGACCATAAGACGTAGGAGCAAATTAAGCCAATTGGCCCATCAAGTCTGCTCAGCCATTCCATCGTGGCTGATTTAGTATCCCTCTCAACCCCATTCTCTTGGCTTCTCCCTGTAACCTTTGATGCCCTTACTAATCATGAACTTATCAACCTCTGCTCTGAATATACCCAATGACATGGCCTCCACAGCCATCTGTGGCAGTGAATTCCACAGATTTGCCAGCCTCCATTTAAAAAAAAACCTTAATCATCATCTTTGTTCTAAAGCCTATTCTGAGGCTGTGCCCTCTGGTCCTAGGCTCTCCCACCATAGGAAACATTCTCTTCACATCACTCTATCTAGGCCTTTCAATATTAGATAGATTTCAATGAGATCTTTCCTTATTCTCCTAAACTCTAGTGAGTGCAGACCCACAGCCATCAAACTCTCCTCAAACATTTACCCTTTTATTTCCAGGAGCACTCTCATGAAGCTCCTCTGGACACTCTCCAATACCAGCACATCCTTTCTGTGTACATCTCTATTGAATGTGTACACCTCTAGGGATTGTATTATCTGATCATCTGCTCTGTGCACATGGTAGAACAATAGTCAGGAAGAAGAATACAAAATGCCTCTCTCTGCATATCAGCTGCCTGCATGTCTCCTCCTACTAGTTAGACAGCAGAGAAAGGATTCATGCCATTCTGTGAGTTCTGTTTTTAATTAAAGCATTCTATTATTTTAATTTACCAGCTGTCATCCAACATGTTAGAGATAAGTCTGATATAATTTCAAGATAGTTATTTATGTATTGGGATAATTACCCTCGGAATGCAACTTTTTTAATGGAAGAGTGTCTTCAACAATCTGTAATGGGTTAAATAAGTGATGAGGATTGGTCACCAGGAACACCTTGTAAATTTGATTGATGCAAGCAGGAGGCACTGGCTCAAGAACTAGAAGTTATCCATACGTCAAGGTTGCCTGCTTACTGGTGGAGATAAAATATTTAGGTGCTGCACTGGTCTTCCACAAGAAGAAAAATACCTTGGTGAACCAAGCGTTGCCTCTGCTGATCTTGTGGTAGTTCAGGAATGCGGGATTCCAGGCCATCTTCCCCTGTACCAAAGCCAGTGCATGAAGTTGCCAGAGAGTCCACTCCAGCAGAGGTGCACATTTAAGCTTAAAGCCCCAAAGATGGGTTTACTATCATATGCACAGGTACAATGAAAAAGAACAGCAAAGGCACATGGCATCATGTAAGCAGCAATCATAAGAAAAACATAACTTATATGCCTTTTACAGGTAAGAACATAATTAGAAAAAAAAGTTCATTTTATTATAAGATTATCAAAACGGTCATAGTGTTGCAAAGCTGACCCTGATGTAAGTTTTTCAGGCGAGGTGCCAATTTTTTTTAATCATTCTGGACCGTGTGGTTCTGCTGGCAAAGCTGGTATTACTCCCCATGTTCAATTGCCTTGAGAGGGTGGTGATGACCTAGCTTTTGGAACCTCTGCTGTCTATGTGGTGAATATGTTCCCACTCTATTGTTAGATACGAAGCTCCATGTTGTTGATCCAGAAACAATGAATGAACAGTAATACATATTTTCATATTCTGGTTGACTTAATAAGAAGAGCCTAGAGGTGGATTCTGCCTTGGTCTCTATGGTGAAGAAAGGGAAACATTGAAATCATTTTAATTAACACAGATCTTCAAGGGGAATAAAATTCATTGTAAAGGAGACAGAAACTGAATCCTGGCATTTGCTCAATGACAGCCCCAGACACCAGCACATTCTTTCATTTAAAGGAAGTGTGCAACAAGCATAAGGGCCATTTTGTGTCAAGCTACTGAAAGGCTGCCTGTCAGTCTGCAAGACATACTGCGAGAGAGGAATGCTTGTTCAATATTAAGCACACTTTAGTCAATTGTATTTTCAATGGCTAGAGGGAAAAATTAGAAGGGAACTGCTGTTTGTTTGGCTTCTTCCACAAGTTTTTATAAAGAACTAATGAATGCCTGAGATACTATTCTGGTGGAGTAATATGTTGGATCATTTTTACACTGACAAGAATGCCAGTGAGTTACAATCTGGACCATTCTCATTGTACAAGAGCAATGTTGTGCAGCTGGTTCCAGCCCAGACATACAGATAAAGATCAGATTAAGTAAGAAAGCAAATGCCAGAAATGGATATGGATTTATAGCTAATGAATTATTTCTAATATAAATACATTTTCAAGTAACCTTATCGCAAAATGGCTAAGCTCTCAGAATCCTAGGTTCAAACTGTAACCTTCTTGTTCACTTTCTAATTTAGATAGTATAATTTCACTGTGGTCAGAATAAAATGAAAATTATGCTAATAAAATCTGAGGTAGCAGAATGACTTTGATTGACTGACTATAAGACTCCTGTGACATTATCAGCTGAAAGACTACCTTCAGATTATTCACAGGCTGGTGTTATGAGTGATTTCTTCAGCACTTCTAAGGCAAAATTATAGAGGGTTTAGCATTTGGTTGAACCTGTTCACCTGTTTCAGTGGAATTTCAGCAAGGAAGGCTTGCAAACTGAATTGAGATTTCTGATCCTTGAACTAAACGTCAAGTCTGAGTGGCCTTTTTGCATGCAAATACCGTATCCCAAAAAGGAACAGCACTTCAACAATGCCTCTGGAGCACAGCTTCCACAATAGTCTCAATAAGGATCAATTCTGCACTTTTTTAGTAGCCATCTACAGCCATATCATTTTGTACTCCCAAGAATAAAAGAATTTGTACAGGGCATCCCGGTGTTAGGTTTGTATTAAACTGAAGGTTGCTGGGCTTGAAGGTCCAGAAGGGTTGTTCCATGCAGTGTCTCTAAATTAGAGTTCAGAGGTCAATTCCATGGCATCTGTAAGGAGTTTGTACATTCTCCCTGTGAGCACGTGGGTTTCCTCAGGGTGCTCCGATTTCCTCCCACAATCCAAAGGTGTCTTGGTTAGTAGGTTAATTGGTCATTGTAAATTGTCCTGTGATTAGTCTAGTGTTAAAAAGATAGGTTGCTGGGTCGTGTGGCTCATCAGGCTGGAAGGGCCTGTTCCATGATTTATGCATCTCTAAATAAATAAATAAATAAATCAATCAATCAATCACAATATTTTAGAGTCCAGAAGGAGAGCAATTGTCCATCATGAGCACGCTAGTGAAAAATGAACCATCTAGACTGATACTATCTTTGTAGTTCTTTGTTCATAGTTCTATAGTTATAGTTCCCTGAGTGATCATCCAGATGTGATGAGAGATCAGGCACCAATTTCAAGAAACCCACTAGTCAAGTGAAGAAAAGTTTCCTGAATTCACTTCCTACCCTGGTGTCACTAACAATTGCTTGTCTCCACACCACCTTCACTGACTTCAGCTGAGGTATCTGTAATGATGGATTGAAAGGAAGCTTAAGTTTTCAGAAGTAATTCTAGCAACATGTAGAACCTGACTGAATTTAAGTACTAATGACTGCAAATCTAATGATTCAATTAAAGCCCAATGCATTTGTCAGGATGTTCATTTTAATAATATTTTGGGAAATTGTACATACTATGCTTCTGAATAATGTCAAGCACATTAATCTTATTGATAATCACTGATACTCTGAAATTTCCACTCCAATTTTCCCTAATGTTATTTGCCTAAATTTTTCCTGTGTTTCTGTGGATCTTGAGCTTGATGCTACGACTCTCTCAGGTGTTTTGTTTACTTCAATCTTCTCCAACCCCTAGTCTCCTGTCAGTAATAAGAGGCCAGCTTTAACAGGGTATATAAAATATCTCCATCACATCATTCTCCTGAGTTTTGTGTTGAGTCTGTGATAGCATTGGGTTTGCTGACGGAAGCTCTAAACCCCAATAAAGATATTAAGCTCTATCTGATTTAGAGAGCTACAAGTACCCTCACTAAAGGTAGGTTATACTGTAACTATCCAATTTTGAAAGACTAGTTCATTTCCCTGTTAATTCTCCGTGGCAAGTTTAGCTGCCAATACCCATTATTTGAGTGGTGAGTCCCCCCTCCCTACCCAAGGAGAAGATATTTCCAGCTAACAAAGTAGTCTAAATGCAGTTCATTTATTTTCAATGACATGTTTAAATTCAAACAACATTCTTAAAACACATTTAAAAATCACAGACGATTTCTTTCCATAAAAGACTACAAATTATAAACCATTTCTAAAACACAAAGGATTTCCAAAACACTGCTACAATTCCATTTAGCTAGAAAGACACATCAGCAACGCAGATAAATGAATCATCTGTAGTAGAAGTTGAAGCCAGAGGAATGGATTCTACTTCACCGTGTGTTTCTATCATTCTCCTTGATGTTCTTTAACCATTCTCAAAGAGACTGGACTGCTGGCTACATTTATACTGTTTCTTTGACACTTGGGTGACCACACATTATGATATTTCCTCACATACCCTTTTCACACAGAAGATCTAAAAGCTTCTTGGGGACACAGTTCCAAGGTATCCATAATCAATGCTGTGAAGCTGACTCCATGAGTACAAAAACCTTCCAACTTATTAACACATCAGCCATTAGATATGCTAAGTAATATTATCCATCTGGTCTGCAGGCTTCCTTTAACTAAATGACTTAGACACTTAGTCTGAAACAAGCAAAATTAAATAACCCATTGTCCTATGTTGCACCTCTTGAGAAGTCGGTCCAACATCCTGCTTTCTATAGACAGGATGTTTCATCTTTGTACATCTGTTTGTAAAGATGTACTTTCAATTTCAAACTGATTATTATTTGCCATTTACATTAAAAACTGAAAACTGGCTCCTGTTCATGACCAATAGCTAAACAAAGAATATTAGTTGAAAGTTTATCTTATTCAAAACAACCATTTGATCTTCAAAAGGGTCAGCTGCTGTGTTTAGAAATCTGAGCTTGGCAAAAAGGGAGAGGCCCTCAGGCCCAATAAGCGAATATCAATCACAATTCCCAGATAAATGTCCTACAATCAAAAGGCCATGCCTCAAGAAAGAAGCATCCATTATTAAAGACGCTTACCATCCAGGACATAACCTCTCTCATTCCTACCAGTAAGTGGGAGGCACAACAACCTGATTATGTACACTCTCCTCAATGAAGTTTCTGAATACTCCATAAACCAATGCACATACCTCATTATTTTGCTCTCTTTTTGCACTATTTATTTTTATATATTTGTTATTACAACTTATAGTTTTTAATATATTGCACCATCCTGCTGCCACAAAACAAAAAAATTCATGACGTACAGTATGTTAGTGAATATAAACCTGATTCTGATTCCCTTTTAATGTGCATCAGTTTGAATCATGTGGTATGTTTGCTCAATTGGATAAAATTGTCTTCCATATTCATTTTGAAAGTATTTTTAACTATTTTATAAAAAAGTTAAACATTCTCTTCATCTACTTTGCCCATGGAAATTTAAACATCCTCAATACTTATATTTTAACAATGAAATACTGTCAGTTTGGCTGTGGTAAGCAACATTTCTAGAGGACTGGAAATACAATCATGCAAGAACTGCAGGATCTTTGTCCAACATTTGCTGCACATGCCTGATTTTTTAAAAAGTCAAATCAGTCTGTCAGCCCCAATTTGCATAGGACTGGGTGCCATTGCACCCCAGAGGTTATCGGATGAAAATGGTTGGTTGAGTCATTAATAGTCCATGAAAATGTGGAATGGGAAAGGAGGAATTCAAAGAATGGGCAGGAAATCAGTAGCAGTGCCTCTGTTTTCTTAAGCCAGGAGAATTATTCCTATTCATCTGCATTTTTTAAAGGAACTATCTCTGTTAATTGTCATCCTATAAATGCTCAGTTCTTGTTTGGAACTGAAAACTCCAAGAAAGTGCAACCTGCTGATTTCTACAGTCTAAAGAATCGTTAACTAGACTGGTGCTAAACCAAAATGTCAGTTTTGGTTACTTTCACTAAATATGAAGCATATTTGAGGTTGCACATCGTATCATGCCTAGATCTAATGAAGGCTTGAGTGTGCAGTGCATTTTTCACTGGTACTTTTTGCACAAGTGTCCAGAGATTAATTTTCCATGTTCCTGATCCATTATTAGCATAATGAAATAGATTATTCTGGCCTGGTTCCAGTGCCTCCCAAAAATGTCTGAACCAAACTGATGCCATGTATAACTATTCACATCCTTCAGTGTTTCATCATCAAATTCTGTTGAATATTTCCCATGCCACGTTGAAATATATTGCAGTATTGCCTCCTCAGCTCTCTCTGTGACCTCCCTCCACCCCCATTCTTGTTGACTACAGTAACATTCTATTAATCTGGAACCTTTGGAACTCTGGTGGGGCCAGAATGGCAGATCTTCAGGACTAATGAATGCTATTCTTATGAATACTGCAATACGCTTTTAATTAATTTTAATATTTTAGATGTTATATAGTAGAGTAATAGATTTTCCAGAGGACCAAGTGAATTTCAAGAGATTAGCAGAGTTTTACTGTATCCAGATTATTGAAGTCTTCTGCTAAACTTCTACTTTTGCATTGCCAGCATAGGGTGAGATTGTGTACCTTATCGCAAATGAGTCAGTAATATACATTGCAGAACAATGTCACTGTTCTGTTGGTGGTTATCCCTCATATCTGACAATGACAGAAACTGTGCAGGAGAGTTTATAAAAGCTGTTGCACTGGAGCAGTTCCATTCTCTTGACCTCAGAAGTCCAGGTCCATGGGACAAACGAGCTTCACAAACTGGGGCTTTCCTTTATTGCACTGGATGACCATGACGTCTCCTGTGCCTTGTCTTGCCCTTCGCTCTCCACGGTGTGTTGCACCACCGGCTTCCTGGTCATTGGATCTCACTGTAGATCTCATCTGCCTAGTCTGCCGGAGCTGGCTTGGCACACTGGGACAGCATATCCCTAACTCACGCGGCTAGGAAGCTGCTGGCTACCTTCACCTGGTTTAGGCCGGCTGTCAAAGTGGTGTACTGGGGCGTGGCCACTGTTGCATGCAAACAGATGCTTGGAGAGATGGGTGAGAGCTGAATGTCCGGTGGGGAGCTGCCCCAGAATAGACATGACAAGCCCCTTCACTGGGGTGCTACCCCTCCCTGGACACCCCAGTTAGATTGGTATAAACCTCGCTTTGTTTTCTATTTTATTGGTTTCTGTTGAAAAGAAAATTGTAAAGCAAGGTGCCAACTTGCTCAGAGCATGCTGTCTTCTGTTATATTGCATGGAAAGAGGCCATTTACCTCATTATTTCATTGCTGGCTTTAATGCAGGCAAGCAATCCCATTAATACATTGACTCTTTCCTTATTTCCCTGGATCCCTGCAACTTATTCTCAATCTCTCACACAGTCTCAACTCTTATTGCCTTAAACCTACACTAAAAGGGATTTTACAACAACAGTTAACTGACAAAGACAATTTCATCCACAAAGAGTGTCCTGAGCATAAGTTTGTGCTAGTCTTATTCTTGGAGTAATACAACAGTAGTGATTCTGTTGGTCCTTATTGTGACCAAGGTAGAAAAAAAATGCAGTGACAATTGCCCATCTGTGAAGATTTATATAATTGCTATAGTTAAGAGCTCTTTTTTCAGTTTTGTTTAACAGGTATTGATGTCTTCTGGCTATTCTGGAATTTTAAAACACTTAATAAACAGCAGGAAGTCATTGGTAAATCATATAGTCATTAAATCTGACATTCAATCCAAGCTGTTTGGGCTATTAATGCAGTTGGTTCCCAATCTGTTGATGAGTTTCTCAGGTATGCCACCTGCCCCAAATGACCCAGTGCTGATTTCCCATTTAAATGGAACTTCCTGTGCCTCAATATCAATCACTATGCTATCAGGCTGACTCGTTGAATTACAGTGGAACTGGAACTGTTTCACTTCAGTGGAGAACCATCAGCTTCCCACAAAGACCGAACAGCAGAGATCTGTTTACTGGGAAACACTCTCTCAGAAAAGGCTTTCAGGTATATCAAATTTGTCGCTGTGTAGAGAGCGTGGAGTGACAGTTATGGTGCAGAGATAGTGGTTATGGGAAATAAGGGGAAGGAGTAATTGTTTGTCATCAAAAAGTGATGGATTAAGTATTGAATTTTATAAGACATTCTGGTATCTGGTACAAAGGAAAGCTTACATTTATATACAGTCCTTTACAACATCACAAAACAAAAGACCCTGCTTCTCTTATGAGATTTCTTATACTCATTTGGGAGAACCAATACCAGCTCAGTTTCAGGTCTCATCGAAAAGAAAAGGGCATTGCAATCATGTAGCAGTGACCACAGCACTATTACAGCTTGGGGTGTTTGAGTTCAGAGTTCAGTTCCAACATCCTCTGCGAGAAAGCTTGGTATGTTGGTTCCATGAGCGTGTGGGTTTCCTCCAGATCCTCGGGTTTGCTCCCACCGTCCAAAGACGTACCGGTCTTTGTAAATTGCCCTGTGATTAGGCTAGGGTTGAATAGGTAGGTTGTTGGGTGGCATGGATCGTTGGGCTGGAAGAGCCTGTTCAGTGCTTTATCTGTAAATACATACATAAATACATCAAACATAATGCCTTTAATAATGCAGCTCTTCCTTAGGGCTGGTGTTTCCCAGGTTACAACTGACTAGACTTATGGAAATCTGACTCCATGTAAATTCTCCCAAACATTAACAAATCATTATTCAAGCTATTTATAATAACAATAATAAAATGTTTTATGCTACTCATTAGTGATTGGATACAATATATATTTTATTACTTTAATCATGGATAGTATTAGAGTGCTTAATTGATAAAAATGAAAGAACAGCAGGTGTGTGTGTTACTATAGAAAACAGGCTTGTGCACAGCTCTCAGGAATGGAATCCTTACATAACCAGGAACAGCCTGTCCAGCTCTGGAGTGTCTACTCAAATATTTATAGTTCTTATTGCACTTCAGTGGAAATGTCAGCCAGGTAATTAACACCATTGTAAACATGTTATCAATTTCCTGAGATATATACAGTATATATATATATATATATATATATATATATATATATAATTACCACCTATGAGTTGTTTCATTCATATTTCATTCATTTCCATACACACCTCTGACCATAGGTACGTTACACTGTTGTATCGTGAGACCTTGCAAACAGCTGAAGCCTAAAACTCTTTCCTTGAAATCCCAGTGTCTCTCTCATCAGTCTGTGATATCTCCATCCAATTTACCAATATACCATCCAACCCCAAAGGCTGTCCCTAGGACGAACTGCAATACCACCCCAAACCACCATTTCCCCCACTCCTCACCCAAAATCCCATTGCCCCATGAACTGAGCTAACAAACAAAGGCCCAAACTGTTGCACTGACCTGTTCCACCTCCTCTAGAAACAGCAGCTTCAGAGCAGGGATGTCTGAGGTCCAATACATCGGTCTCCTTTGGGTTCACCAGACAGGCATCTTAACTATTCCCCAGCTCATCTTCAGGGTCATTGCACTGAGATTTACACAAATTTGATAAGATAATCTACAAATCACTGGAAAAAAATCAATAGAAATGCTACAACTAGACTAATTTAACAAATATAATCACCAGAAGCTATCAAACTGAATTAAAATGAATGTAGTTGCAATTCCTCGTAAGCAGTGAAACGTTTTAGATTGCTATATAATAAAAATATTCTGAGGTATTCAGTCACATTGAATTTAGTATCTGAAGCAGTGAAAGTTGATGACTTCCTAGTGGGACTCAGAGGAACATTTGTGTTCAGTCTGTCCTCATAAGAAATTAAGAAAACCTCATCAGTCTATCAGCATAGGGCCCTATTGTTCTGACAATCATTTTAACCAGATGCAGATGCCAGCAAACTCATCGCTCATCTCTATTTAAAAATGTGATAAGATCCTGATGTCATATTTTAAGGATCTTGGCAGTACACAATCAAAGTGCTTACCATGTGCTCCTCAAAGCAGATTGCAGGGACATGGAGCGTTATTTTACATTCTACAGGGGTTGTATTGAGAGCATCCTGAGCAGCTGCATCACTGCCTGGTTCAGAAACTGCACCATCTCGGATCGCAAGACCCTGCAGCAGATAGCGAGGTCAGCTGAAAAGATCATTGGGGTCTCTCTTCCCGCCATTACAGACATATACACTACACGCCGCTTTCGCAAAGCAAACAGCATTATGAAGGACCCCAAGCACCCCTCATACAATCTCTTCTCCCTCCTGCTATCTGGGAAAAGGCACTGAAGCATTCGGGCTGTCACGACCAGACTATGTAACAGTTTCTTCCCCCAAGCCATCAGACTCCTCAATACCCAGAGTCCGGACTGACACCAGCTTACTGCCCTCTACTGTGCCTATTGTCTTGTTTATTATTTATTGTAATGCCTGCACTGTTTTGTGCACTTTATGCAGTCCTGGGTTGGTCTGTAGTCTAGTGTAGTTTTTTCCTGTGTTGTTTTTACGTAGTTCAATGTAATTTTTGTACTGTTTCATGCAGCACCATGATCCTGAAAAACGTTATCTCATTTTTACTGTGTACTGTACCAGCAGTTATGGTCAAAATGACAATAAAGGTGACTTGACTTGACTTGACTTTCTAGGCGAACATAACTGCCTGCCTTTTTCTGATGGACAGTCAAAGGATAACTTCACCACTAAA
Source organism: Hemitrygon akajei (assembly GCF_048418815.1). Lineage (NCBI taxonomy): Eukaryota > Metazoa > Chordata > Chondrichthyes > Myliobatiformes > Dasyatidae > Hemitrygon > Hemitrygon akajei. The sequence continues at coordinate 18,675,632 of NC_133138.1, forward strand.
AGTGTACAAATAATTGAAAGTTTTATATTATGTTTTTTTTTGTAAGATGGGGTGGGGGGGGGATCACTACAAAGTTAGTGATGTTACTGATAACCTTCTCAATTCCATACTGAACAAATTCAGACCAGATATTTTATTAGGAAGATATAATTGAAAATCCATTCTACTAAAATTGTCCTGAGGGGGAAAAAATCAGGGGAGTGGATACATTACAGCATCTAATTAAAAAGTATTTGTATAAATTTCATTAACCATTTTCTAAACTTTCTCATTACTTCAAGGTATTAAACCATTGGTTTTGCATTATCTGCTATGCTACTAATTGTCCCATGGAGATGTCTCCAATCGCAAGAATACCACTGGGAACAATATCATGGTATTAGCAAGGCCATTTATATTTATCCTGAACCAACATCACTGTAACAGATTATCTGGTTATTAATACAATGCAATTCCTAGGAGTCTGCTTTGTGCAAATAGGGTTGTCATCTACCACTGGATTACAGAGGAATGAGTGGTGAAGTGGGATTGATGTGATCACTCTGAGCTCAGGCATAGATCCAATGGTCCGAAGGACCTCTTTATGAGTTACGAGAAGTTTGGGAAAGTTGCTGTTTTTCTTCCTTGGGTGGATATGCCTCATTTTCCTCAGAAATTGTGGGTCACTCGTCAGCTGTGGCACCAATTAGATTCTCAAGCTGATTTCTTTTAAGTCCAACGTTCAAAGGAAATTTATTACCGAAGTACATACATGTCATCATATACAACTCTGAGATTCATTTTCTTGCAGGCATTCACAGTAGAATACAGAAATACAATAGAAGCAATGAAAAAGTACACATAAAGACTAATAGCGACAAATATGTAAAAGAAGATGAACTGCAAATGCAAAATAATAATAAATAAATTCACACATAAATAAATACTGAGAACATGAGTTGTCGAGATCTTGAAAGTGAGCCCATAAGTTGTGATTAGTGATCAGTTCAGTATTGTGGTGAGCAAAGTTATCCCCACTGTTTCAGCAGCCTGATGGTTAAAGGGTAATAACTAGTAACATAGAGTAAACAACAATCTGGGACCATCGTGATATCTGAATTGAACGACTGAAACAGGTATTAGGTTAGATTTCTTTCAGACCATTATTTTAAAACTGTGGCACATATTAATGAATGGTCAAGAACTTGATTGCAATTTTCTCCGACTTCTTCAAGAACCTCTGAAGTGGCTGAGATAGGGTATTGCAGTAATATTACATTAGCCTGTCCTGAGTACAATACACCATGAGAATATAAGGATAAGAACCAGGAGTGGATCATTCAGCCTTTCATGCTGTCATTCAGTAAGGCTGTCTCAACCCCTTTCTCCTGCTCCACCACTTCCATTAATTCCTTTAAGATTTAAAAAAAAATCTATCTCAACTAGTCTTGTTAAAGGTTTTAAAATATATTTTCAGAAAGCCCCTGGTGGATCCGTTCGCGTTTGACTGCTAATTAAATTGCCTGTTAATGCTCAATAAGGACCGTGCACACGTTCTTGTTGCCAGAGGTGTAATTAATAACCTGACCCAACATCAACAAACTGAATGGAGGTTGGCAATTCATTATAGAGGATTTACAGCATGACCAAAGACTAGTTCAGCTTTAATTATGTGACCTGCTGGAGGTGAATAGAACATAGAACAGCATGCACAGTACAGACCCTTCAGCCTACAGTGCTGTGCAGACCTACATAAACCTACTCCATGATTAATATAACCCTTCCCTCTTACTCATCTCATAACCTTTCATTTTTCCTACAGTGAGTGATGTACATGTTTAAGAATTTCTTAAATATCGCTAGTGTATCAGCCATTACCATCATCCCTGATAGTGAGTTTTAGGCACCAAATACTCTCTGTGTAATAAACCCACCTCTGATATCTCCCTTAAAATTTCTTCACTCACCTTAAACAGATGTCCTCTGCTATCGGGCACTCTTGCCCTGGAAAAAAGCCACCAGCTGCCCACTTTATCTATGCCTTGCGTAATCGTACACATATCTATCAAGTTGCCTGTCATCCTTCCTTGCTCCAAAGAGAAAAGCCCTAGCTTGCTCAAACTTTCCTCAGAAGGTATGTTCTCTATTCCAGGCAACATCAGGGTAAATGTCCTCTGCACCATCTAAAGCTTCCACATCCTTCCTGTAATGAGGCAACCAGAACTGAACATAATACTCCGAGTGTGGTGTAACAGGAGTTTTATAGAGCTGCAACATTTCCTGTGGCTCTTGAACTCAATCCCCTGACTAAAGAAGGAATACTAAAACTGATGAGATTGCTGAGACACATCTGATGAACTCTGCTGCACTTATTCCATCAGTACTTCTTGGTCCTCTTTGGTTTGAATTAGGAATATGTGGAAAAATGTGGTCAGGCTGTATGCTGCAGATGGGGAGGGAATTTCCTGATTTGCACTGTTGCAATAAAATCCATTATCTAACTGGAGGAGGCATTACCACCTATCATTGAGGGCCCAGAAGAGAAGCAAGAGGATGATGAGCTGGAGGAGGTTGAGGTAAAAGATAAATGAAGTTGAGTGGTTGAATAGATCAATTTAAGTAGAGAAAGACATTATTGTGTACTGAAGTAGAGAATTTGGTTACCATAGGAACTTAATGCTGAGTTATTGCTTTTGGTTTCTACAATTTGTGGTTATTCATGGAAGCAAGGATTTAAAATTTTGCTGGGTACATAGTGCAGCTTAGGTCACCAGATCCTGATGATGTGAACATCCCCATTGTTACCTGTCCTTTCCCCAACCCCCTGCTTAATTGGATCATCTGTGATGTTGGACTGAGAGGGCTAAACTCCCAAAACTTGAAGGCTTTGACAGACATTGCCCCCAATGAATCTGCACTCTAACCAACAATTCTGCCCTTTTCCAAGCCACAGTATTAGACTGAACCGGATTCTTTAGTGTCCTAGGGCTGTACTCAAACCTATATCCTTTCCTTTACTGAGACTATTTACTTACTCCTCATAACTTCATTGTCTCTTTCCCAGTTTTGGTCAATTTATGCTGAAATCTTTGTCCCATGCTTTGTCACCTCCAAACATGTTGAAGTTTAGGTGTCTCCAAGTTGACCTATTAACCTTTGACTCCCATTAATCTGAATTTATCTAAAATACTCCTCATTCTTCCTACCTTTCTTCAAGTCACATCAAATATACATTAACTCCTTGTCAGAGAGCACTTTGGTATTATAGTTCTCATCTTTGTTTACCACTGCCAACCTAACTTCTCTACCTCCCTACATGCTACACTTATCACCCCTAACCTATTATGGTTTTTAGACCATAAGAGATTGGTGTGGAAACAGGCCATTTGGCCCATTGAGTCTGCTCACTGTTTCATCAAAGCTGATTTATTATCCCCGTCAACCCCATTCTCTTGCCTTCTCCATGTAACTTTTGAAGTCCTGACTAATCTAGAACCAAACACGAGGGAATCGGCAGATGCTGGAAATTCAAGCAAAACACACACACAATGCTTTTTGCGTGTGCTAATCTAGAACCTATCAACCTCCGCTTTAAATACACCCAATGACTTAGCATCCAAAGCCATCTGTGGCAATGAATTCCACAGATTTACTACCCACTGGCTAAAGGTATTTCTCCTCATCTCTGTTTTAAATTGATGTCTCTCTAGTCTGAAGTTGTGCGCACTAGTCCTAGACTCCCCACTATATGAAACATCCTCCCTATATCCACTCTATGCAGACCTTTCAATGTTCGATAGGTTTCAATGAGATCCCCCTCCCCCCATTCTAGTAAAGATCAGTGAGCACAGGGCCAGAGGAATCAAACATGCCTCATACGTTAACCCTTTAATATCCAGAGTAATTTTTGTGAACCTCCTCTTGACCTACTCCAATGCCAGCACATCTTTTCTTAGATAAGGGGCCCAATACTCCAAGTGCCATTGCCTTATAAGGCCTCAGGATTACGTTATGCTCCTCTCAGAATGAATGCTAAAATTGCATTTGCCTTCCTCACCACCAACTCAGATTGCAAATGAACCTTTATGGAATTCTGCACAAGGACTCTCAAGCCCATTTGTACCTCTGAATTGTGAATTTTCTTCCCATTTAGAATCTAGTCTGCAGCATTATTCCTTCAACCAAATTGCACGACCATACACTTCCCTACACTATATTCCATCTGCCACTTCTTTGTCCATTCTTGCAATCTATCTAAGTCCTTATGCAGACTCCCTGCTTCCTTACCACCACTTTCCCCTCCACCTATCTCTGTATCATCCACAAACTTGGTCACAAAGCCATTAATTCCATTAACCAACCATAAAAAGTGTCTTCATTTCCACTGTTTGCATCCTTCAAATTAGCCAATCTTCTATCCATGCTGGTATCTTTACCTTGGGTTCTTATTTTGTTAAATAGTCTCTTGTGTGGCAACTTGATTCTGGACCTTCCAGCACACTGCTAGTCTCTTCCACACCGAAGACAGATGCAAAATACTTATTCAGTTTGTCCTCCATTTCCTTGTCTCCCATTACTAGCTCTCCAGCATCATTTTCCAGTGATCCAATATCTACTCTTGCCTCTTTACTCTTTATATATCTGAAACAACTTTTGATATCCTCTTTAATGCTATTGGCTGTTTTACTCTCATATTTCATACTGTCTCTCCTTATGGCATTTTTAGTTGACTTCTGTTGGTGTTTAAAAGCTTCCCAATCCTTTAACTTCCCACTAATTTTTGCACCGTTAAATATCCTCTCTTTAGCTTTTGTGCTGTCTTTCACATCCCTTGTCAGCCACTGTGGCCTCACCCTCACTTTAGAACACTTTTTCATTTTTGGATGTATCTATCCTGCATCTTCTGAAGTGCCCCCAGAAACACCAGCCTTTGGTGTTCTGCCACCGTCCCTGCTAGTTTCCCCCTCCAAGCAACCTTGGACAGCTCTTTTCTCATGTCTCTGTAATTTACTTTACTCCACTATAGTACTGATAACTTAGATTTCCCCCTCTCAAACTGCAGGGTGAATTCTATCATAAATATGATCTCTGCTTCCTAAGGGTTCATTTACCTTAAGTTCCCTAATCGAATCCATTTCATTACACAACACCCAATTCAGAATTGCATTTTGTCGAGTGAGTCCACCACAAGTTGCTCCAAAAAGACATCTGCAAATTATCTCTCTTGGATCCAACACCAACCTGTTTTACCCAATCTACCTGCATATTGAAATCCACCATTACTGTTCTAACATTGCCTTTTTCTATGCCTTTTCTATTTCCCATTGTAATTTGTGTCCCACATCCTTGCTACTATTTAGAGGTCCATATATAACTCCCAACAGGACATTTTTACTTAAGCAGATTCTAAACTCTACCCACAAGAATTCTACATCTTCTGACCCTATGTCACCTCTTCATGAGGATTTGATTTCATTTTTTACCAATAGAGTCACCCAGCCCCTCTGCCTACCTGCCTGTCCTTTCAACACAATGTGTATACTTGGATGTTAAGCTTCCAACTATGATCTTCTTTCAGCCCATCTCAGTGATGCTGACAATGTCATACCTACCAATCTCTAATTGCGTAGCAAGGTTATTTATCTAATTTCGTATATTGTGTGCATTCAAACATATCACCTTCAGCCCTGTATTCATCATTCTTTTCAATTTTGCCCCCATGTTACAACTCATCCCACTGGCTGCAATTTTGCTCTATCGTCTGCCTGTCCTTGCTCACTGTCTCACTACACAGTGCTTCTACTTGTGTAGCAACTGCCCCATCCTCAGCTCTGTCATTCTGGTTCCCATCTCCCTCACCTGCAAACCTGCCCGCAAGGATATTGGTTCCTCTTGGATTCAGGTGTAATCTGTCCTTTTTGTACAAGTCATACCTTCCCTAGAAGAGGTCCCAATGATCCAGAGATCTGTAACCTTGCTCCCTGCACCAATTCCTCAGCCACACATTTAACTGCTAAATTATCCTATTCCTACCCTCACTGGTGCGTGACACATACAGCAATCCACAGATTACTACACGTTAGGTTTTGCTTTTCAGCTTTCTAGCTGAAATCCTATATTCTCAGGACCCTCTCCCAATGCTTACATATGTTGTTGGTAACAATATGTACCACGGCTTCTGACTTCACACCCTCCATCCTTAGAATGATGTGGATCCGATCTGAGACATCCCTAACCCTGACACCTGGGAGGGACAATATCATCTGGGTGTCTTTTCCACGCCCATGGAATCTCCTGTCTGCTCCACTAACAGTGGAATCCCCTTAGAATGGTGTATAAAATTGCCTGAGTCCCGAGCCCTAGAATTTCCATTCCTACCTTTCCATATCATCTCTCTCTTCTGTTCTTCTTTAAGACATTTATCAAACTTATCTCTTTTATGTCAACCTTTGTTAGGTGAAAGCTTTTGTGCAGGGCCTTGAGATGTATTGGCTATATTAAGGCTGTTTAAGTAATTGCAAGTTGTTGTTTGTTCAGAGTTATTGCTCTAGGATCAATCCTTGATCACATCTATGACATATAAAGGCTGCCAAACTGCCAGAATCCAGCACTATCATCGCTTAGTCAAGAGCAATTGGATCATAAGAATATTGTGCACTAAAGTGTGATAATCATATCTACTCTTTCAAGAAAGCTTAAGCTTCTAACATAAATTCTATGAACTGTAGATCAGAAGAGATGTTCTGGCCCATTTGATCATTTGCTCAACAAAGAAACCCAAAACTCATCATAATATAGCTTTCGATTTCTGAAGTGGATTGCTGTTCATGTGAACATTGTGTAAAACAGATTGATTGAATTGACCAGAAACTGTGTAGAAACTTGTTTATGTTACTTAAGTTTATACAGTAACACATACAAAATGCTGGAGGAATTCAGCCGGTCGGGCAGCATCCATGGAAAGGAATAAAGAGTTGTCATTTTGGGCAAGACCCTTCATCAGGATAAGTTTATAAAGTGATGGTTAGTCTACACTTGGATTATTTTGTGTAGCTTTGGTTGTCACACTGTATGAAAGATGCAATTGCACTGGAGAGATTGCAGAAGAAATTCACCAGGATCTTACATGGATTGGAGAACTTTAATTATTGAGAGAGAGAATGGACAGGCCGAGTTTGTTTTCCCTGGAGTGAAATAGGCTAGGGGGTGGCTGACCTGATATGCACATATAAAATGATCAGAAATATAGACAGGGCAGATAGTCAGATTTTTTTTCCCAGTGGCAAGGGTAGCACCAGTAAGAGGGCAAAGGTGGGAGGAAAGAGTTGTAAAGGAAATCTTTGTTAAAGGTTCTTTTACACAGATAGTAAATGGCTAATGTCTGGAACTTGCTGCCAGAGGAGCTGGATACAAATGATACACTTAGGCAGTTGAAGAGGCACAACACAGAGGGACATGGATCTAATGTTGGCAAATTGGATTAGTATTGATAGGGAAAAATGTTGGCATGTTGATGGTGGGCTGGGCTGTGATGTACAACCCTATGACTATAATTAGACCACTCCTTTGTTTTCAGTATCTGTGACAGACGATTTCTTTGTCTGCATCATGGGTATGTCTTTTTACTTTACAGAAAATGTACCTGTGTTTTGGAAATCCTTTGCATTTTTAAAATGGTTTGTAATTTGGGAATGTAAAAGATAGGAATCATCTGTGAGTTTTAAATGTGTTTTAAGAATGTTCTTTGGATTTAAATGTGTATCACTGAAAATAAATAAACCATGTTTTAAACTACTTTGTTATTTGAAGGCAGGGGTTCCCAACCTGGGGTCTACACACCCCTCAGGGAATGGTAAGGCTCATTGCATAAAGGAGACAGAGAACCCTTGGATGAAGGTACCTTCTCCTTGGTAGGGAGGAGAGATCCACCGCTCAAACAGTGAGTACTTACTTACTGTCTATTATGCTGTGGCATTTGGGCAACAATGAAGGTTCAGAGCTTCCTTCATCATGTCAGTAGGTTCCTTTTGGTTTTCACTCCCGTCAGTCAAGCAAGTCCTGGGTGGGGACTCAGAAATACCCTTGCACTCTGATGTAGAAGGATTCTTCATAGTTGTTTCTGTAACAATTTTGTTTTATCAGTTAGGCTTGATAGCTCTGAGCTGAATCCCCAAACCTGGAGGACTGGTGGACCACTCTTAGTCTCTATTCTTTCACCTGTTCGGCATGGGTGACTCTACCAAGAGCCAAAGCATAAAGCCCTGACTCCAGCCAACATGGCTCTCCAGGTAATTGAGGCAAGCAAGCCTCCAAACCATGACAAGGTTGTGGTCGTCTTGGGAGCAAATAGTGAGTATTGCCAGCTATTCTCACTGTGGAAGATAAACAGGGAAGTGAACTAGTGTTTGAAGGTTTGATAGTATAATGTCCCTTTAGTGAGGGGAATAATGACTATATATATCCAATAGGGCTTAAGGTCTTGGTGTTTGGAACTTCGCAGTTAGCAAACCCAATACCATCACAGTTGGCTTCCCAAATGGTCATGTTATACCAAAAGTATTATTTAAGAGAGAATTATTATTTATCAATAGAGAACTCTTGACAAGTGCTGAGGCACCCCATCTAGTACTATAAAATGGCCGACATCTTGGTTCTGGAAGTTGCACAGGCAAATGCTGGTCAATATTATGAATGTGCTAATAATATGTCAGAAATATGGGATAATACACCAACTGCTCTTCCAAATGAAAATGATGAATATCTTATTCTTTAAGTTAGAGAACCTAGAGTAGGATGTAGGTTAGACAGACCAAACCCTGCTGTATGACCACGCAGACCATCACAATTTGTAACAGATCCCAACAATGAAACAATAAGTCATGCCTAGGAGACAATAAATTGACCTTTTTTTAGATAGGTACACCAGTAAACCCTTGAGGTAGTGCCCACACCATAAACCCTAGTGGTACAACTGAAATATGGAGAACAGATGCTTTGGAACATGCACTAGAACTATTAGAAAGGTTGACTATAGCCAGTAAAAGAAGAGTAACGAGAAGTGTTCCTGTACAGGGAGCCACTGCAAACTCCCCATTACAAACTCCCCGGCAAGTTTCTAGAACTTTGACTATTCAGAATTTGCAGACAGTTTGTGCCACACCTCCAGCTGATGCTGAAGGAATTCTGAAATGGCTACTTCAGAATGCAGGGAGGTTCCAGGTGGTCTGGGTCAGTCATCCTCCCCATCATGTTCAGCAATTCTTTTTAATGTTATTTTCCATAGCCTTGGTACCATCTCTGCACAAGTGTGGAATTCTGCTATCAGATATATATGCGGATTTATACACAAATGAATGTTGGAGATGTACGCGGAGGACTTAGTACTGTTTTCAGTAAAACAGTCAAAAGCCAGAGATTAATAGCAGCTTATAAGACGGAGAATAAATAGCTAGGGCAGACTAGGACCTAGTTCATTCTATAATGTTGCCGCTTTGTCCCAGTGAAAATCTTTGCACCATGCGTGGAGTAGCTCTTAAACAACACCCAATACACAAACGATTTCAGGTTGTTAAAGCGATCCTGTGCACCCACATGATGGTAGCAGGATTACTGCTGGTTCCCTAACAAGGGCACTGGGGGGCCAGCACAGCTTTCTCCACTTTTCTCTCTAAAGGGAATGTAGTGTCTGTAGGAAAGTCACGTGTTGGCGCGTGGCCTAGTGGGCAAGGCATCAGACTAGTAACCTGAAGGTCCCTGGTTCGAGCCTCAGCTGAGGCAGCGTGTTTGTGTCCTTGAGCAAGGCACTTAACAACATATTGCTCTGCGATGACACCGGTGCCAAGCTGCATGGGTCCTAATGCCCTTCCCTTGGACAACATCGGTGGCGTGGAGAGGGGAAGGCCTGCAGCTTGGGCAACTGCCGGTCTCCCATACAAACCTGCCCAGACCTGCGCCCTGGAAACTCCAGGCACAGATCCATGGTCTCTCGAGATCGACGGATGCCACACATACACAGGAAAGTCATCAAGTTAACCTTGTTCCTCGAGTTGATCACATTGACAGCATCCTCCTACACCGGCCTCTAAGTAGGGAAGACAAAATCAACCAACCAAGAAAGTCTCCTGGAGACTTCCTCTCTTAGGAAGAGATATTCACTCACAGCTTCTATGCTTAGACACTAAGTACAGGCCATAAGATTTAGCTTCACTCCCTTTCTTTGCATAAGGAAGTCTTAGACCAAGATATTCCTACCAGGACAGAGGGACCATTCAGAGGCCCCAGTGATATTATGGAGAAGAGCATGCAACTGAGCACACACCATAAATATACCACACACCATCTAAATATACAAAGGGACAGGACCCATTCCCAACGTCCACATCCTCCACTGCAGCTCAAGGAAAACAAAATATAAAGAAGAAAATATAAAAATATAAAAACAGCACAGGAAAATTTCAGCAACAACTCTAATTAAAATGCTCCATCTGACGAATAGAATACAGGCATACCTAGTCTCGCCTTTCCATGTGCCAAAGCTCATATTTTTGACAAATTTGACTCTGCTGTTTTGATACAGCAAGAGACATTACACAGCCTTACAATCAACCCTAGACCTATTGAATTATGCCAGAGCTTTCACCCCTGACTATGCTCAATTGTCAAGACCATTGTACAACAGATGTACACTGAAAAATGTCTTTACCCCAGAAGATTATGAGGCACTAGAGTAATTGATGAATGCAGTTCAGTCTGCATTAGGCCTCTGGACAAGAAGACTAACAAAACCTCTTGTTCTGCCAACTTGTGTTTCTCGAAAAACTGCTGTGGCCATCTGCTATAATGAGGGGAAAAAACTCAAGGCCCCAATACGCTATGCCTCATATAACTTCACCCCAACAGAATATAAATTTACTGCCTTAGAATGATGTCTTACTATGGCATTCTATACACTTATTGCAAGGGGCAAGCCAATTATTACACAGAGTTCGTGGTTTTGAAAAATGATAGCAAATTACCAACAAATGAATGGAGAACTACCATAACTAGATATAGGAAATGGCAAGTACTTTTGCAGGACATCATCATAAAGGGGGAATATGTTCCTGAGAGCTGTAGTTTACAATCCTTACCTGTCATGGAAGATGCAGACCATCTTCTTCACAACCCAATTGATGCACCATCAATAACTCTGAGACTTGGGTTAAGGTAGGCTTTTATTGGCTGGAAGAAAGCACAAGCAGCAAGTGACCATCACACAACATCCTGGAGACTGAGGAAGGAGCAGTGCCTCCAATCGCCTTTATACAGGGGTCTGTGGGAGGAGCCACAGGAGCAGTCAGCCCGGGGGGGGGGGGCGTGTCCAGACAGGTATATGTAGTTCACCACATCAATACAGCATGACATCCTTTAGAGCACTATTCTCAAACGTGGTACTGTGATGGATCAGCAATGAAAATCCAGGAAGCTGGATCCCTTCTATTGTGTTCCCTGCTCCTGATTATAAAAGGGAAAGTTTTATTGGAAATTGAATTTGAACCACGTAAATTGAAGCACATCCTTAGGGCATCATACAGCTCAACTTGCAGAGGCTAAACAGAATTATGTCTAAAATAAGTAAATATAGCAGAATCAGTCTTGATATGTACTTACTCTATTTATTCTAGGAATGTGCTAGAAAGAGATCTTCCTATCTGGTCAACTACCTGATGGGGAGAAGAGGTAAACTGCCTCCACATTGGTCCTCATTTATGAATTATTATTAACTTGACCAATAGTAAAGATGCTATACATCCCAGGATATACTGCAGGCTTCATACGGTAATATACTAAGTAGTAATCAAGTAAGTGAGGCCAGGGTTTTGGTAGTAATTAAGTAACAAATAAAAAGTAACTGGGGTGATGTTTCAAGAATTTTCCTAGATACTACTGAACTCATTCCCAAAGGATTTCCAACAGACTACAAATATGAAGCTGATGGTGATATTAAGGTTTGGGTATGCCACTCTAAAAATGATAAGAAGCAACTGCCTCCTGCCTACAAGGGGGAAACACTGATTCAAGAAGCCCACCAATGATTCGGACACAATCATGGTGGTAGACAAGCCACATGTGAAATTAGCCATGTTATACTGGTGGCCTGCCATGCTGAATGAGTTGCAAATTGTACAGAAGGACTGGCCTACAATAAAGGGGCAGTGACAAGACCACCTCCTGTAAGATAAACAAAACCACAGGCAACAATGCAGGGGAGGTAAATTGATTATATCAGCCTATTTCTGGCATCCCAAGACAGCCAACTTTATTGGAAGCCTAATAAGTATATTCTTGTGATAGTTGATCTTTGTACAGGATATATGTAGTTCGTCTCCAAGACTTCCTGTAGTGAGATCACAACTGTCACAGCACTCCATTTTCCACATTCTGCACCAAGAGTCTTCCTTAACAAGTAAAGGAAAGATAGCTACCCCAGAGGAACTCTAGACTCCTGACAACCTTTTTACCTATTCTGATGTGATTTCTTTGGAAGCCAATGTAATCGTAGGGCCTGTGAGGTCTACAAAACATGATATTGTCACAAAGTAGAACTAATTGAATGTGTTTTACTTACTACTTGGGTATTAGCATATCTTACATATGTATACTTGTTTGATAAAATTCTATGGCTTAACAGAACAGACTGCCCCAGTTAAAGTTTTCTGGGGAAACAAACAAGGTGGGAAAATCTGTCAATTCTTCTCAGTGACTTCTTTGAGCATTGGATCAAAGAGAGCCTTCCTAGCACTGGTAACCTACTGGAATGATTGGTGGAGTGATAGTCTGTTCCCAAGAAGAGCCTTGATCTTGAACCTGATATCGTAAGAAGAAGCTGGGTTAGAAATCTTCACTTAGCAAGAGAGGGGTGTGATGAATAATTGCTTCCTCGGCCAGCAGGCCTCATATTTTGAAAAGCTTAGCTTTCTAAACATAGTAGCAGCTACTTGTAAGATCAAATAGTGTAAGTTAAACTTGCACGGATATGCTTTATTTAGCTTCTAGTTGTAAATGGGAGCCAGTCTTCAGTTCTTAAAAATTAAATAAAAAGCAGTAATCAGTTTGAAGTTAAAAACATAACTTTGCAAACAAGCTCTGTCTATAGAGCAGATGGCTAGCTCTCAACACATGGTTTATTCCTGCTCAAGACGTGCAATGTAAGACAATAACTTGGTTTGTTTCAAAACAGACAATGCTGGCTAAGTTGTTTAATTCAAAGGAGCTTGCTGTCATTGATCTATTATTGTTGGAAGCTTTAAGTACTTAAGGAAGTTAGCTTATAGCAATAATGGTGGGTATCTAGGAACTCTTCAAAAATGTTTTAGTCCATTTGTGTATAAAAGGTATCTGAAGTAATATTTTATATAGTATGTGTGAAGTCACCCATGTGGCAAAGTATTTGTATAAATGTAGAGAGCTTATTAGGAATGGGGTAAGAAACAGCAAGAAGCATCAAAGAAACTTGGGGTGAACTAGAATCTATTCCTCTAGCTTCAATATCTGTGACAGATAATTTGTTCATCTACATTGTTGATATGTCTTTTTAGTTTATTGGAATTGTACCTGTGCTTTGAAAATCCTTTGTGCATTAGAAATGGTTTGTAATTTGGAAATGTTTAAGATAGAAATCCTAAGATAGAAAAGCTATTTAAATGTATTTTAAAACGTTGTTTGGATTTAAACATGTATTACTGAAAATAAATGAACTGATAGTGGTTTTTTCCCAGAGCTGAAATGGTTGCCACAAGAGAACCCAGGTTTAAGGTACAGAGGAGATGTCAGGGGTAAGTTTTTTACTCAGAGAGTGGTGAGTGTGTGGAATGGGCTGCCGGCAATGGTGGTGGAAGCGGATACAATAGGGTCTTTTAAGAGACCTTTAGATAGGTACATGGAGCTTAGTGAAATAGAAGGCTATAGGTAAGCCTAGTAATTTCTAAGGTAGGGACTTGTTTGACACAACTTTGTGGGCCGAAGGGCCTGTATTGTGCTGTAGGTTTTCTATGTTTCTATGTTTCTAATTTTAAACTACTTTGTTAGCCATAAGTATCTTCTCCTTGAGTAGGGAGAGGGCATCCATGGCTCAAATGTCAGTGGGTACTGGCAGCTAAACTAGCAATGGGGAAGTAACTGGGAAGTGAACTCGTCTTTGAAAATTAGGTAGTTACAATATAATCTCCATTCAGTAAGGGTACTTGTGGTAATTATATCTGACAGGTCTTCCTTTGATTTTGGAATTTAGCAGTCAGCAAACCCAATACCATCACAGGATTTTGTACATTCTCCCCGTGACCGCATGAGCTTCTGCCAGATGCTCCACTGAAGGCTGTCAGGGTGGGTAGTGACAGTCCAATCACCTTTTGTTCTGTCCTTTGAACATATCTCTTCCTACCATAAATGCACACCCTCTGATATTAGCTATTTCAACCCTGGGAAAATGTTACCGGCTGTCTACTATAGAATCATGAATTCATAGAGTAATACAGCATAGAAACAGGCTGTTCAACCCAACTAGTCCACAACAACCACAGCATCTTCCCTTTTCATAAATCTGATGCCCTGACTGATGAAGGCCAGTGTGCTAAACACCTTTTTAATCACTCTGAATAGCACTAGATATTGGATTAATAACCTCACTTCTGATTTCAATACTATAATTCCAAGCAGCTGCTAACTCTGAGCTCCTAAACATGGACTCAAAACCTTTCATTGCAACTGAATCCTTGACTTCCTGGCCACCAGTTTGCAATCAGTAAGGAGAGGCAGCAACATGTCCAACACAATTATTCTCAACATTGGCACCCCGCAGGGCTGTGTCCTCAGCCCCCTACACTACTCCCTATACACTCTGAATTTCATGGCCATACTCTGTTCTAACTCCATCTACAAGTGTGCAGATGGCACCAATGTAGTAGACCATATCTCAGATAAAGATGAGTTGGAGAATGGGAAGGGGATAGAGAGCCTGATGACATGGTGTCATGACAACTTTCTTCACACTACCAACAAATCAAAAGAGTTGCTCATTGACTTCAGGAAAGGAGATGGTGCACACACTCCTCCCTAAATCAATAATGCTAAGGTCAAGAGGGTTGCAAGTTTCAAGTTTTTAGCAGTGAACATCACCAGTGGTTTGTCCTGGTCCAACTACCCTGACACCACAGAAAGAAAGCTTACCAGCACTGGTACTTCCTCGGGAGGTTGATGAAAATTGGCATGTTCACTTTGACTCTCACTATTTTTATCAATTCAGCATAGAAAACACACTCTCTGGATGATAATGCTTGGTATGGCAACTGTCTGCACATCACCACAAGAAGCTGCAGAAAGTTGTGGAAACAGTTCAGCACATGACAGAAACTCCAGCCTCACCTCCATGGACTCTGTCTATGCTTCTCACCGGCTTGGTAAAGCAGTCGGCATAATCAAAGACCTTACCCACTTAATGGTCTAGGTTCTTGGTTGTGGTTATACCACTGAATTTTCTCTTGTTAAAGCTGGTCCTTGTATGGCACTTTTGTAGAACGCAAGTAAATTCTGAGCCCAAGCCAGACTTGTATCTTACTGCCTGGGCTGTTATAACTTGAATTGAACACTTTGAAATTATCAGTGGATATTCAATTTTCAATCTCATTATGGATATGGTGGCAAATATGGGAACATTTCAAGGTTTGTATTTCAGCTCAACGACCTTTTGTGATTGGAGATGAGGTCATTAACCTGGGTTGCCAGTTCTGTTTCTTTCTGCTTGGTAGCTCCCTGACCTGATGAATGCTTCCAGAGTGTTCTGTTTTTGTTTCAGATTTTTTGTATTTGCTGTCCCTGACAAGTTCTGATGTATGTAATTCAGTTTTTCCTGGTCCTCAGATGCTATCTGACTTGTATTCTCTTTCTATTGCATATCATTGAACTCTCTGTACAGTATCATATGTTTTTTTTCCCTCTTTCATCTGTTCTCCTCCTAAGTACAATGTTGCTTCCTGTCCAGAAAGATTTTATGCCATAAACAAACTTTCTTCACATTTATTTACTAGGCATTAGTCTATGTTGTCCATTTCCTCTTCATCGCCATCTTATTACAGACATTCCCATTAACTTGGCTTCTCCCTCCACAGTTGCTGCCTGATTTGTTGAGCATTTTCTTCTTTTACTATCAGAATTACAGACTCTGTAGCTCATTGCATATTTGTTGAAACTGTCAACTTTGCCAAGTGTGTGATTTACACTGGGGCATTATAAATGCTACTTAATTGCTCTATCATGAGCCATTTTATTCGGTAGAAAGAAATGTGAAACAACATTGAGATCAGGATAAAGTGTACAGTCAATCAAATTCCATTGGTTCCACAATGAATGTGAATCCCCACAATGATGATGAATAAGATCAAGCCTTTGTTCCAGATACTTGTGTATCTGGCGACATACTTAAAGCTGAAAATGAACTGTAAGTGACAATGACACATGACAATGGTCTTACTGAATTAAGGAGACATTGTAAAAGCTGACATTTCATATTTCACTTGATCTGACATTTGCAATAATACTTTGTGTTTATGGATTTTGCATTATTCTGAGCATTATTTGGTAACAGACATCTTACTGAGATATGCATTTTATTAGAGATCTTGCCTGAAACCCAGACAGTAAGTAAATTTGACTCTGCTCTTAAATGATTTGGTAATCACAAAACTCACATACTGTAATGGTCTGTCACATCTCCTTTACCGAGCTTGGATATTAATAATTTCAAATGTGTGCAAGAAGAATCAGAGGATTTTTTTGCCGATTACATTCAGACTTCCTGTCTATCAGCTATAATAAGAGCACTAACATCCCAACATGGTGTGTTAACTTTCTTCGTCTTATAATAGTGTTTCTCTGATTCACAGGTAGAATTATTCTGAAGTAGTAGAATTTATTCCAGTTATACTACCTGTTCGTAGATGAAAATTCTTTCAATAACTACTTTAATTGGGCATATTGATTTTATTTAACCTTGAAAGACTTGTCCCAGTTTTCCAGCTTTTTTGTTTTTGGCTTTTCCCATTTGAGCGACAACTTGGGATTTTCCATTCTCTACCATAATAACCCAACTGAGATCAAACATGAATACATACATATAAAATTAATTATCAACTACCCACTCTGATCCAATATCATCTATTTGAGGGAAAAGAAGTTACCTCAGTGTAGGCAGTTGTCAGTCAAACAAATACTATGTAATGAGACCAATTAGAACAATATAAATTAGGAATATTTCATTCTCCATGAAGTCAACTGACAGTTATGAAACTCAAATTAAGTCCAGTAAATCATAAGCACAAGAAGACCATAAGACATAGGAGCAGAATTAGGCTACTTGGCCCATCGAGTCTGCTCTGCCATTTCATCATGGCTGGATCCATTTTTCATCTCAGACTTAACCTCCTGCCTTCTCCCCATATCCCTTCATACACTCACCAATCAAGAATCTATCAACCTCTATGTTAAATATACATGAAGACCTGGACTCCATAGATGCCTGTGGCAAAGAATTCCACAGGTTCACCACTCTCTGGCTAAAGAAATTCCTCCTAATTTCTGCTCTAAAAGGATGCCCCTCTATTCTGAGGCTGTATCCTCTGGACTTAGACTCTCCGCTCATAGGAAATATCCTTTCCACATCCACTCTATTGAGGCCTTTCACTGTTCGATAGATTTCAATGAGGTTGCCCTTCATTCTTCTGACTTCAGTGAATATAGGCTCAAAGCCATAAAATGCTCTTCATATGACAAGCTGTTCAATCCTGGAATCACCTTTGTGAATCTCCTTTGAATCCTCTCCATTTTCAACATATCCTCTCTAAGAAAAGGGGCCCAAACCTGCTCACAATACTCCACGTGAGACCTCAGCAGTGCTTTATAAATTCTCAACATTACATCCTTGCTTTTATATTCTAGTCCTCTTGAAATGAATAACAACATTGCATTTGCCTTCCTCACCACAGACTTAACCTGCAAATTAACCTTTAGTGAATCCTGCACAAGGACTCCCAAGTCTCCTTGCCCCTCAGATTTTTGAATTTTCTTTCCATTTAGTAAATAGACTACCCTTTTATTTTTTCTACCAAAGTGCATGACCATACATTTCCCAATACTGTATTCCACCTGCTATTTCTTTGCCTATTCTGTGTAAGTCCTTCTGTAGCTTCTCTACTTCCTCAAAACTATCTGTCCCTTCACGTATCTTCATATTGTCTGCAAACTTTTCAACAAAACTATTAATTCCATCATCCAAATCATTGACATACTGTATAATGTAACAAGAATTTGTCCCAACACAGAGCCCCGCAAGAAATTCTGCAGATGCTGGAAATCCAGAGTAACCTATGTAACCAGTCAATGCTTTGGGCCGAGATCTTCTTCAGGACTGTCGTTCTGAGGCAGTTAATCTTGTAATGATTTGAAAATAAGTTAAATAATTCAACATCAATCATGGCAACGATGGTTTACAGTTGCTTAATTACCATGGGCTATAATTTCCTGATAATGTCAAGATGCAATTTCTGTTAAGCCACTTACGTTTCCTGGGCCTAATGCTTTTCATAGCTTTTAATGAAGGCATTGACATAAAATTGGTTTGAAATGGGGGTAAGCAGTTGAACTCCTTGGAAATGAGTGCGTGTTTAAAAGAACAATCCAGTCTGCATTGTTACCACCCAACATAGAAGGTCAACAGTATTGAGAGAAAGATTTTTGGGAAATATTTTGCATCCCTCATTACATACAAAAAAAAAGTGCTGAAAGATCTAGGGTGCGGTAGCTAACTTGGAAAAAAAACCTTTCCTAAATCTTCTCACCTATTCTTTGGCCATGAATCCTGACAGTCCCTGACTAAAACTTGTCTAATGTACTGGTAGTGTAGTAGGGACCTAAATACAGGACAACTGAAGGATCTTCACCACTGGTTGTCATTTGAAATCACCAATCGAGAGTTGTAGAGATCCAGTCGAGGGCAAGGTGCAACAGAAATGTACCAAATGACTTGGTCTCCACAGCCTTTTTTGACAATGAATTCCTCAGATTCACCACTCTCTGGCTAAAAAAATTCTTCCTCATCTCTGTTCTAAAGGGATGTGTAATAGGCTGGGTTGTTCAGACCCAAGCTATTCAATTGTCCAGGAGATGTGGTGATAAGTGCACAAGCTCAACAAAGTGACTCAAGCCTAATTTTTTATCATGATATGGAAAGCAGAAATAAACCACACAAAATACTACTTAGCAAGTCACAAAGATTTCAGGGCTCATGATTCCTAGTCACCCCTTAATTATTGATGTCGTTGGGGGAACTCTGAGTTCTGACTCACTCATGAAACCACCCCGGGGTCCCAGGCACCGATCGTTATTTCCAGTCTGGGCAAAGTCCAATGAACTGGGGATGGGCACCCTGATAAAAATGAGTTTCACAAGCAGAGTGAGAAACAGAGACAGACAGGCTCTTTGTGTTTTTTGTTCTGATGCCATTAACTCAGCTTTCTTTCTTTCATTCAAATAACACATGTTCATTAACACTGTGTTCATCATACCCTTATAAATGAATTAGACACTTTCACAGCTGCCCCTTATCCATCAATCTATCTGTTTGGACATAGCATTTCTCAAACTCACAAAAGGACGTTAGCATTACATATCAGAGATAAGCCCAGGACTCATCAAGACAACTTGACAAACACTAGGAAAGAATCCATCAAGCTAACTTCATAGAGACTAAGAAAGAATCCATCAGCCTAGCTCTCAAGCTGACTAATAGGCACTTAGTCATTAAGAGACATCTTCATATTAATGGTACCCGAGACTAAGAAAGAATCCAGCTACTATCAGCAAACATTAGGCAGTGTTTACCTTGCACAGACACTTTGCAAACATTACTCACAAACAGGCGTACAGACCCCACATGCTAAAAGAGAAAGAGTTAAATTGTCATTTTGAACTTTTTACAAAATTTAATACAACACAGGATGTATTTCAATTCTGAAGCTCTGCCCTCTGGTCCTAGACTCTCCCACTACTAGAAAAATCCTTTCCATGGTCAGTCTGTCTAGGACTTTCAATATTCAGTAGGTTTCAATGAGATCCCCAATCGTTCTTCTGAACTCTGGTGATTGCAGGCCCAAAGCCATAAAGCCCTGTTCAGATGTGAACCCTTTCATTCCTGGTTCAGGTTGGTGCTAGATCCCAAGAGCTAGAATTTGGAGAATGTCTGCAAGATGGCTTTTTAGGGCAGCACATGGTTGTGCCCATTGGGGGATCAGCTATTCTGGATTGGGTGTTGTGTAATAAAATGGATTTAATTAGGCAGCTCAAGGTAAAGGCACCCTGAGGAGGCAGTGATCATTATATGATAGAATCCACCCTGCAGTTTGAGAGGGAGAAGCTAAAGTCAGATATATCAGTATTACAGTGGAGTAATGAGAGGGAAACTGGCCAAAGTTGATTTGAAGGGGACACTAACAGGAATGATGGCACAGCAGCAATGGTGGAATTTCTGGGAGCAATTCAGAAGGTGGAGGATAGATAAATCCCAAAGGAAAAGAAGTATTCTGAAGGAAGGATGATGCAACCTTGGCTGACAAAGACAGTCAAAGCCAACATAACGGTGAAAGAAAAGGCATATAAAGAACAAAACTTAGTTGGAAGCTAGAGGATTGGGAAGCTCTTAAAAACCAACAGAAGGCAGCTAAAAATGTCATAAGGAGTGAAAAGATGAAATATTAAGGTAAGCTAGCCAATAATATCAAAGAGGATACCAAAAGACTTTTCGGATACGTAAAGAGTAAAAGAGAGGTGAGAGTAGATGAGTGGAAAATGACACTGGAGAGGTAGTAATGTGGGATGAGGAAATAGTGGACAAGCTAAATTAGTATTTTGCATCAGTCTTCACTGTGGAAGATACTAGTAGTGTGCTCGAAGTTTATAGAGTATCGAGTGGAAGAAGTGAGCGTAGTTGCTATTTCTAGGGAGAAGGTGCTTGGGAAGCTGAAAGGTCTGAAGGTAGATAAGTCACCTGGATCAGATGAACTACATCCTAGGGCAGGGGTGTCAAACTCATTTTAGGTCACGGGCCGGATTGAGCAAAATGCAGCTTCATGCGGGCCGGATCAGTCGGACGCGTGCGAATGCAGCTTTCGTTGCCTCCGTTTTTTCAGCCTGCTCTCATGTGTCTCAGTCTCTGCTATAACTACAAAGTGTTTCACTTTACAAATTCCGTTTCTTATGAAGAAGACTGCCGAATAAACACTAAAAACCCTGAAAACCTGGTACCTGAATAAACTCAGCATTAGCCATATCATACGCCATAGGCGCTTCGATTACTGGGGCCAGCTTTAATAGTAATTAGATATTATCTCACGGGCCAAAGATAATTCCACCGCGGGCTGGATTTGGCCCGCGGGCCTTGAGTTTGACATATATGTCCTAGGGTGTAAGAGGTAGCTAACTAGGTCATGGAGCCATTAGTAATGATCTTTCAGGAATCAATAGATATAGAGGCATGACTCTGGAGGACTGAAAAATTGCAAATGTCACTTCAAGAAGGGAGGAAGACAGAAGAAAGGAAATTATAAGCCAGTTGGCCTGTTTTCAGTGATTGTGAAGATACTGAATTTGATTGTTAAGGATGAGGTTTCGGGGTACATGGGGGCACATGATAAAATAGGCCAAAGTCTGCACGGATTCCTTAAGGATAAATCTTCTCTGACAAATCTGTTGGAATTCTTTGGAGGAATAACAAACAGAACAGACTAAAAGGAATTGGTGGATGCTTTATACTAGGATTTTCAGAATGACTTTGATGAGGCGCCACACACGAGGCTGCTTAGCAAGAGAAGAGCCCAGGTATATAGGAATGATAGTAGCATGGATGGAACATTGGCTGATGGGCAGGAGGCAGAGGGTGGGAATAAAGGGAACCTTTTCTGTTTGGCTGCCGGTGTTCCACAGGTGTCGATGTTGGGACTGCTTCTTTTTACATTGTACGTCAGTAATTAAAATGACAGAATTGATGGTTTTGTGGTCAAATTTGCAGACGATACAAAAATAGAGAAAAGGGTATATAGTGTTAAGGAAGCAGTGAGGCTGCCGAAGGACTTGGGTAGATTAGGAGAAGAGGCAAAGAAGTGGCAGATGGAATACAGTGTTGGGATGTGTATGGTGATGTATTTTGATAGAAGGAATAAAAGAATAGACTAAATTGGGGAAAAATTCAAAAATATGAGGTGCAAAGGGACAGGAGTCTTCTTACAGGATTCCCTAAAGATTAATTTGCAGGTTCTTGTTATGGTCCAGTCCGGAGCCTGCATTCCAGGTCTTGATCCGGTCCGTGGACTCCAGCTTCTGGGTTCTCGTTCTCTCCCTCTCTCCCTCCCTCTCCCTCTCTCCCTCTCTCTCTCTCTCTCCCTCTCCCTCTCTCTCCCCTCCCCCTCTCTCTCCCCTCCCCCTCTCCCCCCCCTTCTTGTTTTACAGTGGTTGGCACCCAGCTTAATGGTGCATTACCACCACCTTCTGCTCCGGAGTATGCGATGGACTCACATTCTAAATCCCTTCACCCAATCACACACATACACATACCCTAACCTACACCTTACCCTATTTCTGTTTATCCATCATATCCTATAAAAAACCCCTGTATCCCTTAAGAAAGCTAAAAATACCCTGACCTGTATTCTCTCACCCATGCCCAGCAACCCTTTTAATGTGAATTCCTGCACCCCCAATTCCCTTAGATTAATTCTCATCATCTCTCTCTGTATCTCATACTTCCTACAACTCAGAATTACATGTTCTACTGACTCCTCTTCCTGACATTCCTCACACAATCCTGTCTGGTGTTTCCCTATCAATTTCAATGTTTGGTTTAGTGCACAGTGCCCCAGCCTTAACCTAGTCCACACAATTTCCTCTCTTCTGTATCTACTTCCTACCCTAGTACCTGTAACACTTTTTTGTATTTGTAGCCATCCCTCCTTTCACCCTTAAGCCCAAATAGGATCAATTTGGCTTAAGGAGGTGCACCTGATGCCTATCAGCTGGCAGGTGTATATAAGGGGCTATGGGATTAAGTCTGGGTGTTGGGCTATTCTGTCTTGGAGTACCTACTGTTAATCATTGACAAATGTTTGCAGTTCTGTAAGTCTGTTCTTGTAGTCACTCTGGACTGAGCTCACTTCTAATCCCTTGTCTCTGTTGGGTAAGCAGGCTGGACTGCTGTTGCCTGTTGGGGTCTTTGACCCTTTCCTACCCCTCCCTTCTGATGGGTTGTGCCCCACAACTTGCCCATGTGCTCTTTGTCTTACCCAGGCCCCTGTGTTCCTGCCTGGGAGGTGGCCCTGCCTAGGAGCTATGTGGTCTGCCCTGAGGACTCTGACCCTTTCCTACCCCTTGCTTCTGATGGGTTGTGTCCTGCATCCTGCCCAGGTGCCCTGTGACCTGCCCAGGCCCCTGTGTTCCTGCCTCGGAGGCTGGGCCCTGCCCAGGGGGCTATCCTGCCATCATTTCTTGACCCATAGACCCATCCTTTAGCCTAGCCAGGGTCCTGCCTTTGCTGTGAACTCTCTGAACCCCAGAATCACTGTTGCATGCCACGGTCTCCCCATCTTATTCTATCCTTTAGTTGTTCCTGTCCTGCCCCTAGTACTTCAGTGCCTGTGTCCTGCATTTGGGTCCAGTCTCCACGTCCCCTAGTGACAGTTCTATTGGTGGTGAGGAAGGCATTCATTTCAAGAGGACCAGAATTTAAGACTGTAAGACCATAAGATATAGGAGCAGAAATTTGACCATTAGTCTGCTATTTCATCATGGCTGCTCCATTTCTTCCCTCAGCCTCAATCTCCTGCCTTCTCACTGTATCTCTTCATGTCTTGACCAAACAAGAATCTATCAATCTCTGCCTTAAAAATACATGAGGACTTGGCCTCCACAGATTCACCACTTTCTGGCTAAAGAAATTCCTCCTTGTTTCTGTTCTAAAAGGACGTCCCCTCTATTCTGAGGCTATGTTCTCTGGACCCAGTCTTTCCCACCATAGGAAATATCCTCTCTGTGTCCATTCTGTCAAGGCCTTTTGCTATTCTATAGGTTTCAATTAGGTCCTCCCTCATTTTTCTGAATTCCAGGGAATACAGGCCCAGAGCCATCAAATGCTCTTCATAGGACAAACCATTCAAACCTGGAATCATTTTTGTGAACCTCGTTTGAACCCTCTTCAGTTCCAGCACATCCTTTCTAAGAAAAGGAGCCCAAAACTGCTCACAATACTCCAAGTGAGGCCTCACCAGTGCTTTATAAAGTCTCAACATGACATCCTTGCTTTTATATTCCGGTCCTCTTGAAATGAATGCTAACATTGCATTTGCCTTCCTCACCACCTTTAGGGAATCCTGCACAAGGACTCCCAGGTCCTTTGCACCTCAGATTTTTGTATTTTCTCTCCATTTAGAAAAGTCTCCCCTTTTGTTTCTTCTACCAAAGTGCATGCCCATATATTTTCCAACATTATATTCCACCTGCCACTTCTTTGACCATTCTCCTAATCTGTCTAAGATCTTCTATAGCCCCTTTACTTCCTCAAAGCTAACTGCCCCTCTACCTATCTTTGTATTGTCAACAAACTTTGCGACAAAGCCATTAATTCTGTCATTATAATACATCCCAGTCGCTGCCCAACTCAGAGGAGCTGCCACTGAGCTCTGTCTTTTAAATCTTGATGGTGGACCTGATTGAAACGTAGCTCTTTTTGTGCGCTCCCCATCACTGGATTGGTTGCTGCACGGCCAACTGCCCAACATAAGAGCAAGGATGTGGTGCTGAGGCTTTATAAGGCACTGCTGAGACCTCGCCTGGAGTATTTTCAGCTTATTTGAGTCCCTTATCTAAGAAAGGATGCGCTGACATTGGAGAGGGTTCAGAAGAGGTTCACTAGAATGATCCCGGGAATGAAAGGGTTATCATGTGATGAGTGTTTGAGAAACATTATCCAGAATTGCCAGGATTTTCTGGACGGTCCTTTGTTCTACCACAACCTCCAGTATGTTCTGTTTGACTCCTAAAGCATAGACAGCCTTTCTAATCAGTTTATTGAACCTGTTGGCATCACCCATGTTGATGTCATTCTCCCAGCACACTACCACATAGAAGATTGTACTGGCGACATTAGATTGGTAGAACAGAGGCCTGCATACTCCAAAGGACCTCAGTCTCCTCAGGAAATAGAGGTGACTCCAGCCCTCCTTGTACGCAGTCTCTGTGTTGGTGCTTTATTCAAGTCTGTTGTCCAGTGCATCCCCAGGTCCTCACCACATCCACATCCTCACCATCAATCGTAACAGGGAGTGCAGGCTTGGTCTTCCTAAAGTCTGATCAAAGCCTTATGAAGCCTCAGCATTATGCTTTTGCTTTTATATTTGGGGGGTCTCTACACAGATGCTACTTGACGAGTATTTTCAGCACTTTGTTTTAATTTCAGGTTTTAAGAATCTTTGATATTTAGACATTGATGACCAGATTTGATAGACGTAAGGAAAAATTACCATTACAAGACGGATTCTTGTAGATGGATTACAAAAGGCCCTGTCACTGCTTGAAGCCTTGCCAATGGAGGAACATATTGGTTTTTCAAAAAAATCACTAGTCATAAATCTGCACTGAGAGAAAGGTGGGAAGTCCCATCAAGGATCTGCAGACCTGAAATGCTGGCTGCTTCACTTTCTACTGTGGCTACCTATCTTGTTGAACTTTTCTAGTATTTTCTGTTTTGGTTTCAATTTTCCAGCATCTCCATAAGATTGTGAGACACAGGAGCAGAATTAGGCCATTCAGCCCATCGAGTCTGGTCCACCATTGAACCATAGCTGATCCCAGATCCCACTCTACCACATAAACCTGCCTTCTTGCCGTATCCTTTGATTCCCCAACCAATCAGGAAAAGATTGTGGAGCAGGTTAAGACCTACAAGTATCTGGGAGAACAGTTAGACGAGAAGCTAGACTGGACTGCCAACACAGATGCCTTGTGCAGGAAGGCGCAGAGTCAAATGTACTTCCTAAGAAGGTTGGCGTCATTCAATGTCTGTAGTGAGATGCTGAAGATGTTCTATAGGTCAGTTGTGGAGAGCGCCCTCTTCTTTGTGGTGGCGTGTTGGGGAGGAAGCATTAAGAAGAGGGACGCCTCACGTCTTAATAAGCTGGTAAGGAAGGCGGGCTCTGACGTGGGCGAAGTACTGGAGAGTTTAACATCGGTAGCTGAGCGAAGGGCGCTGAGTAGGCTACGGTCAATTATGGATAACTCTGAACATCCTCTACATAGCACCATCCAGAGACAGAGAAGCAGTTTCAGCGACAGGTTACTATCGATGCAATGCTCCTCAGACAGGATGAAGCGGTCAATACTCCCCAATGCCATTAGGCTTTACAATTCTACCGCCAGGACTTAAGAACTTTTTAAAGCTATTATTAATGCTTTTTGAGATGGTGATTTAGATGCATATCATATTTTTTTTTACTGAGTTAAGTATTGTATGTAATTAGTTTTGCTACAACAAGTGTATGGGACATTGGAAAAAAAGTTGAATTTCCCCATGGGGATGAATAAAGTATCTATCTATCTATCTATCTATCTATCTATCTTAAGTATACCCAAGGACATGGCCTCCACCACAGTCTGTGGCAGAACATTCCACAAATTCACTCCACTCCGGCTAAAAAGAAAATCCTCCCTACCTCTGTTCTAAAATGTCACCCCTCAATTTTGAGGCTTTGCTCTTTAGTTCTGGATACCCCTACCAGAGGAAACATTCTCTTCACATCCACCCTATCTAGTCCTATCAACATTTGGTAGGCTTCAATGAAATCCCCCCACATTCTTCTAAGTTCCACTGAGTACAGGACCAAAGCTTCCAAACACTCCTCTTATGTTAACCCTTTCATTCCCAGAACTCTCCTCGTGAACCTCCCCTGGGCTCATCCTTTCTGAGATATGGAGCACAAAGCTGTTGACAGTACTCCAAGTGCAGCCCGACTAGTGTCTTATAGAGGCTCAGCATTATCTCCTTGCTTTTATATTCTATTCCCCTTGAAATAAATGCCAACATTGCATTTGCCACCTTTACCACACCAGCCTCCACCTATCTTTGTCTCACCCACATACTTTGCCACAATAGACAGTAGGTGCAGGCTAGGCCATTCGGCCCTTCTAGCCAGCACCACCATTCACTGTGATCATGGCTGCTCATTCACAATCAGTACCACAAAGCCATCAATTCTATTATCCGAACAATGTGAAAAGTAGCGGTCCCAATACTGACCCATGAGAATCTCCAGTTTTAAAGATTAAAGCTGAGATTTATTTGTTACATGTACATCAAAACATTGAAACTTGCAATGAAATGTGTTGTTTACATCAAATCAAATCAGCAAGGATTGTATGGGGACATCCCATGCTTCAGCCATAGCGTATCCACAACTTACTAACCCTAACCCTAACTGTACAACTTCAGAATGTGTCTGGAAAGTGGACCAGCCGGAGGAAACCAGCGTGGCCACGGGGAAAATGCAGGAACTCCCTAGCGACAGCGATGGGTATCAAAGCCCGATCTTACAGGTGGAGCGGTAAAGTGATTGCGCTAATTGCTGTGCTACTTTTTTTTATATAGCAGCACAGGTAAGTGCTGACTTAATACACTGGTCATTGGTTAAGTGCTGGCAGCTCACTGCTGAATGGAAGTACTGAGTTAAAATGAAACTAAATGGGGAAAAGCAAGTGCAATCTTAAAGCTTACAAAGATCAATCATCTGAAAGGATCATTTGGTGAATCTTCGATGGATTTTAGATTTTGGAGTTTCCAAATAGGATTTTGTTAGGATATACTGTATGTTTCTGTATTTTCAATTCAGTATCACTGCTAATTCTAAAACCCTGCCCCATATCCTTCAAAGTTCATAAACAATTTTTCATTTTGTTTCATAAACTCTTCAAATTGACAGTATGTTATGCATTGAAGGAGAAAATGTGCACATAGGTATAATCACTGAAGCAAAACAAAGAGTCACCTGACATGAATATGTCATGATGTCCCAGAATTTATCACATACTAATTTAGAGAAATAGTAAATATGTCCCTGAGCAGAAGCTCAGAGGATATACATTATGGTTGGTGGATAGTGCCTAGCTAACTTTTCTGAAAATAAAAAAAAAAACAAGCCCTCTAAATACATAGGCAGTGTTCACGGAGAGAGAAACTGTTCTAGTGTTTGAGATCAGTGATCTGGGCTTGAATGTAAGGATAGGGACCTGAGAAATTAACTGTTTCTCTCTCCACAGATACTGACTGACCATTTGAATACTGTATGTCAAAATTTTTCTTATTTCATTTCCAGCCCACAGAGTATTTTGTTTTTATGATAAAACAAGTAATGCCTTACAATGTTTTTGAGTGAGATAAAAAGAGTCCAAAATTTAATTTTATTCAAATTAAAACATTGATTTTTAGCTTGATTTTGGGAGTGAGCGAAGAGTCAGATCTGTAAGCAAGCTTTAAGTCACCGAAGTGAACTCTCAGGCATCGCTTAAAGCCCGACTTCAGGCTGAGATTAGTGTGAATGGTGTGACACTGATGGACAGGTGCAAAGTAAATGTGGCAGGACCCTTATCAGATCAGTGGGCACAGAAATGAATATATAGTTATAAAATTTTATAGTGAGCCAAAGAGATGAGAAAACGTTTGAGTGATAGTTCTAGCTCTGGATTCCATCATAATCCTAAAATTTAGCTGTCTAATGAGGATGTGCTGTGAAACAATCCATTCAAATAGTTCAACTCAATACAAGTTTAATTGTTATTTCAACCATACATGAATACTCATGAAAGCAGCCAAATAAAATAGCTTTACTACGGGGACAATGTGCAAAACACAGTACAGTCACATACTGTACAGCACAAAGCACACATTAGATACACACAACAAATAGTATCACGACCATGCAATAAAAGAGTCAAAATCAAACTTGTGCCATCAATCCACAGTCGACTACAAAAGAGTCCGACTCCTCCAGCCGGCTGGTGGCGTAGTGGCATCAGTGCTGGACTTTGGGGCGGAAGGACCCGAGTTCGAATCCAGCCAGCTCCTGTGCACGTTTTCCATCCATGCTGGGTTGAGCATTGAGCTAGCAACTCGACCTTCTAAAAAAGAAATTACCTGCTATAGAAACATCAACAGCAAAAACGTTGATGGCCTATGCTTGAAGGGCAATTCAACTCCTCCAGCCTAGATACCGCACCCCACCACCCCCCACAACCCCCAGGCACACAGTTTGAGGCCCAATCCACGCACATACAAGTCTACAAGCCTATAGAGAATATCAGAAAAAATTACAGCCACATAAAATATACTTGTAAATAGTCAGACACCAACCCCCCTCACCCATCGAGAACTTCAGTCGACTATAATGCCATCCCCCCAGGTGGAGTGCATTGGCCCCAGTGCCTCCCATGCGATACTGTGGCTTGATGCCCAGTCTTCACCTGTATAAGATAACAAGCATATGTAGAATATCAATAAAAATCAGTTGAGAGTAAACTAGGTGACTGTAAGTCAGAATTAGGACATCAGCTGGAGGCAAGAGTGCATGAAGGAATTAAAATGTGGAGGGGTGCTTGAAAAGGTGTTTATGATATGCAAGGGTTAGGTTGTGCACATCCTAAATGTGCTTAAGGATGCTGCCAACCTCCTCCATCACACCGCGCGCGTGCGCACGCACACACACACACACACACACACACACACACACACACACACACACACACACACACACACACACACACACACACACACACACACACACACACACACACAAACTCTTAGCCTCTCTCACATAGTTTAAGATAAAATAGTTGAATAGTTAGCATGGCCACTGAATGACATCGAGAACTGATCTGTCAAAGGCAAATTTTGTTTTTGAACAAGAACAGGTTATTTTTGAAGGTGTGCTGATCGCATTAGATAAAAATGGGCAGACGTGGCATATGTGGATAATTAGAAGCTTAATTTAACTTGCATTAAAGTTCAGAAATATGCCATGTGTGGAAAAATAGCAACACAGTATAAAAATAGTTGGCAGATGGAAAATAAAAAGGTTACTGGGGTTTGCTTTGATCCAGAGATACACCAGAATTTTGTCTTCCTTTTGTTGTTCTTTTCATATATTCATTTCCTTCAGTTGGCAGTTTGGGATATTGACCCATTTCCTCCAGCAGTGCCACAAACTGAAATTTAGATTGATTTTGTTTGGTAAAGGATATGCAATTTTGTATCACTCCAAAGACATGCCTCCGAGGTCATAACTTAATCATAACTAAAGATATAACAATGTTGTGGTACTCATAGTCAAACTCTAAGCTAATAAACATCGGCAGAGGAAACTGGCTCTAATGTGCTGCCATAATCAATTAGCTTTCAAAAACTTTGCATGGAATTTGTCATTTCACAATATTCTCAATTCTCACATTGATTTCCCCACTGTCATTCCTAACTAAACTATTCTCCTAAATGTATCCTTTTTCCCTTCCTGCCAGAATGAGTTGCATCTCTGCATCATCTGGGAATGTCTATTATTTCCTTTGTAAAGAGATGAGCTGGTGGCATAGGTGCTTGCTAATGGTAGAATAGTTTAGGATACCAACATCTGTTATCATTTAGAAGCAGCAGGGAAAGAGGTAACAGTTCACTGACTCCAGCAATCTTCTGTAATAGCTGATGCCATGATTTTAAAAAACTTTTCAGAACACTCACTAGAATAGGTGGCTACTTTATTGTTGCTCTGTGGATTGCAGATTGAGTATTTCTATTTAGAAATTGGATTTCAACCTTTGTTTCCAGTGCTTTATGCATATGATCTTTACTGCACCATAACCCAAAAGGATTCTCCATAAAGAATTATGACATCTTACAAAAATATTACCATGTGATTCTTTTCCGTGAAACATCTCAAAACATTTAATCTAATCTAGCATAGGATCTGAGTGGCTATTCCCTTTGCATGACGCTAAGGTTTCTTGGCAATGTTGGAACTGCCATGGGGCTCCATTGGGTGCACAAGGAAAGAACACAGTTGATTCTCTCACTTAATATGATTCTCTGAATGCTGGCATTCAATTTAGAACCAACAGCCCCAGCCAGCACAAGTAAGCCTCATAGTTTTCACATATGTTCCTTTCAGGAGATGAAATGCCTACATCATTTCTGAAGCACAAACTGGAAGAGTCCTCTGCCGATGTTTACTAACTTTGAGCTTGACTATTGTTATATCTTTAGTTAAGATTAAGTTATAACCTCTGTAGCATGTCTTTGGAGTGATATAAAACTTCGCTGCGAGGAGAGTCAGTTGAAAGCCTAATCCCATGTCTATTTTTATTCTGTTTTTCTTTACCTTCCTGTTGCACACTGCCCTCTACTGAATCCATACAACTCACATTTAGTTATTTCAAATGACAGTCAGTGATGAGGATCCTTCAATTGTCCTGTATTTGGGTTCCTGCTACACTACAAGTACATTAGGTAAGTTTCAGTCAGTGGCTATCAGGATTAATGCCCTAGGTAGAGTTGAGTTGTTTTAGAACTTTCCCTAGATCTTTCTGCCCCTAAACCTGTACAAGAATTATTACTGTATGCTGTGAGGAATGCAAAATGTTTCCCATAAACATTTCTCTCTCTACTGATGACCTTCCTTGTTGGGATGTAACAGTACAGATATGATTGTTTTCTGCTTACTCCCATTTTATACCAATTTTATGTCATTGCCTGCATTAAGAGTTATGAAAATCTTCTGGCTCAGGAAACACAGGTGACAGTGAAGTTTTCAGGAAATTATAGCCCATAGTATTTAAGTAACTGTAAACCACAGTTGCATGTGATTAATGTTGAATTACTTTGCTTATTATCAAATCATTACAAGATTAACCATCTCAAAGCCACAGTCAGGAAGAAGGTTCTCAGCCCAAAGCATTGACTGTTTACTCCCCTCCATCGATGCTGCTTGATGTTCTGAGTTACTCCAGCATTTTGAGCGTGTTGCTTTGGATTTCCAGCTTCAGCAGAATTTCTTGTGTTAATGTTTTACAAGGCTGGTGTGCTGTACAGAATCTGCTCTTCTGTTCAATTCTGCCCTGACCTTGTTACTTCAGCAGCCCGATACTCTGTGCTGCCAAAGTGATGGATTTGGCATCACACCAATAAATCATCTGCGGCAGACCATTTCCAGAAGAAAGTGAATTGTGAAATGTTTCCTTTTTGTGAAAGGGAAGGAACTATATGACATTATATTTACATTAAACACGTGCATTTCCTTTATATTCAGTGCCAGCAAAGCTTAGGCTAATTGAATTCTAATGTCACTTGTGCTTCTTTATGAATTGATAAAAAATCAGAAGTCACACAATCTTAAATTGCTGGAGGTTTTGAATTAAACTGACTCTATTGTTACAAACTGGAATATTAAGTTGAATGAAAATGCCAAGATCAATGGGGAATGTGTTTCATTCCCCACCATCTTTTGTTAGTTTTACTTTTTCTTCTTGCAGGATTAAGGCTAATCCATCTGCTAAATAAACTGCAACACTATATAGAATATGAGAAAAGCTGAGGAAAGTTTGCCTTGGGGTGTTCAATGGGTTGGATATTTCAACAGTGCTGTAACTCAAATGTGC
Source organism: Hemitrygon akajei (assembly GCF_048418815.1). Lineage (NCBI taxonomy): Eukaryota > Metazoa > Chordata > Chondrichthyes > Myliobatiformes > Dasyatidae > Hemitrygon > Hemitrygon akajei. The sequence continues at coordinate 18,708,368 of NC_133138.1, forward strand.
TAATAAAGTATTCTGATGTATTCTGAAGTTTCTCAAGGGCAATCTCTGGATCAGAGAATTTGACCACTAGTGGGAAGCATTTTTTTTATATATGCCCAGTGGCCATTTTATTAGGTCCACTCGGACCACTTCTTGTTAATGCATGTATCTTATCAGCCAATCATGTGGCAGCAACTCAATGCATAAAAGCATGCAGGCATGGCCAAGAGGTTCAGTTATTGTTCAGATGAAACAGCAGAATGGGGAAGAAATGTGATCAAAGTGACTTTGACTGTGGAATGATTGTTGGTGTTAGACAGGGTGGTTTGAGTATCTCAGAAACAGCTGATCTCCTGGGATTTTCACGCAAAACAGTCTCTAGAGTTTACAGAGAATGGTGTAAGAAACAAAAAAGAATACATCCAGTGAATGGCAGCTCTGAAGGCAAAATAATCTTGTTAATGATGGAGGTCAGAGGAGAATGGCCAGACTGGTTGAAGCTGACAGGAAGGTGACAGTAACTCAAATAACCATGTGTTACAACAGTAGCATGCAGAAGAGCATCTCTGAGTGCAGAATATGTTGAGCTTCCAAGTGGATGAACTATAGGAGCAGAGGATGACACCGGGTTCTAATCCTGTACCTAATAAAATGGCCACTGAAGATATATGTGCTCTGTTGATAAAAGTGGTTTAATATATTATCATGAAACCATCCACATTGGAATAAGCTTCAGCTATGAGTTCCACAATATAAAGCTACTTCTGTGAAAATGGCTTAATGGGCTAGGTTTTGCTGCAACTTATTCACCCCTTGTTTTCCAAGCCTAAGCTTGAAGCCATCACAGATTCTGTTCTAATAGGTGTCACATAATTGATTTCTACCATTTTGTTAAGCAACAGCTCAAGTGTCCTGCTGAAGGGTTTCAGCCCAAAATGTTGACTGTACTTATTTTCCATAGATGCCTCCTGGCCTGCTTAGTTCCTCCAGCATTTTGTGTGAGTTGCTTGGATTTCCATAATCTGTAGATTTTCTCTTGTTTATAGCTCAGTTTTGAAATTCTCTTGTCGTGCAGCTGTGGAGTCTTCTGAAAAATCTGCATGACTCCAGTGCTGGATTCTCAGTCTTCCCTTCGTGTGGTTGCACAACATCAGTGATTGCATTCTCAGCCTGGAACTCAATAGTAATCCTCTCCACCACTCTCTCCTCAATAAAGGGTATCTTTAATTAATCCTTTGCTTTTGAACACTGATGGATTTTTTTTTCATCCTGTGGTGATTTGCTGCTTTTAAGTTGCTTTTTTTAGAGGGAGCATCTCAAACACAAAGTCACAAGAAGGTTGTCCACTCCTCCCCCCATCTTCCTTCCTCACTTCATGTCTTCAGCATGATCACGGCAGATCTGCCCTGGGATGAGTTCTTCCATGGCAATACCTCGAAGTCCTTAAATTATTTTTCTTTCAGTCTCTTGGCCCTTAGTAGATAATGAATTAAACATAATTAAATAATAATTACATAATTAAACAGTGAATCTCCTTAACCAATGAGACTTGTAGAGTAAGAAGTGAACATGAAGAAGGGTGAATATGAACGAGTGAATCAAATATCAAATGAGATACAGAATGAGAAAGGAAAAGAAGGAAAGCAGAGTAGATGAAGAAACAAAAATAAGTCAAAGGCAAAATTAGATTCAGAGATTAAAAATGGAAGACTTGATTTTTTTTTAGATGTCCTGAAGTACTTCAGCCTAGAAACTGTCATTGCCTGGAGATTGTTTTAAATCAATCCCACATGGTGGACTAACCAATTTTTTTTTTGAGTATTTCCTGCAGCAAAATTTTACAGCCAAAATCTGATATGCTGTGATAAAGGTCTGCATAATTAAGAAAATGTAAAGCCATTATTTGGTGCACCAGCTCGTGTGGATTTCAGAGTTCAAAGTACATTTATTATCAACGTATATATGTCATCATATACAACCCTAAGATTCATTTTCTTGTGGGCGTACTCAATGAATCTATAGAATAATAACCGTAACAGAATCAATGAAAACTCTACCCAACTAGGGCATTCAACTACAGTGCAGAAGATGACAAAATGTGCAAACATAAAAAGAAAGAAATAATAGTAATAAATAAATATTGAGAACATGAGATCAATTGGTTATGGGAACGATTCAATGATGGGGCAAGTGAAGTCGAATGAAGTTATCCCCTTTGGTTCAAAAGCCTGATGGTTGAGGGGTGATAACTGTTCCTTAGCCTGGTGGCATGAACTCTGAGGCTCTTGTACCTTCTTCCTGGTGGTTGCAGTGAGAAGAGAGCATGTCCTGGGTGACGGAGGTGTCTGATGATTCTTTCCAGCAACAACATTTTGATTAGATGAGCTCACTGGTTGGGAGGGCTTTACCCATGATGGACTGGGGTGTATCTACTACTTCTTACAGGATGTTTTGTCCAAGGGTGTTGGTGTTTCCATACCGAGCTGCGATTCAGCCAGTCAGTATACTCACCACCACACATCTACAGAAGTTTGTCAAAATTTTAGATGTCATGCTGAATCTCTGCAAACTCCTAAGGAACTAGAGAAGCTGCTGTGCTTTCTTTATAATTGCACTTATGTGCTGGGTGATGGCCCAATTATTGAAGGAGAGCCCACAGCCTCTGCAGGATGAAAATCGTGAGTGTGGCATCCAGCTGTGAGTTGCACACAGTCAGATGTCACTGTATATCTGGAGACTTTCATTTATCAGTGTGCTTAGTTAATAAAGGGCCCATGAGGGTCCTTGTATTTTGTCAGTGCTCGTCCCTGCTGTCCAAAGTATTCTCCAGTGGCGACTTTATTAGGTACACCTGTACACCTGTTCATAAATGCAAATATCTGATCAACCAATCACGTGGCAGCAACTCAATGCATAAAAACATGCAGACACGGACAAAAGGTTCAGTTGTTGTTCAGGCCAAACATCAGAATGGGAAAGAAGTGTGATCTATGTGACTGATAGTAGCAAAATGGTTGGTACCAGACAGGGTGGTTTGAGTATCTCAGAGACTGCTTATTTCCTGGGATTTTTAAGCACAACAGTCTCTAAAGCAGGAGCTCTCAATCCTTTATATCCTACCATTAACCAAGGGATCTGGGGATTCCAGATTGGGAACCCCTGAGTTTACGGAGAATGGCGCAAAAAACAAAAACAAAAAATCCAGTGAGCAGCAGTTCTGAGGGCAAAAATGCCTTGTTAATGAGGGAGATCAGAGGAGAATGGCCAGACTGGTTCAAGTTGACAGGAAGGCAACAGTAACTCAAACTACTACAGGTTGTAACAGTGGTGTGCGGAAGACTATCTGTGAACACGCAACACACCGATCCTTGAAGTGGTTGGGCTTCAGCAACAGAAGACCGCGAACATCCGCTCAGTGGCCACTTTATTAGGTACAGAAGGTATCTAGTAAAATGGCCACTGTGTGTATATTGCATTTTCTAGACCTCTATACCTATAATTCTTCACTCTCTGGCTGAAAGTTTGAATGATGGTCATTAATGATATTAAAAGGGTTGCAGTTATTGAACTTCCTGTGTTATACTTCATGAGCATTAAATACGGAATGTGGCAACCACATAAATCCTGGAAGTTAAATGCAAGATGCTAAAAGCAGAATGACAAAATGACACCAACAACCCATTGTGATTCATAATGCACGAGTATCTCTTCCTTCATTATTCACAGTTACATAATTTTTCAGCCAATCCAAGTTCAAAGTGCTTATGGAGAAGGCAAAGAGCAGTTAAATCTTCAGAAAGTGCATTTATTGTTTGTTCTCCCCTTGGGTTGTTTCTGTGAGGCATTGGGTGAATTCCGCACAGAAAGCTTTGGTGGTGAGTAGATTTCAATCAATCAAGTCAAAAAAGGAAAATGATTCAATGTTAAATTTTAAGCAAATTGGAGTTATTGTTAACAGTTGATCCTACTGAGATAGGGGGCCATATTTCACAATGTTGCCAATTTATCATGAGTGACAAAGATGTGTGTGACATAACCTCGGACTCGAAAAGGGATCAGGATAAGAGCTTCTTGGTGTGTGCAAGGTTCTAGACTGCCTCTCCTGACTCCACAAGATCCACCCTTTTCCAGCAAACCAACTGATTGCTTATACGAGGAAATCTGCAGATGCTGGAAATTCAAGCAACACACACAAAATGCTGGTGGAACGCAGCGGGCCAGGCAGCATCTATAGGGAGGAGCGCTGTCGCCATTTCGGGCTGAGACCCTTCGTCAGGATTGCTTATACCTTCACTGCACCTGAAATTGTAACTGGTTTCATGATGTTTTACCTCAGATCATGCGACAGGGTGGCACAGTATGTAGTGGCTAATGCATTGTTGAACAGAGACAGTGATTACCAACTGGGGTTCAATTCCCGTTACTGCCTGTAAGCAGTTTGTACGTTATCCCTATGACCACGTGTGTTTCCTCCAAGTGCTCTGGTTTCCTCCCATGTTCCAAATATGTACAGTTAGGGTTAGTGAGTTGTGGGCATGCTACATTGGAGCCTGAAACATGGTGATGCTTGCAGGCTGCCCTGCTCAATCCTCACTGATTTGATTTGACGCAAATGGCACATTTCACTGTATGTTTCAAAGTTTCAGTGTACAGTACATGTGACAAATGAAGCTAAACTTTTAATCTTTCTCAAGTGTTTATATCTTTCTTGGCTGATTCAGGTAAAGTTTAAATTTCTAGTCTATGCGTCTTTCTCTGGGGAGATCTGCTTCAAAGATATGTTACAGCTGCCATTCTAAATTAATTCTCTCTCATGCAGATCTGTGGAGGACTTGAATTCTTTGCACTGTACGTTCCAATAAAGTATCACCCTTTTAACTCTAAAACTGCCAAGGGGAAGCCTTTACAACAGGAAAGTTTCTCCTGAGTCCCTAAAGTTAGCTTGCTGTTGGCATTCAAGGTATTACAGAATCATAAGGCAGAAGAGGGTATTTGACTGTCATGCCCATATCGACCAAATCAATGGTATTTAAGCCAATTCACTTCCCTGCTTTTGCCCTGCAGGTTATAATTCTTCAGGTGCTTTACAAAAATGACGAGGGTCTCTGATTTCAACATCCTTTTAAGGTTAGGCAAATACCCATGACTTTCCAAGTGGGAGAAAGATTCCTCAATTCTTCTCTACTCTATCGACAGTGAATATTGTTTATCCTGTTTGCTGACTCCTTTACTAACGGGAATGGATTTTTCCTGTCCAAGCTGACTAGGACCCTTAGATCTGTAAATCATGATAAAATTTATTTATTTAGGAATACAGCGTGGAGTAGGCTCTTCTGGCACTTTGAGCAGCGTCGCCCCGGCAACCCCTGATAACCCTCGACAACCCCAATTTAACCCTAACCTAACCACGGGACAATTTCCAATGACCAATTAGCCTACCCGATATGCCTCTGGACTGTGGAAGGAAACCAGAGCACCCATGGAAAATTCCACGGGGAAGTACAGACTCCTTACAGAGGATGCTGGGATTGAACTCTGAACTCCACTGCCCCGAGCTGTAATAGCATCATGCTGAAGGTACTCTCAAAATCTCCCCTCAGCGTCTCTTGCAGAGACGGCAATTTACAATAGCTAATGTACCTTGTAACTAGCTTTCTCCAGTCTTGGGAATGTCCATGGAAGTCTCCACAGCACATTCTCTGTGCTATCACATCTTGTAATAAAGAGGTGACTAGTATTATTTTCAGTACTCTAAATGAAAATGTTTTAAATCCTACCTTCTACTGTTATGATTTTCCTTTGTACTGCCTTAATGTACTGATATGATGAAATGATTTGTATGGATGTCGCATAAAACAAAGTTTGTCACCATACTTTGGTACATGTAACCATCTAAATCAATTTACCAATTAACATTCATTCATGAAAAATGTTGTAACTGCATTATCAAACCAAGAACAATGATTAGTATAAGAGTCCACCAACAGAAGCTGATATGCACTGATGCTTTTTACTACTATTGTAATGCCCCTACTAGTAAGGCTTCTGAAAGGGAGCAATTGAAGTGTTTGAGAATAACTTTCTTTTTATTTGTAAGAACGCGATACTGCAAAGGTTCCATTTAAATGCATTTGTTAGTTCATGTTAATTGTTAAAGGCTTTTGGTCCTTAATCTTCAACTGCATGCATATATGATGCCAGGACATGCAATAAGTGAAAAGATTATTTCCTCACCGGCAGGGATTTTGCTCTAAGCCACTTACAGTCTTGAGATTCTCTGCTCCTTCAATTCATTTGTTCTGAAAATTGCATTGACTCTACTAGCATTTTATATCAATATATACACTTGGCAACAAGCAACAATTTTGTAAATCCAGCCACAGACAGTTGCTTCTGCATTTGTTTTAACTCATGTTTTTACAGAGTATGTATTGGTTTTTATGGAACAGTTCATTTGTGAGTGTTGATACGTCGAAGTTGCCAGTTGGTCTGTGTGCAGCACACATAAGTGGAAGCTACTGGCTTGGATTTACTGGGAGTGATGATGGCAGAGGTATTGCTATTTGCTAATATTAAACTGCAAAGCAGGCAGGTCTCTTGATGTTTCTGCATATGCATGTTTAGAAATGGAAATCCAAAGGCTGCTGTCAGTGATTTGCTGTGAACTTGTTGGCCATGCTTTGAATTTCAATGTTGTACGGAGTGTGAGAATGGAGTGAGAACATGGAATAATTATTCAGGAACCTCTCCTGATCCAGGCTTAAGAAGGCACAAGTTGATTTTAATGCATTGAAAGATTCAGGCGATAGTTTAACTTAATAAATACTGCTCTTTAGCTTATTGATTTTAAAAGGCATTAATATGATTTCAACACTTTCTAACAGCTCATCACAGGAATTAGCTTCACCTCTATGGGCTCTGTCCATAATTCTCGCTGCCTCTGTAAAGTAGCCAGCATAATCAAAGAACCACCCCTCCCCCACCAGCCCCACTCTGGACATTCTCGCTTCTCACCTCTCCCAAAAAGCCTGAAAACCTGGATAGCGGGCTTAAGGAGTTCTACTATCCCACTGTTACCAGACTTCTGAATGGACTTTTTGTATGATAGTATAAACTCTTGGCAGCAATTTCCTTGGATGCAAATGACAGCTTGGCCAGCTTTAAAACAATGACTATCCCATAGTAAACAGGCAGGAAATCCATGCCCAGGAAGGGGGAAGATATGAGTGAGGGATAACGGGAAATAAAAGCTGAGTTTAAGACATCTGTTTTGAAAGTTGCCTTACAGCAACTGGTTGTCTGATTTTGTGGAAGATAGCTATTGTTACAGCTATATAAGACCTTGGTCAGACCCCACTTGGAGTAGTGTGTTCAGTTCTGGTCACCTCACTACAGGAAGGGTGTGGATGCTATAGGAAGGGTGCAGAGGAGATTTACAAGGATGTTGCCTGGATTGGAGAGCAATCCTTATGAGAATAGTTGAGTGAACTTGGCCTTTTCTCCTTGGAGTGACGGAGGATGAGAGGTGACCTGATAGAGGTGTACAAGATGATGAGAGGCATTAATCGTGTGAATAGCCAGAGGCTTCTCCCAGGGCTGAAATGGCTAACATGATGAGGCGTACTTTTAAGGTGCTTGAAAGTAGATTCAGAGGGGATGTCAAGGGTAAGTTTTTCACACAGGGAGTGGTGGGTGCATGGAATGCACTACCAGTGATGGTGGCAGAGGCGGATACAATAGGGTCTTTAAGAGACTCTTAGATAGGTCCATGGAGCTTAGAAAAATAGAGGGCTGTGCGGTAGGGAAATTCTAGGCAATTTCTAGAGTAGGTTACATGGTCTGCACAACATTGGAGGCTGAAGGGCCTGTAATGTGCTGAAGACTTCTATGTTCTATGCTGAAAAGTAAATCCATAAAACCTGATCAACACACACAAAATGCTGAAGGAACTCATTAGGCCAGGCAGCATCTATGGAAAAAGGTACAGTTGACGTTTCAGGCCGAGATCCTGATTATAAGTTTTAAGGTTCAGATTTAAAATAAAAGTATTTTCCTTGTTTCTCTTGTGATACTGGGAAATTGCTGTACATTTTCCAATCTGCACCAGCTTTGTGTTATAAGATCAAAAGACATTGGAACAGAATTAGGCCATACAGCCCATCACATCTGCTTTGCCATTTTATCAGGTGAAATTTTTGAAGATGTGCCTGGAGGCTATGGAAGTGAGCGAGGTCCTCAATGAATACTTCTCTTCAGTATTCACCAATGAGGGGAAACTTGATGACAGTGAGGACAATATGAGTGAGGTTGATGTTCTGGAGCATGTTGATATTAAAGGAGAGGAGGTGTTTGAGTTGTTAAAATATATTAGGACTGATAAGTCCCCAGGGCCTGATGGAATATTCCCCAGGCTGCTCCACCAGGCGAGAAAAGAGATTGCTGAGCCTCTGGCTAGAATCTTTATGTCCTCGTTGTCCAGGGGAATGGTACCGGAGGATTGGAGGGAGGCGAATGTCGTCCCCTTGTTCAAAAAAGGTAGTAGGGATAGTCTGGGTAATTATAGATCAGTGAGCCTTACATCTGTGGTGGGAAAGCTGTTGGAGAAGATTCTTAGAGATAGGATCTATGGGCATTTAGAGAATCATGGTCTGATCAGGGACAGTCAGCATGGCTTTGTGAAGGGCAGATCGTATCTAACAAGCCTGATAGAGTTCTTTGAATTCTTAGCATTCTCATATAGATGAGGGTAGTGCAGTGGATGTGATCTACATGGATTTTAGTAAGGCACTTGACAAGGTTCCACATGGTAGGCTTGTTCAGAAAGTCAGAAGGCATGGGATCCAGAGAAGTTTGGCCAGGTGGATTCAGAATTGGCTTGCCTGCAGAAAGCAGAGGGTCGTGGTGGAGGGAGTAAATTTGGACTGGAGGGTTGTGATTAGTGGAGTCCCACAACGATCTGTTCTGGGACCTCTACTTTTCGTGATTTTTATTAATGACCTGGATGTGGGGGTAGAAGGATGGATTGGCAAGTTTGCAGATGACACAAAGATTGGTGGTGTTGTGGATAGTGTAGAGAATTGTCAAAGATTGCAGAGAGACATTGATAGGATGCAGAAGTGGGCTGAGAAGTGGCAGATGGAGTTCAATCCGGAAAAGTGTGAGGACGAACTCCAAGGCAGAGTACAAAGTAAATGGCAGGACACTTGGTAGTGTGGAGGAGCACAGGGATCTGGGGGTACATGTCCACAGATCCCTGAAAGTTGCCTCACAGGTAGATAGGGTACTTAAGAAAGCTTATGGGGTGTTAGCTTTCATAAGTCGAGGAATAGAGTTTAAGAGTCGCGGGTAATGATGCAGCTCTATAAAACTCTGGTTAGGCCACTCTTGGAGTACTGTGTCCAGTTCTGGTCGCCTCACTATAGGAAGGATGTGGAAGCATTGGAAAGGGTACAGAGGAGATTTACCAGGATGCTGTCTGGTTTAAAGAATATGCATTATGATCAGAGATTATAGGAGCTGGGGCTTTACTCTTTGGAGAGAAGGAGGATGAGAGGAGACACATAGAGGTATACAAGAAATTAAGAGGAATAGATAGAGTGGACAGCCAGCACCTCTTCCCCAGGGCACCACTGATCAATACAAGAGGAACATGGCTTTACGGTAAGGGGTGGGAAGTTCAAGGGAGATATTAGAGGAAGGTTTTTACTCAGAGAATGGTTGGTGCATGGAATGCACTGCCTGGGTCAGTGATGGAGGTAGATACACTAGTGAAATTTAAGAGACTTCTAGACAGGTATATGGAGGAATTTAAGGTGGGGGGTTATATGGGAGGCTGGGTTTAAGGGTCAGCTCAACATTGTGGGCTGAAGGGCAAATAATGTGCTGTACTATTCTATGTTCTATGTTCTATCATGGCTGATTTGTTATCCCACTCAACCCTTTTCTCCTGCCTTCACCCTGTAATCTTTGATGCCCTTACTCATTGAGAGCCTGTCAACCTCTGCATTAAATATACCCAATGACTTGGTCTCTACAGTTGTCTGTGGCAATTAATTCTACAGATTCACCACTTTCTGGTTGAAATAATTCCTCCTCAACTCCGTTCTAAAGGAACATCCTGCTATCCTGAGGCTGTGACCTCTGTTCCTAGACTCCCCCACTAAAGGGAGTATTCTCTCATGTCCACTCTATCTTGAGCTTTTATATTTGGCAAAGTATGTTTAAGCCTGAGATGCCCATAGATACATGTGTAAGGTAAGCTTGGTTTACTAGCTGCCATGATATGGCAGATATTTGATTATATTCATTGGTCCTGATGAAGTCTCTCAGCCCAAAATTTCAATGTTCCCTTTCCCTCCATTGATGCTGCATGACCCACAAAGTTCTTCCAGCATTTTGTGTTCGTTGATTCACATTTCCAATGCCTGCAGTCCTTCACGAGCTTTGTATTCATTAGGTATGGAATTGCTAACTCTTCAAAAACATATAAGGGAGAGCTGTGCTGCACATTTTGAAACAAAAATCTGATCTGCCTCTTCAAGGAGGTCTACAAGATACTTCCTAACAGACACACAAACAAATCCAGCAGCCTGTATTTTATGTTCCTCATTATATTTATGCTCTTGAGTTGTTTGTATTTCAATATCCACTAGAGGGAGAGCTGGCCATCTTAGCACAGGCAGGAATTTTTTTTGTGTTTGTTTGTTGTCTTATTGCTTATATAAAGAGGGAATCGATCAACTCATTTTTACTGATGTGATTCTCCAGTGCTTAATGTGCCAGCATAGGTTTTGGTCATGGGGGTGCTACGTTCGTGTAGTGGTTAGCATAATGCTTTTACAGTGCCAGCAATTGGGGTTCAATTTCCAACATTGCTTGTCATGAAAAAAGCTTACCAGTTGGACAGAGGAAAAGGATTGAAGGACATATTCAAAGCATCTTCAAAGACTCCTATGACTTTTGGCCTACAAACTACTCAGATTGGAAAAGCAACATTTGGGATGGTGCTAAGAACACAGACATCCTTATAAGAAGTTGTGGAAGGAACAAAGTCCCAAACTGCCCACCTATCACCTCTTGTCCCATTGGCTTATTAGCCATCTCACAAGCTGTAAAACCAGAGTGCAAACACAGTTATTTGATTCTGAGATGCTGACTAAGAAGAAGCAGATGATATTAAAATGAAGTTGGTGAACTCATCATAACTTTCTTTGTTGTATATGCAAAGCACTTTGTTAAAACTTATTATATGGGTAAGTTGAAAAAGTTATCCAGGGAGTATCTGCATTTTTGTATGAAAGAGACATTTGATAGAAATGGATTTGTTATCACTGTGGATAAAAGGGCAATTATTTTCTTTCATATTGTATAGACAATGAACAATTATTCTTTATTTGGTTTTAGTTTAGAGGCACAGAATGCTGTACAAAACTGCATAAGACAAGAGAAATAGAGCATTGCCTCATTAGAAGATTGGGTCCATGTTCTCTTGTGTTTAGAAGGATGAGACGTGTTATAATTGGACTGCATAACAGAAAGAGTTTGAGGTGTAATTTCCAGTTTCTAGTACTAGGGCAAATGAAGCAAGCTGAATCATCTGCAGCTCAACATCAGTAAGCCAAAGCCAGTGGAGACGGACTTTAGGAAGACCAAGCCTGCACTCCTCCCTATTACTATCGATGATGATTGATGCACCATCAATAACTCTCTCTGAGACGTAAAGGCGAGATATCGGCTTTTATTGACTGGAAGAAGGAACAAGCAGTGGTTGACCACCATACTACATCCTGGAGACAGAGAGGCCGGGCTCAGACCTCAATCGCCTTTATACAGGGGTCTGTGGGAGGAGCCACAGGAGCAGTCAGCAGGGGGCGTGTCCAGACAGGTATATGTAGTTCACCACATTCACCCCCCCTTTGTTTTAGAAGACAGTCCCCATGTTGCGAAGTTTCTTACAAGTATATTTACAGGTTAAGTCTATCAGGTGGTCGAATCTGTCGCTGTGATCTACGTAGCACCGGCTGTGATTGCACAGGTGCTGGTGGTGATTGCACCGGTGGTGATTGCACAGGTGGTGATTGCACAGGTGCTGGTGGTGATTGCACAGGTGCTGGTGGTGGTGATTGCACAGGTGCTGGTGGTGATTGCACAGGTGCTGGTGGTGATTGCACAGATGCTGGTGGTGGTGATTGCACAGGTGCCGGTGGTGGTGATTGCACAGGTGCTGGTGGTGGTGATTGCACAGGTGCTGGTGGTGATTGCACAGATGCTGGTGGTGGTGATTGCACAGATGCCGGTGGTGGTGATTGCACAGGTGCCGGTGGAGGTGATTGCACAGGTGCCGGTGGTGATTGCACCGGAGACGGAGGTTGTGCTGGTTCCGGCCTAACTGGAGGTGTCAGCCCACTAGGCGTCAGTGATCCCTCATGCGTGTGCAAGGCGCCTGGTATATGCGCGTGCGAGGCACCCGGTATAGGAGTGTCGTGAGGAGTCTGTGTAGGGCTCGGTGTGCGTGGTGTCACCTCGGGTACAGGGTTCATAGTTACCGTGGAGTGTTCGGGGTAGTGGTCTGCTGCTCCTGCGGGCGCCAGGTTGCGGACGGAGACCGTGTCCTCCTGCCCATCAGGTAAGACCACGTAGGTATACTGGGGGTTCGCATGTAGAAGGTGAACTCTCTCGACCAGCGGGGAGTATTTATTGCTCCTCACACGTTTCCGGAGCAGCACTGGCCCTGGGGACGTCAGCCAAGCTGGTAGGGTGGTCCCAGTGGCAGACTTCCTGGGAAAAGAGAATAGGCGTTCGTGAGGGGTGGCATTGGTGGACGTACATAACAGGGAGCAGATAGAGTGGAGTGCCTCAGGGAGGACCTCCTGCCATCGAGAGACCGGCAACCCTTTTGACTTAAGGGCTAAAAGTGTGGCCTTCCACACTGTGGCATTCTCCCTCTCCACCTGTCCATTTCCCTGGGGATTATAACTCATGCAATCACCACCACCGGCATTTGTGCAATCACCACCACCAGCATCTGTGCAATCACCACCACCGGCACCTGTGCAATCACCACCACCGGCATCTGTGCAATCACCACCACCGGCATCTGTGCAATCACCACCACCGGCACCTGTGCAATCACCACCACCGGCATCTGTGCAATCACCACCACCGGCATCTGTGCAATTGTAGCTGGTGCTAAGTAGATTGCAGCGACAGATTCGACCACCTGATAGACTTAACCTGTAAATATACTTGTATGAAACTTCGCCACATGGGGACTCTCTTTTAAAACAAAGGGGGGGGGGGTGAATGTGGTGAACTACATATACCTGTCTGGACACGCCCCCTGCTGACTGCTCCTGTGGCTCCTCCCACAGACCCCTGTATAAAGGCGATTGAGGTCTGAGCCCGGCCTCTCTGTCTCCAGGATGTAGTATGGTGGTCAACCACTGCTTGTTCCTTCTTCCAGTCAATAAAATTGATGCACCATCAATAACTCTCTCTGAGACGTAAAGGCGAGATATCGGCTTTTATTGACTGGAAGAAGGAACAAGCAGTGGTTGACCACCATACTACACCCTGGAGACAGAGAGGCCGGGCTCAGACCTCAATCGGCTTTATACCGGGGTCTGTGGGAGGAGCCACAGGAGCAGTCAGCAGGGGGCGTGTCCAGACAGGTATATGTAGTTCACCACAATGATAAAGTGGATGTGGTGAGGATCTACAAGTATCTGGGGGTGCACCTGGATGACAGATTTGAGTGGAGCACCATCACAGAGGCTGTGTACAAGAAGGGCCACAGTTGCCACTGCTTCCTGAGGAGACTAACGCCCTTTGGAGTATGCAGGCCTCTACTTCACATGTTCTACCAGTCTGATGTCACCAGTACAGTCTTCTATGTGGTGGTGTGCTGGGGCAATGGCATCAACACGGGTGGTGCCAACAGGCTTGATAAACTGATTAGAAAGACTGGCTCTTTTTATAGGAGTTAAACTGGACACACTGGAGGCTGTGGTAGAACAAAGGACCCTCCGGAAAATCCTGGCAATTCTGGACAATGTTTCTCAACCTCTGCATGCCACCTTGGCTGAACAGAGGATCACTGTTAGTAATAGACTGAGACAACTGGGCTGCTCCAAAGGGTGCTATATGAGGTCATTCTTACCCTCGACCATTAGGCTCTATAATGAGTCAACCTGTAGCTGGGGAAGTGATGACTCCCTCCTGTTAGAATGTTTCAGGTAACTTATTTTTTTTTAATTTTTTCTTACTTCTTTTCCAATATTTGTATATCTGTGCACTTGTAATACTACTGTGACACTAATTTCCTTTGGGATCAATGAAGTACCTATCTATCTATCTAGGAACACAGATTAAGTGTAAAGATTAGTCATTTAAGACTGAGATAAGGACAATTTTATTTTAATTTCAGAAGGTCTTTAAAAATTTCTCCTCAAAATGCTCTGTTGCTGAATATAGACCAGTAGACTTTTGACCATGGGGCATAAGGGAATATGATTACAGGGCATAGAAATAGAGTGAATATAAATGTTTGACTATGACTTTATTGTATGGCAGAAGAGATTTACTGTGGTTTGGCTCTACTTCTTATAAATTTAACAATTTCAGGGAAGGATCTGCCCACCTGTAGCTTCTATTCCAAATGTTATCAATCTAACCTTTCATAAAAATGATAAAGCAGTAAATGGAAAACAAAACAAATGACACCGTAGGTACTATCATCTGAAACAATTTATTACAGAGATGAACTTGCTTTTTCGCTTTCTCAGTTCTGTAGAAGGGTCTCTGCCCTGAAACGTTCACTGATTCCTCTTTTCATAGAGGTTGCTTGGCTGGTTGAGTTCTTCCAGTATTTCAGAATCAGAATCAGAATCAGGTTTATTATCACCGGCATGTGTTGTGAAATTTGTTAACTTAGCAGCAGCAGTTCAATGCAATGCATAATATAGAAGAAAAAATAATAAATAAACAAGTAAATCTTATTCAGTATACTTTATACAGTATACGTATATTGAAACAGATTAAATCCGTGCAAAAAAAGGAAATAGTATATATTAAGAAAAAAGTGAGCTGGTGTCCAAGGGTTCAATGTCCATTTAGGAATCGGATGGCAGAGGGGAAGAAGCTGTTCCTGAATCGCTGAGTGTGTGCCTTCAGGCTTCTGTATCTCCTACCTGATGGTAACAATAAGAAAATGACATGCCCTGGGTGCTGGAGGTCCTTAATAACAGACGCTGCCTTTCTGAGACACTGCTCCTTGAAAATGTCCTGGGTACTTTCTAGGCTAGTACCCAAGATGGAGCTGACTAGATTTATACCCTTTTGCAGATTCTTTCGGTCCTGTACAGTAGCCCTGCCCCGTACCAGACAGTGATGCACCCTTTCAGAATGCTCTCCATTGACCTCCAGCACTTCACTTACTGTAATATAAACTTATGTAATTTCATTGTCAATATTTTTACCACCAAACTTTAAAGACAAACTATTGAGGGATTTATAGATCTCCAGATAGGGCAAGCCCCATGTAATCTGCTTGATCCATGCTCCCGTTATTTTGTTTGCTTTCCACTGGGAATAGTGGTTACCTTGAAAAGGGGTAGTGGTCGAAGCAGATATGATATGATGTTTACGAGGTTTTTCGATGGACACCTAACATCCAGGGAGTGAAAGCATATGGATCACGTGAAGGTAAAAGAGATTTAATTTAGTATCATGACAGGGCTGTGCAGAGAACTCTAGTACTTGACATTTCTATCCTCGCAAAAGAGACTATCTTTGCCTCATATAATTTTAGTAACCTCCATCAGATCTCCATTCAGCCTCTGACAGTTCAGATAATACAATCCAAGGGTGTCCCACCTCTCCTTACATTTAGTACTCTTTATTCCAGACAACATCCTGGTGAATCCCTTTCTAAAGCCTCCACAGCCTTCCTATAACACGATAACCAAAATATCACACAGTGTATTTTCAGCATTTTCTGGTTTTGTTCTGCATTTGCTGCTTTACGGAACAGAGCCCATTTTAAACTTCAAACACAGGGGAGGGTGGTAAACTGTCACAAAAGGAAATTGCTTCTTATAGGACAGGGTCAAACAGGACAGAAACAGACTCTTTGCAAGCCTTGTCCATGGGAACCATCAAGTAGCTCATGCCACTAATCCTATTTACCAGTACTTTCTCAGTAACTTTCTATGAATCGGCCATTCAAGAGCTCCTCATGGTGCAGTATAAACATGGCATTACCTGCCCCACCACCTACTCAGGCAGCAAGTTCCAGGCTGCAATCAGGTAAAAACATTTTTCCTTAGATTCCTCCAGATCTGAAACATCTGCCCATTGGTTTTAGATGTTTTCCATTACAGGGAATAGTTTTGCACTGTGCACACAATCAATGCCCCTCATAATTTTGTAAAGAGGAAAGAACTAGTTGAGAGTTTCAAGTTCCTAGCTGTAAAAATGACCAACAGTTTCTGCTGGTCAAGCCACTTTCATGCTGCAGCCAAGAAAATGCATTAGTGTCTCTACCTTCCCCGAAGGCTTGGGAAATTCAGTGTATCCCTGCTGACTCTCACTAATTCTCATAGATGCACCATAGGAAGCATCCTTTCTGCATGCATCATGGCTTGACATGGCAAGTACTCTCGCGCCACACCCCAAGGCAATGCAGAGAGTTTTGAACACAGCCCGGTCCTTCACACAAACCACCCTCCCTTCCACTGTCTCTGTCAATGCTTCCAAATGTCTTGGGAAAGCAGCCAGCATAATCAAAGACCTCTGCCAGCCCAATCATTCTCTCTTCTCCCCTGTCCCATCCAGCATAAAAGATTAAGAGCATATATCACCAGTCCCAAGGATTGCTTTTAATTCACTGTTATCACACTCTTGAATCCACCGCTCATACACTAAGAGATGAATTTTGATTTCACAGTATACCTCATCATGGCCCTTGCTCTTTGTCCATCGACCTGCAGCGCAGTGCACTCTCTCTGCATTTTATTTTCTCTTTACTGCCTCGATGTACTTATGCATGGAATGATTTGTCTGGATCTCAAAAAAAAAACAAAAGCTTTTATTGTATCTCAGCAAACATGACCATGACAAAACAACACTGACAAAGATCTATCAGTCATTCCCTTTACCGAAAAGCCAATTACCTATGTGTTATATTCAAATTATTTCGAACAGTAATACGTTAATAAGCAATTATGTACAACAAAATTATTTACAGTAAAATAATTTACAGTACTAAGCTTGAAGAGTCAGCAAACTTTAGGTCATATATCAGCTGTTGCTGCAGTGGCTTTCTGATGCCTGGCCTGCCTTCCAGGTTTTGAAATGCACTGAGGTGTGTTGAAAGAAAGCCACAATGACCAGAGGATCTGTTTTGGATGCTGCCCTTTTCTTCGATTGATGAAAAAGCTCAATTACTGATTGTAGTGGGTGTCAGGGGAGGGAATTAATCAAAAACAGTCTTCTGCAAAATGAGGTAATCAACTTCTGACTCGTTTTCTTGGCCCAGCAGGGAGCGGTGGCAGACGTGTCGTCATGCTCTGCATTTGAGTGGGACTAAAGATCTCCATCGAACCACTGCTCTTCCAGCACTGGCTCAGGATCTCCATTCAGTAACACTGCACACAATGGAAGTGACTACCACTCGGGCAATGGTGGGCTGCCATCCTCCTTGTTGTCCACCAACTGCAGTGCAAGCGATGAGACATTATTTTACATCTGGTGGCTGGGAGGCTCCATCTTCCCAACTCCAATCGCCGCATCCCTGGGTACCATGGCCTCCACCTGAATCGCATCCTGGTCCTGATTTTCATGTATCTCACCCTCAGGAGATCTGGGCCTTTGTAGGTTGTAATCTGCCAGTTTGAATGGAATGTAATACCTTGGTTGAATAAACTTCTCATGCCGTGGTAAATATACAAGCAACACCGATACGTTCATTTCGATAATGAAATGGCAAGGGGACAGATTGAGGGATAAACAAAAGATGTGCTGGCTGGCCTCCCAGCAGAGACTAACAGGGTAACAGGGGGCACCAAGGAACTGAAGATAGAGTAGATCAGAGTAAACATGGTGACAGTATATACAAAATGGCAGCAATTAATACTTTGATGACACCACACAGTGTCTGAATGGCTTTATAACTGGCCATATGACTTCATCAAGACACAAGGAGTAGGGGGACAATTTTCCTCGAAACAGAATCACAAGCTCGCGTCAACAACCAAGGGAATGCTTCTCATGTCTGGAAGCAAGCTGTTTAGGCAGAAGCACATCATATCAAGTTGACTTTTACAACTTTAAATAGCCATAATAAAGAAAAACACCTACCTCTGGTGGATTAGTAGCCACAACCAATTAAAGTCACTTAGCAACATAAATAGTTGATGATCCAGTTGAATAGTATCATTGAAGAGTCATTCCACAGCTAAATATGTGCAGCTAATTACAATTAAGGGTGGTAAGAGATGATATTAATTGGAGCATTATGTTCCACGACAGCAATGTTTTTTGTCAAATCAGTAATGCAGACTGATTTGAACCACACTGTACAAATTCTGGATGCTTCTAGAGTAGGTGCAGTACTTGAATATTCTCACCAATCTGGCATCCACTGTAACTCACTTCACAGTTGTGCATCTAAAGCTAACATATACTAATTCAGCATTTTAGTGCCTGATAAACACACACGACTAACCTGCATTTTGTGATAAAAACAGCCATAGATAAAAATTGAGGAAAGAATAGTTAGAGATAGAATCCCATCACTACTTCCTGGGTAAAAGTCTGCTCAGGATCAGCAATTATTTTGATCTTGTGAACAGATTTCTAGCTTGCCCTCTTGGCATAGTAGTTACATTTGATACAAAGGGTGTTAAGGAAGATAAAATAAATACAAGGGAATATTTCATCGCTTGAATGACTGTGGTTGACTTAGCAACAAGGGAAAATGAAGAACTGCCTGCTACAAGCAGTGACTGAGTTGGAAAACTCTAATTATTTCTTTTCCAGCATCTCTTTATAGCTGTTCATTCACAGCAATGGTGATGAAAATAACCAATGGTCTAAAAAAGCAGTTAGCTATACACCACATGTATTAACATGGAAAAGTTGTGTTATCGTCGACAGGAGCCGTGTAATCTGCATTTAATCTGATTGTTCTGTAAAGCATTGCTAAATCTTTAGAACTAATTACAGCATTGTTATGAATATGGATGTTAGGCTGAAGTGGCAAAAGGAATACAGTGTTTGGAAGTGTATGGTCATGTACTTTGGTAACAGAAATAAAAGCATAGATGGAGATAAAATCCAAAAATTTGAGGTGCAAGGGACCTGGGAGTCCTTGTGCAGGATTCCAAATAGGTTAATTTGCAAGTTAAGTCAGTGGTGAAGAAGGCAAATGCAATGTTAGCATTAATCTTGAGAGGACTAGAATATAAAAGCAAGGATGTAACGTTGGGGCTTCATAAAGCACCATTATCTTATTCTCGGCTCCAATCTAAAGAAGGATATGGTGATTTTGGAGAGGGTTCAAAGGAGGTTTATGAAAATGACTCCAGTATTGAAAGGGCTGTCATACGAGGTGAGTTTCATAGCTCTGGCCCTTTACTCACTAGGATTCAGAAGAACGAGGCGGATCTCATTGAAACCCATCTAATGTTGAAAGGCCTTGATAGAGTGGATGTGGAGAGGATGTTTCTTATGGTGGGGGAATAGGACCAGTGAGTTACAGCCTTGGAATATTAGGATGTCCTTTTAGAATGGAGATGAAGAGGAATTTCTTTAGCCAGAGAGTGGTGAATCTGTGGAATTTGTTGCCACAGGTGGCTGTGGAGGCCAAGTCTTTCTGTATATTTGAGGAAGAGATTGGTAGATTCTTAATTAGGCAGGACATGAAGGGATACTGTATGAGGAGAAAGCAGGAGAGTGGGGCTGAGAGGGAAATGGATTAGCCATAATAAAATGGTGGACGAGGCTTGATGGGTCAAATAAAAATAATGTAGTGTGTTCTATATTTCATCATATACATTAATAAGATAGGTGATAGTGCAGGAAATTGTATATCCAGTTTTTAGATGATATTGAGATTGGAGGGACAGAATGGTATTAATCAGGGGCATGAAACAGATTAGGGAATGGATAAAACTAACAAATACGTAGAGAAATTACATCTTTGATGTCAGATCCAAGAAAGATAAATGAAAATATTTTCTCATTTTGTACATATTAGCAACTGTGAAGGAGCAATAAGAATTGGGAGCCTAAGTACAGCAATAAGTGTGTTATGTTTTGTTACACCAAGATATAAAAGTAATCAAAAGAAAAAACATGGAGCAGAGGATAATGTGTACTTATTTTAGTTTTTACTTTTTGCAAGGCGCTCACATATGACTTCGTGGTGTAACATATGTCATTCAAACACTTTTACATATAGCTCATAATGAATTATCTAAACAGCAAAGAATGCTTTATCAAATAACATTTTGCTATATTACTAAAGTATTAAATAACACTCTTCCTCTTCCCTGCTTAGCTATAAATTCCAACTCAATGTAGAATGCATCTCAACTATATACACGTTTTATTTTATAATTCAACCACTATATAGACATCTGCAGCAGTGTAAATTTTAAATTGTCCCATTCAGGCCTAAAGATTTAATTGCTATGGAGGATTTCTTACTCTTGTGGGATAATGTCTAACCTAACGAGGGGTGGGAAGTCACTCTGCTTGGCAGGTGAGACTTGTGGCTATGAGAGAAACTCTGGTTCTGGGGACACCTCTGTGATGGTTGTAGGAGTTGACACTTCGATTTCAGGAAGTAGTTCTGACACTTCTGGACATCTTTCTTCTCTAACTACTGACTCTGCTCTCCACAACTGTTGGATGTGTCATTTCCAGATGAGATCAGATGCAGTCTCCACTGTGTAGGAGAGTGGTCCAGTTCTTCCCAAGTATCCACTTTAGATCACCTCTGCAGTGTCTTGGCAGGACTGATTTTCCAGGAGCGAAGCACTGAACCTCCTTATTTGAGGAGCTCTTATTTGTCTCAGCTGTTTGTCCATCATACTCCTTCTGAGATTGAGTTTGAGGAAATCCAAGTGTTAGTGCAAGGAACGACCCAGGAATGGTATTTCTGGTGAGGTTTTGGTTGTAGAGTGTGCTGCCTTACAATATGCAAGGAGGAAATTGGTGAGCTTCTGATTCAGTGTCAGTGTAGAGTGTTCTGCTGATATTGCTCATAGTGCAATCCTTGGTCTCTGGACAAACCTTTCTACCAAGCCATTTGTGGCTGGGTGGTATGGGACAGATGTAATGCATCTTATTCCATTCATTTTTAGGAATGATTGAAACTGTTCCACAACAAACTGTGACCATTGTCATTGGCTACTGTAAAGTGTTTTGTAACACCAGTCCTTGAGCCGAGACTTCTCAGCACATCAACAGTATTTGATGCTGTAGTGGTGGCTATTGAAAACACTTCTGGCCACTTTGTAGCTACCATCAAGAAATGTGTGTTCATCAATGGTCCAGCAAAATCCACATGAATCCTGTGCTGGGGCAGTGCAGACCATTCCCAGGGATGGAGAGGTAATGGTCTTGGCATCCCTGGTCATGTTGGCATCCAAAGCAGTGCATGAGGAGCTGCTCGATCTGCTGATATATCCCAGGCCACCAGACAAAGCTTGGAGTTAATGCTTTCTTTTGGACCACACATAGATGAGTGGCCTGTAGCTGCTACAGCACTTTAGCTCTCAACTTGGATGGTACAACAACTCTCAGTCCCCAAATAAGGCAACCCCTGTCAAGGGCAATTTCATTCCGATGCTGGTAAAAACGGGGAAGCTGGAGTTTCTGTTGCACATTCCAGCCATTTTGTGTTGCCATGTAGATCTGAGATAGTGTGGGGTCTTTTCTGGTTTCCCTTTGGATCATCTCTGCCCACATTCAATTTGCATTTGGAAGAGTACATCAAGAGCAGTGTAAAATCTGTAAAATTTTGTGTGATTTTCAGATATTTTCTTTTCCAAGGGTAAAGCGGGCAATCTGTCAGCACTTCTATGATTAGTTGTCCTCTTGAATTCTTTCTTGTAATTGTGTCCTCCAAGAAACAGCCCATCTCTGCATTTGTCCTGCTGTTATTTGTGGAACACCTTTCTGTGGATTGAAAATGGACACTAGTGGATGGTGAGTGCGTGGAATGGGCTGCCGGCAACGGTGGTGGAGGTGGATATGATAGGGTCTTTTAAGATACTTTTGGATAGGTACATGGAGCTTAGAAAAATAGAGGGGTATGGGTAAGCCTAGTAATTTCTAAGGTAGGGACATGTTCGGCACAACTTTGTGGGCTGAAGGGCCTGTATAGTGCTGTAGATTTTCTATGTTTCTATGAGCAGTAATGATAGTAAACTCTTTCCTATACAAGTACCGGTTGAAATGTTTTACATTCCAAACCGGACTCAAGGCGTCTCTGTCAATCTGTGCATAATTTTTCTTTGCAGCAGTCAGGGAACATGATACAAAGGCTATGGGCCAATCACTTCCATCACTCTTAACATGTGACATGATTACACCATACTATAAATTGAGGTGTCACAGGCAAGCTTCATTGGACGACATGGATCATAATGTGTGAGTACAGTGTCTGACATCACTATTTCCTTTATCTTTTGGAAAACCACCTCACACTGCTTTATCCATTGCCATTTCTTCCTGATCTGAAGTAATGAGTTCAAGGCGTACAACACAATAGCCAGGTTTGGCAGGAACCTGTTATAGTAATTGAAAAATCCTAAAAAAAGACTAGAACTGTGACACGTCCTTTGGCCTTGGGGCATCCACCATTGCTTGAATTTTCTCAGCACACTCTTGTAGTCCTTGTGCTTCAATGATTTGACCACAGTGAGTGATGCTTGGTTTAAAGAAGTAACACTCGTGCTCTGAGCCCATAATCTTCTACTCCTATTAACACTCTATTGACTCTTCTTCCATTTCCATCTGTAGGTAGGTCTCAGCTAAGTTCACTTTACTGAAGTGTTTCATGCCATGAAGATTTGTAAAGATATCCTCTATCCTGAGCAGAGGGTATTGATCTACTTTCTGTACTGGGTTGATGGTGACCTTAAAATCACCATGGATACTGACAGACCCTTTCTTCTTGGTTACTGGTGTTGCCCATGGGCTCTGCTCAATCTTGGAAAGAATTCCTTCAGCGTCCATCTGATCTAGCTCACTGGCTACTTTATCATGGATGGTATAAAGAACAGGATGGGTTTTGTATGACTTGGATGTGACATTTTCATTTAATACTAACTTACCCTTGATACGCCTGAATTTTCCAATTCCGTCCTTGAACACCGCTGTAGCATCAACCAGTACCTTTCTTAATTCACTTGCAGTTGACACTGTTGTAGGGGATGAGGCATACAAATGGTGGATGGATCTCTAATCAAGTTGTAGTTGTCTCAGCCAATCACGACCACACAATGCTGGTCCTTCTGTTTTTACTACATACAAGCCCAATGTAGCTTGTTGCTCGCTGTATTTCATTGTTACAGTGTCACTCCCATGGGAGTTATCTTTTCTGCATTATAAGTTCTTAGTTGGATATCTGCAGGCTTCAGTTCAGTATCTTTGAAATGCCGTTCAAACTCATTTTGTGGAATGACTGAAATAGCCAAGCTAGTATCCAATTCCATTTTAATAAATTTGCCTTTCACTTCTGGCGTAAGCCATATTGCTTTTTTAAAAAACTTTTTTTATTGAGTTTTCAAATGATTACAGAAAGAAAAAAATATATACCCTTCCCCCCTCCCCCCTAGCATCACTATAGAAAAAAAAGAAAAAAAAAAGAAAGAAAGAGTGCCTGGATATCGGAAGATCCCCACATGCTCCACGGAGTTCGTAATAACTTTGGTATATATATTTATTTCTTTCCCCAAATAACCAATTATTTTATCTTTGGAGCACCTATATATTTAATCCTGTCTTTTGTAAATAAGGGCGCCAAATTTTCAAAAATGTTTCATATTTATCTCTTAAATTATAAGTAATTTTTTCAAGTGGAACACAGCTGTAAATTTCATTCTTCCAACGATCTATACTTAAGTATGAATCCGATTTCCAAGTAACTGCAATAGCCTTTTTGGCTACTGCCAGTGCAATTTTTATGAATTCTTTCTGATATTTATTCAGTTTGGGTTTCGATTTTATCCCTTCAATATCGCCTAATAAAAATAATATTGGATTATGTGGAAGTTGTGTTCCAATAATTTGTTCCAATAAAACTCTTAAATTTGTTCAAAAAGGTTGAATTTTAGAACAAGACCAAGTAGAATGTAAAAAAGTACCGATTTCTTGGTTACATCGGAAACACTGATCAGATAAATTTGGATTTAATTTATTTATTTTTTTGTGGTGTAATATATAATAAATTATATTGCACTAATCTTAACCGGACATTTATTGTATTTGTCATACTATCAAGACATAGTCTTGACCAATTTGTTTCTTCAATTTTAATATTCAAGTCACTTTCCCATTTTTGTCTTGACTTATGGACTCCTTGTTTAATTGCCTGTTTTTGAATCAAGCTATACATACATGAAATAAATTTTTTAGTTTTTCCTTTTTGAATTAAAGTTTCTATTTCATTAGATTTCGGCAATAACATTGTTTGACCTAATTTTTCTCTTAAATAAGCCCTTAATTGGAAGTAACAAAAAAGAGTGTTGTTTGATACTTTATATTTATTCTTTAATTGATCAAATGACATTAATATACCTCCTTCAAAACAATGTCTTATATATCTAATCCCTTTTTGAAACCAATTATATAAAAGTTGATTATCCATTGTAAAAGGAATAAGTCTATTTTGAATTAAAGATCTCTTTGCTAATAAAGATTTCTTTGTCTCATCATCAACATTTATCTTATTCCATAAGTCAATCAAATGTTTTAATATAGGAGATTCTTTCTTTTCCCATATCCATTTAGATTCCCATTTATATATAAAATCTTCTGGTGTATTTTCTCCTATTTTATCTAGTTCTATTCTAATCCATGCCGGTCTATCTTTCTCAAAAAAAGATGCAATAAATCTAAGTTGATTTGCTTTATAATAATTCTTAAAATTTGGAAGTTGTAACCCTCCTAGATCAAATTTCCATGTCAAATTTTCCAACGATATTCTTGACATCTTACCTTTCCAAAGAAACTTCCTCACATATTTATTTAACTCTTGAAAAAACTTCTGGGGTAGTTGTATTGGTAATGATTGGAATAAGTATTGTAGTCTAGGGAATATATTCATTTTTATGGTATTTACTCTACCTACTAATGTTATTGGTAATATCATCCATTTATCAAGATCTTCTTGAATTTTTTTCAATAATGGTAAGTAATTTAATTTATATAAGTTCTTTATATCATTATCAACTCTTATACCTAAATATTTTATACTGTTTGCTGGCCATCTAAATTGAGTTATTAATCGACATTGACTATAATCTCCTTTAGTAAGAGGTAAAATTTCACTTTTATCCCAATTTATTTTGTAACCTGATACTTTCCCATATTCTTCTAATCTAGAGGATAATTTACGCAACGAGTGCGATGGGTTTGTTAAATAAAGCAGAACATCATCAGCAAATAAGTTAATCTTGTATTCTTCCTAGTTAACTCTGAAACCCTTAATATCTGGGTCCATTCTAATTAATTCAGCTAATGGTTCTATCACCAACACAAATAAAGCAGGTAATAATGGACAACCTTGCCTAGTTGACCCATATTGCTTGTCTCATGTTAACTTTCACATGGTAAGTCTCAACGCCATGCAGTCCTGTGTCACTCTCACCATTATCAGACTTTTCATCAACAGCATGCAGTTTAGTGCTCTTTTTGAAACTGCTACTTGATTTTTTACATCTTTTTCTCTTCCTTGTGCAGTCCATTTGTTTCTGTCTGCCCAAGATGCTCTTTGCATGTGTCCTACTTTGTTGCATTTTCTGCAGTTTCTCCTACAAGTTTGCATTGGCCTGGTGTATGTGACCCCCCTCCCATAAAGGTAACACAATTTGTTTGGCCAAGCTGGTTTCTGTTTAGATGTTGCAATGTTGTTCACACTCACTTTCATTCCTGACTGAACTCAATTACACCTCTTGCTGCGGTTTCCATTGATACAGCAATTTCAATTGCTAAATGTGACATGCTTCAGAAAGGAACCCTTTTTGAATGGTTTCTTGTGTGTTTCCACAAACTAAATGATCTCTCAGTACATTATTAAGCCCATCATTGAATTGACATGCTCAGACAATCTCTTCAGTTCAGTATTTGAAATAAGACTCCCCTTCCTTTTGATTCTGCTTTTGAACCCCGAAGTGTTCTGCAGTCAACAATGTTTTGATTCTAAATGTTCCTCCATTACTTTCACATTATCAGCAGAACTCATTTTGCCTGTATTTTTAGAACAATCAAACCTCTAACCAACCTGTATGCTCTTCCACATGCAGTACTCAGTAACACTGGCACTCGCTTTTCATTGGCTGTTTCATTTGCTTTAAAATACTGTTCAATTCACTCAGTATACAATATCCAGTTATCGCTTGTGCAATCAACAGTGTCTATCTTTCCGATATAGCCAGTCACTTCTGCTTTTTAAAAAATATTTATGATTATCATCATCCAGTACTCATTGTTTATGAATCCATGAGTTTTGTCTGTTTTCTGCCTTTTTTTTAACTTGACCGTCTCTGTCCCATTCTGAAGTGGGATGTGTTGCACTTTTTACTAAACTTGAATATCTCACTGCACTTCAACAGGTAGGTAGCCATCTTGAGCTTGTTTAATACTTACTCATCACAACTGTTTTGTTTTGTAACTCCAAAAAATAAAACTAATCAAAAGAAAAACATGGAGCTGGGGGTAATATATACTTTGTTTAGTTTTTACTTTTTGTGAGGTGCGCACATATGGCATAATGACATATTCCATTCACGTACTTTTTCATATAATCCTTAATGAATTATATAAACAACAAATAATGCTTAACCAAACCACATATTTACAATATTGTTCAAATATTAAGTACACAATACAGTGTACAGGAAAAATAATCAGAAAGAGAGAAAAATCAGCTATTTGTTGCAGAAGTCACAAAATGATTAAGAGGAATTTATGCATTAGTTATACAGAGCCCATGTAGAATATTACGTTCTATTTTGTGTTTTACAGGTTAGGGTGCATATTTGGCTCTTGAGCACTAAAACAGTTTCATAGAATGGCAACATGCTTGGAATGTACTATATTGCATTTGTATTGTATTCACATGAATTTAAACCATTGAGTGGCAACTTTTTAAAGTGATAGACCAGTTTGGAAGAGAAAACGGAAAATAGGGAATTCTTTCCTTGAACTGCGGATGCTGGGTCAATTGAAACTTCCATGATTTATTCTGATTATTATTTATAGAGGGTATCAAAGATTAGTTAATGGCTTTGAGAGACTGATCAGCTCTGAATTAATTGAACAGAAGAACAGGTTTGAGGGCTGAAAGTCCCCATCATTTTTCTGCTCTTTTTCACCTCTGCTGCATTTGCCTTAAATCCCTTAATACAGCTTCTGCCTTGCATATTACTGTCATCGAAGTCAGTAATTATATGCTCTGTCATTTGCTGCTATTTCAACCCAACCTCTTTTTTATAGTGTTCAGTGTATTTAATTGCAGCCTTCTTCTCCTCCCGGCCTTTTCTCCATATTGTCCCAATGCATCTACACAGGTGATGCCGCCACTGTCAAAGACAACAGTTCTGCTCATACTAAGATTTTCTTTTTGACTCATACCTATCCATCATTTAAATATTTATCCTTGGTGAGGTGATTTACAGCAACATTACCAGTCTCCATATGTATAAGGCTTAAGGCTGATTTATACTTGTGCGTCGCATTGACGCTGTACACCTCTCCAGAAAAGTTACTCACGTGTTGCGGTGATGCAGACCGCAACTACTGTGATTGGTCCGCTTGTTAGCATCACATTTCCTCCTACACATTTCCAGTTGCTTCTTCTCCGGCATGTCTGTAGGCTGTGCGTACACCGATGCGAAATAAATGAACCAAATCATCAAATCTACCTGCCAACATGCGAAAATGTTTGAAATGCGTTTCCTCATCCACGTCTCTCATGAAGAAACTCAACACAGTGGCATAGAAACCCCACCGCCAACTAGCGTTTTGGCACACACCAACGCATGTTTGCTATGGTGTAGAGCGACGCAGAAGTGAAAATCAGGGTTACAGCGTAGGCTGCGGCGTAGCCCGTACGCACAAGTACAAATCAGCCGTAACACTTAGATATACGTATACTTTCATTGACTCCACAGCAATTTCAGTGTTAAACACACACCAAATACTGCAGGTCTCTGCCTGAAGCATTGACTCTTTATTCATTTCCATAGATGCTCCCTGACCTGCTGAGATCCTCCAATGTTTTGTGTATGTTACCTGCATTTCCGGCATCTACAGAATCTCTTGTGTTTATATCTCAATGTTAAGAGGCCACTTGTCCAAATTTATGCTTATTTGGCTCTCACCTTACAAACCTTAGAGAGGCCTCTTTAGCTGATTCAGGCTTAATCAGATAGTAAATGGCTTCAGTGCCTTGATCAGTATTCTGAATATTTATAAACTGGTAATTCTTACTGGTTTTATCGTCACAGAATTAATCAACTTCTTCAGTGCACTGCCATTCTAGATTTTAATATACCTGGACTTCTGCAGAGCTTTCCTTTGTTTCTGTTTGAGCTGCACATTCCACAAAATCCTGTTTTACCACACGATTGATTGTTCTCACTTGCTGTTTCCAGCTGAGTGCTGGTTAATGAAAGTTGCCATTATTTTGCATTGGCTCCCTTTTCCTGTCAAATTCATACCACTGTCTATGGAAGCTTTGTGACTGGTTATCAAATTTATCCTTTGGCCTTAACAGTCTCATTGATACAGATACTGATTGCGGTGTTTCAGTGGTACACCCAACCATC
Organism: Hemitrygon akajei; assembly: GCF_048418815.1. Taxonomy (NCBI): domain Eukaryota; kingdom Metazoa; phylum Chordata; class Chondrichthyes; order Myliobatiformes; family Dasyatidae; genus Hemitrygon; species Hemitrygon akajei. The sequence goes on from NC_133138.1 coordinate 18,737,410, forward strand.
TTCCTCAGGCACAAGTTAGTCAAATGAGACCCTAGAGACACCTCCTTATACACTCTTGAGTGAGCAGGGCATGGACGGGGTTTAAAGCTCAATCTTGATTGGGTGGATCTGAATTGCCTATTCCTGTTTGGTTAGTTTGAGTTGGTCCTGTTCTGAATAGTCAATTTTTTAGGCCAAACCCTCTCCAGGAATGTGTGCTCCCAGACTGGAGCTATCTCTACACTCTTTAAGCCTACAATAAGGTCCTTTTGTGTCTGTGCACAACTACATATCATTTAAATAAAAGCATGCACGTGAGAGATGACTTTAACTGGTGTACTAATATTGCAGTGAGAGAGAGAGAGCGGGGCAAGGGAGAGAGAAAAGAAAGAGAGAGAAAAAAACAATGCGCATATATAGACAACTGATCAATACACGGTGCTGGGGGTGGTCATTGCTCCAAAAGAAATAGATCCATACATTACACTTCCTCACCCTTTAGATTAATGCACCATAAAACTGTATATGTACAAAACATTCAATTTCACTTTCATAAACACATATTTCAAATAAACATGCTTTCACAATAACGGTCCAGATGAAGGGTCTCGGCCCAAAACGTTGACAGTGCTTCTTCCTATAGATGCTGCCTGGCCTGCTGCGTTCCACCAGCGTTTTGTGTGTGTTGCTTGAATTTCTAGCATCAGCAGATTTCCTCGTGTAACAGTTCGTAACTAATTTCACTGTACTAAAGGTTCAGTCTTTTGGGTGGCGCTCTGTTTCTTTCAGGATAGCACTTCTGGAGCTGTGGAGTGGCATCAGGTTTGGTAGGTGTCTTGTCAACGATAATGTTCTCATTGCACCTTTGGACATGATGATCACTGCGAGGTAAGTCTGGTGCCTGTAATGTGTCTGTCTTGATGGATGCAATTGACTCAGGTGTGTTCTTCGGTTGAGCACCCAGTATTTGTTCCACATGACATCTCCATGTCTGATCACCAACATCCACTGTGTACATCAGTGGTCCAGTTCTTGCAGCAATCCTACTGGGTGTCTACTTGTCTTCTCAGTAATCACACATTAAGACTTCCTGTCTAATCTTGAAGCTTCTAGCTGCTTCACTTGGCAACTGGCTGAACTGTTTATTCTGCACTTCCCTCTGTAAATCTGGTCTTTGTGACATATAAGATTCCTGTTCATGAACAGCATTACAGGTGTTTGATTTGTTGCCAAATTAATAGAGTTCCGATATTGACCACCTTGTGATGTGGAGAATGTCCTCCTTATCCATCACTTAAATTGACTTCTTGAAGGTTTGGATAAACCTTTCAGCTAAACCATTCATTGCTGGGTGGTGAGGAGCTGACTTGAAATGTCTGATGCCATTTTTCTTCATGAACAATTGAAATTCTTCTGACGTGTATTGTGGTCCGTTGTCACTCATAATTTGTTCTAGTAAGTCATTTCTGGAGAAGATAATCCTCAGAGTGGAGACAGTCTTTGTTGAGGAGGTTAACTTCATTGGTATAAACTCCGGCCACTTTGAGTGAGCATCCACCGCAATCAGGAACATGGAGTCCTTGACTGGCCCAGCAAAGTCAATATGTACACTTCGCCATGGTGATGATGGCCACGCCCACTGGTGTAACAGTGTCTGTGGGGGTGCATTTTGAAATTTTTGGCATCCCGAACAGCTTTTGGGCAAGTCTTTGATCTGTTTATCTATTCCTTTCTCAAACACCTTCTGATTAGCATCAAGCAGCTGTGACAGCCTCTGGTTAATGATACCATTTGGGCTGCAGTTGCCTGTTGATGTGACACTGAGAGCTTTGACTGAGTGCCAGTCTAGTTGGACTTTTCTCAGCCATTTATATCGAACAGTGCTGACCCTCCACCTTTCAATGCACAAGCTCTAACTGTTGTGTTTGGCTTCCGTACATCACATTGTTTGTCTTTGGGAGAGACTTTTTCACCTGTGTAGGTCTTTTGCATCTCTGAAGTCTTCTCTAACGGTATGTTAGAAAACAGTCTGTTGTAGTGGTCAGCCTGTGGATTTATGGACCAAGCTGACCCTGTATGCAGCTCCATTTTCAGCTTTACACCAGACACATCTATTGTGATCCAGATGCTTTTGTGATCTGCTTCAGTTACATTACGCAGTTCCAGGCATTGTCAGACTCAACGTTGTCTGGAGACTTTTCACTCTGTTGTGCTTTTTGTCTGCCTTGCACACTCTCTCTATGTGACCTTGTCTATGATACTTTCTGCAGACTTTTTCTTTGAACCTACAGTCATTTGCATCATTTGGTTCAACAGCCTTATAGTTCAGGTGTATTGACTGTTCCTGAAGCTGGTGGTGTGAGTCTTAAGGCTCCTGTACCTTCTTCGTGGTGGCAGCAGGTGAAGAGACCATGACCTGGCCAGTGGAGGTCCCCGATGATAGATGCTGCTTTCCTGTGACAACGCTCCATGTAGGTGTTGCTCAGTGGTGGGGAGGGCTTTGTCCATGATGGACTGGGGCTATACACTACTTTATGTAGGATTTTCCATTCAAAACATTTTTCTGAGTCTTTCCAGATTTTACTTTGTTTTATTTTGGATATTTAATCTTTTAGGAAAAAGTGAGCTAAAAATCGAAGAAGTGTACATTTTTGCATGTTAGTTTAAAACATGATACAATCCTTTTTGCATTGAACATACAGCTTTGAAAATTGTTCTAGGATGGCTGCATTGTGGCATACTTGTACATGGAGATCACTTTGCTCTTGCTGTTTTATCTTTATCCATATGTAGGTTTGTAAGAAATCTTATGCTATAGTTTTTGACAAAGGCCCTTACATAAATCTTGTGTGGACTCTACAAATAGTGTTAATGTCCAGGTTACATGAAGAGACCTGTTTCTCTGCCCATGAAACCATTTAGGAGTCAGAAAGAATTTTCTTATTCTATTTTCAGTCTCCAGTAGTTCTTTTTTCTTAATGCTTAGTGTTTATAAATGACGTTGCTTGTTTGGGAGGATTTTATGGGGTGAGATTGGATAGGCTGGCCTTGTGAAGGAGGTTGAAGGGTGATCTGATATTATATAAGATTATAAGACCATAACACCATAAGACAGAGGTGCAGAATTAGGCCATCGTGTCTGCTCCGCCATCCAGTCGTGGCTGGTCCTTTCTTCTCCTCCTCAGCCCCACTCCCCAGCCTTCACCCCGTAACCTTTGATGCCATGTCCAATCAAGAACCGATCAAGCTCTGCCTTAAATACACCCGACGGCATGGCCTCCAAAGCTGCCTGTGGCAATAGTTCCACCAATTCACCACCCTCTGGCTAAAGAAGTTTCTCCGCATCTCGGTTTTAAATGGGCACCTCTCTATCCTGAGGTTGTGCCCTCTTGTTCTTACTATGGAAAACATCCTTTCCACATCTGCTATGTCTAAGCCTTTCAATATTCAAAAGGTTTCAATGAGATTCCACCCCCCCCCCCCCCAAGAGATTCCGGTGAGTACAAACCCAGAGCCATCAAACATCCCTCGTATGATAACCCCTTTCATTCCTGGAGTCATCCTTGTGAACCTCCTCTGGAACTTCTCCAGTGCCAGCACAGCTTTTCTTTGATAAGAAGCCCAAAACTCTTCACAAAAATGTTCAAGGTGATACCTCACCAGTGCCTTATAAAGCCTCAGCATCACGTCTTGTATTCTAGACATCTTGAAATGAATATTAACATTGCATTTGCCTTCCACACCACAGACTCTACCTGCAGTTAACCTTTAGGGTGTTCTGCAGGAGGACTCCCAAGTCCCTTTGCATCTCAGATTTTTGGATTTTCTCCCCATTTAGAAAATAGTCTGCACATTTATTTTTACTACTAAAGTTCCTGACTGTCCATTTTCTAACATTGTATTTCATTTCCCAGTCTCTTGCCCATTTCTCCTAATCTGTCTAAGTCCTTCTGTAGCTTACCCGTTTCCTCAACACTACCTGCTCCTCCACCAATCTTTGTATCACCTGCAAACTTGGCAAGATAGCCATCTCTTCCATCATTTAAATCATTGACATACAGCATAAAAAGAAGCTGCCCCAACACAAACTCCTGCAGAACACCTCTAGTCACTGGCAGCCAACCAGAAAAGGACCCTTTTATTCCCACTTGCTACCTCCTACCAATCAGCCAATGCTCCAACCATGCCAGTAACTTTCCTGTAATGCCACAGGCTCTTAGCTTGGTAAGCAGCCTCTTGTGTGGCACCTTGTCAAAGGTCTTCTGAAAGTCCAAATATACAGCAATGTATATTTGGATGTTGATAGAGTAAATATTCAAAATCTTTTTCCCTTTGTAGGGATATCACAAACAAAAGTGGAATGCACATTCTTTTGCACATTGGTTGTTTGTCAGTCTTTGTAGTTTTTCATTGCTTCTGTTGTATACTGTTCTATAATGAATGCCAGCAAGAAAATCAATCTCAGGGTAGTATACGGAGACATATACGTACTGATAATAGATTTACTTTGAACTTCGAACTTTTAATATGTAATGCTTTAAAAATAGCTATGTCCTCCAGCTGCACGATCATTTGGAGACAATCCATTTTAGATGTGAATACACATTTTCAAATATTGATTTTACTCTTGTCTTTAAAATTCATCTTTGGAAATATGGTGTCGATGGCAAAGTCAGCATTTGTTGTTAATCTCTTGATGCTCTAAAAAGAGTGTAATGAGTCATATTTTTGAAACAATGCAATTTGTATTGTGAAGGCATTCAGTGTCAGCTCATGGAGATGAATGGGTATTTCAGAGGGTAGTGAAGAATTGATGAAGTTGATGTGAAGTAGAGACCACCCTGGATACAGGCAAAAGAAGAATATTACTAAACTAGCTGTAATAACCTCCCTGGCATTTTTATTGTTTCTAGTTTTTGTTTCCAAATTGGGTAGATCCCCAAATTGCCTTAGTATAATTTAAATTCCCGATCTTTTATGTATTGGCCATAAAAGACATTGGTTCAGAATTAGGCAATTTGGCCCATCAAATCTGTTCCAACATTCCATCATGGCTGATTTATTATCCTTCTCAACCCCATTCTCCTGCCTTTTCCCCACGACCTTTGACATACCTGGACATTATTGGTTCAGTTGTTTAACCACTACACCACTCCACCACATATATATCTCCTTTCTTGTCTTCAGCATATTCTAAAGTTCTAGTAACATCAGTTTGCAAGAAAACAGAGACGTCATAGAAACTTGGTCAAGCTTTTCCCCACAAGTGAAGAAACGGGATCCCGCAGACAGGGGAAAATAGACATTTAGTGCTGAGGGTGCCACCGTTAACACAACTCTATTACCGCTTAGAGTGTCCTGGAGTTCAGAATTCAATTCTGGTGCCATTCTGTAAGGAGTTTCTGTAGGTCCTCCCCGTGGAATGCGTGGGCTTTCTTTGGGACCTCTGGTTTCTTCTCACAGTCCAAAGACCTACTGGGTAGGTTAAATGCTCATTGTAAATTGCCTCATAATCAATGTTGTGGCATTGCTAGGACAGCGTGGCTCCAAAAGTTGGAAGGGTCTACTCCATGTCGTATCACCAAATAAATAAATAAGTGAAATGGTCTCTCCAGTTCAGAGAAATGTCACTCTTCGAGATTCTGTCCCACTGAGCACCATACATACATTCAAGGATCAGTGTGATAAATGTAACTCAGTAAGAGAATCAGAACTTGTTGAGTTCTATGGAAAAGTGAATGAGGGACAGGATGAGATGGTGAGATAATCTTATGGAAATCAGAAAGACTTTCCAGCACTAGGTTTAACCCTGCAGATTGTATCTCTTGAAGTACTTCTATTTGGGAAGCTATTTCCAAACCCACACCAAGCTCCGTGTGGTCAGAATTTTCTTCATCTCCCTTCCAATTCTCCCATCACTTTAAATCTATTCCTCTTGTTTTCTCTGCTAAGGGATATAGGTTCTTTCTTTTAAACTCTCTCTAATCTCATAGTATCGAACAGAAAAGAAATATGTCCTGCAGCCCATAACTTCCATTCAACTTTTTTGCCTGCCTACACTAGACATATTTGCCCCTATCAGGATTGGATCTTTCTCTGCCTTGCCTATTCAAGTGCCTGTCTAAATGTCTTTTAACCTCATAAGTATGAGAAAAAATTCCATATTTGGGACTTAACTTCTTGCTAGCACAGATTCAATCATCTTAGCAGGAGCTTACACTGACTCCATTCAGAGTTAAAAATGCAGTTGGGCTCAGTGCTGTCATTGTGATTCCATCTGCATAATTGAAAGATGAAATATTTTATGCTTGAGGATTGAATGGGATTTATCATACTTGAAAATATAAGGCCAGGTTCCAATTACTTTCAATTAGTGGACAAAATGTTGATTCAGCCTAATAATTAGACAAGTTCAGCAACTGCCTGAAATAGAAACCTTAAAGTCTATATCCTCTACAAGGCAATTAAAAAACAATCCCAATACCTGACCAAAGAAATTAAACATTCTGAATTCAGGAAATGTGTCAGTTATTATTCTAAGTTCAGTTTGAATATGATAACACTATGAATATTGCTATTTTTGCACTGTTAAAATTTCTTAATCAGAGTTCATTCATTCGTTCATTATATGCCATGTCGTATAACGATGGCCATCATGGTCCTTGACCATGATAGTTCTTGACAAATTTGTCTACAGAAGTGATTTGCCATTGCTTTCTCTCTGGGCAGTGTCTTTACAAGATGGGTGACCCAGCTATAGGAAGGATGTGGAAGCATTGGAAAGGGTACAGAGGAGATTTACCAGGATGCTGCCTGGTTTAGAGAGTATGCATTATGATCAGAGATTAAGGAAGCTAAGGCTTTACTCTTTGGAGAAAAGGAGGATGAAAGGAGACATGATAGAGGTGTACAAGATATTAAGAGGAATAGATAGAGTGGACAGCCAGCTCCTCTTTCCCAGGGCACCACTGCTCAATACAAGAGGACATGGCTTTAAGGTAAGGGGTGGGAAGTTCAAGGGGGATATTAGAGGTAGGTTTTTTACTCAGAGAGTGGTTAGTGCGTGGAATGCACTGCCTGATTCAGTGGTGGAGGCAGATACACTAGTGAAATTTGAGAGACTACTAGACAGGTATATGGAGGAATTTAAGGTGGGGGCTTATATGGGAGGCAGGGTTTAAGTGTCGGCACAACATTGTGGGCCGAAGGGCCTGTACTGTGCTGTACTATTCTATGTTCTAATACTCTTCAGGAATTTTTGCCTTGCGTCAGTGGTCACGTAACCAGGACTTGTGACATGCACCAGTTACTCATACAACCATCCACCACTTTCTCCCTTGGCTTCATGTGACCCTGATCGCTGGCGTGGGGGGGTGGGGGGGGCTACGCAGGTGCAACACCTGCCCAGGGGTGATCTGCAGACTAGCGGAGGGAAGGAGCACCTGACATCTCCTCTGGTAGAGACATATCTCCACCCCACCACCCACTTAATTAGAGTAGCACATAGAAAATGCTGCAAGAACTCAGCAGGTCAGGGATCATCTGTGGAAAGGAATAAACAGTCAACGTTTTGAGCTGAGACCTTTCACAAAGACAAAGATGACATTTTAATCATCTTTCATGACTTTGATTTAGTTCATTAAATTCGGGGTGTATACACCAATCCAATTTGTGACACTATCGTGGGCTAATCAAGTAATGGATTAGACAACCAGCAAAGGGACAAGCCGATTTCAGTAAGATATTACAAGTTTGAATTTACACATTAGATTGTCTGTAAGATAATGGAAGCCCCAAATAAATGACACAGTGAATGACACGATAACCTCCACACAATTTCAATCCCAATAAGCCAGAATCATCGAGATCTAGAGTGCCAATATAACACACATCTTATGGCAAACTAGCCAATGATATAAAGAAGGATACTAAGAGTTTTTTTTAGTTATATAAAGAATAAAAGGGATGTGAGAGTTGATATTGGACTACTGGAAAATGATGCTGGAGAAGCAGTAATGGGGACAAAGAAATGGCGGTTTACTTTAATAAATACTTTGCATCGGTCTTCATTGTGGAAGACACTAACACTCAGAGCTGTGTGGGTGTCAGGGGGCAGGAGTGAGTGCCATTGCTATTACAAAGGACAAAGCATTAGGCAAACTGAAAGGTCTTAAGGTGGATAAGTCATTGGGACCAGACGGACTACATTCCAGAGTTCTGAAAGAGGTTGCTGAAGAGATAGCAGATGCATTGGTTATGATCGTTCAAGAATCACCTGATTCTTGGCGTAGTCCCGGAGGTCTGGTAGATTGGAAATGTCACTCCACTCTTTAAGAAAGGAAGAAGGCAAAAGAAAGGAAATTATAGACCAGTTAGCCTAAGCTCAGTGGTTGGGAAAGTGATGGAGTTTATTATTAAGGATGAGGTTTCGGGGTACTTGGAGGCCAATGGTAAAGCAAGTCAAAGTCAGCATGGTTTCTGTGAAGGGAAATCTTATCTGACAGATCTGTTAGAGTTCTCCGAGGAATAACAAGCAGGGTGGACAAAGGAGAGGCGGTGGATGTCATTTACTTGGATTTTCAGAAGGCATTTGATAAGGTGCCACACATGAGGCTGCTGAACAAGATACAATCCTATGGCATTACAGGAAAGATACCAGTATGGATAGAGGAATAGCTGACAGGCAGGAGGCAGTGAGTGGGAATAAAAGGGGCCTTTTCTGGTTGGCTGCTGGTGACTAGTGGTGTTCCTCAGGGGTCGGTTTTGGAACCACTACTTTTCACATTGTTTGTCAATGGTTTGGACAATGCAATAAAATGTAAAACAATGAGATAATGCTGTGTCTTTATAAGACACTAGTCAGGCCATACTTGGAGTATTGTCAACAGTTTAGGGCTGCATATCTCAGAAAGGATGTATTGTCATTGGACAGAGTCCAGAGGAGGTTCAGGAGGAAGGTTCCAGAAATGCAGGGGTTAGCATATGAGCAATGCTTGGCAGCTTTGGGCCTGTACTCACTAGTATTTAGAAGAATGCGGGGGAATCTCATTGAAAACTACTGAATGTTGAAAGGACAAGATAACGTTGATGTGGAGAGGATGTTTCCTTTTGTGAGGGTGTCCAGAACTAGAGGGGTGACCCTTTAGAACAGAGATAAAGAGGAATTCTTTTAGCCAGGGCGTAATGAATCTGTGGAATACTCTGTTACAAGACAACTGTAGAGACCAAGACTGTGGATATATTTGAAGCGAAAATTGATAGTTTTCTGATTGGTCGGCGCATCAAAGGATATGTTGGGGCGGTAGGTGGATAGAGATAAGTTGGATCTGGGATCAGCTATGATGGAATGGTGAAGCAGACTCAATGGGCTGAATGGCCTAATTCTGCTCCCATGTTTTATGATTTTATCGTCTTATTTTTTCTCAATGTAACTTGTTGCTTCCTCATCTTATAATAGTGATGCTACTGTCTAGAATAGGACTTTTCTTTAATAAATTTAGATCAGAGAATATGAAATCTGCCAGTTTACTTTTAATGTCTTTATAGTTTCCATTGGATGTTGAACCTCCTGTACACAGAGGGCAATGTGTTACTCTGTCTTCATTTGTGAAAGTTGGCGTTCAATTACTCATCAGCAGGTGTGTGATGGTGGTCTAGAGTCATCTCTAATTTTCACCTGTCCTTGCACACAGAAATGTGGCTCGGATGTGCAACTAACCTGAGTTACAGATGATCTGCACCACATGTTGTGGCTTGTCACTCAGTCATCATTATTTTCAACATTATTGTTCCTACAATACTTCTCAATTTTCTTTCAGTAATAAAAGCATTTGGTTCCCTGTGGTTGTCATACTTCATCTTGTCCTCATATTTTGCTTCCTTTGAGAAACTATGAATTAGAATGCAGAGGTGTTTTAATAACTATTTTGCCAGTCTGTCACCATCTTCATTGCTAGTGGGGTAAAAGGTTATTTTATAATAATATTTTTGATAGAGCCTTTATTTTATCTTGAGATGAATTTGTTTGGAGTCCAGCCTTTGTTTCATTGTGTTTTTAATAACTATTCACTATATTCTTAAGTATGATAAATTATTAAAACAAGATGAGATTATGAGAAAAGAAAGCATTAAAATAAGTATTTACATAGAAGTGGAAGATATTTTAAAATTTAATTAGGTAGCTATATTTTTCTGGACTAAAGAACTGACATCTGGGTTGAGATCGGGTTAGTGTTTTTTACAACTACAAGCAGTGTCCCCAGTTAAGTGTCTCGCCAGATATGAGGTTATTTTTGTGTGGAATTTACAAATCAGCTTTGAAAATGATATAGCACACAAGCGTTACCAGTGAATGATGTATCCCTTCGAATCATCTCAGAAGCCATGTCTCCACCTTATTAATTCTAGCCAAATTATATTTTAGCCCTTTTTCAAATCTATAATGCACCATTGGTTTGATATTACTGTTATCCCCTTCTGACAATACTGAGTAATGAAGATTCTTAGTTCCTTTATGTTCTCAAACTTATCAAAATGGAGAAGGAGGTTATTGGGTCCTTGGGAGCTCCCATTATCCCATCTCCTTCGCATATTCCCTTCACCCTTGAAACTCACTCTTTTTCAAGCACACTTATTAACAAACAGAAAGGAGTGATTTTCCATAGTTAAAGAACCTATCAGCCTATCACTAGAATGTGGGAGAATACTGGAGGATGCAAAGGAAATCCAAGGTGACAGAGGCAGCATATAAACACCTGAGCTTCGAACCTTCCTCCCTATTAACTGGGGAAGAAACAACTATCTTCTTAAAAGAATTTAGCTAAATATTTCAAAAGCCTTGCTTCCCTTCCTTCTAACAAATCAGGCCTCCATTTCTTGTGTGTTGACGAATCCCTGCTGAGTTTTGGTGTTTACTACTTTTAAGCACAACAGTGTCTCTTCCACCTTAGGTGATGGAAGAAGTTCGGCATGGACCCCCAAATCCTCAAGACCTTCTACAGGGGGCACCATTGAAAGCATACTGACTGGCTGTATCACCGCCTGGTACGGGAACTGCAATGACTTTGACTGCTGAGCACTGCAGAGAGTGGTACGGACTGCCCCAGCATATCTGTGGGTGTGAACTTCCCTCCATTGAGGACATTTATAGCAGCAGGTACAGAGAAAGGGCCTGGAAGATGTTCCGGGACACCAGTCACTCCAATCATAAACTGTTTCAGTTGCTTCCATCAAGCAAACGCTACCGCAGCATTAAAGCCATGACCAACAGGCTATGGGACAGCTTCTTTCAACAGGCCATTAGACTTATAATTTCAAATGTCTGTACATTACAATGGAGTCATAACACAAAGATTTTTACTCCCTTATGTTGTGGGATGGATGTAAGATTTAAATAAATTCTAATTCTAAATAATTTACAGTCTTAAAAACCATTCACCCTTCACCATTTCAGAGTTTAACTCTATGTAGATCATTTTTAAATATGACAGTCCTCTTCTGCTCAATACTTTCTTTTACACTTTGTTGCTATGAGTAGCGAGTGTTGTATACATTAACCAAAATAGATCACCAATACACGGAATCAGTGTGGTTCTTGGATCTATCCCAGTAAGGGCAAAAGGGTAATAAAGGAGAACTGCTGCCTAACAGCGCCTGAGAGCTGGGTTCAATCCTGACCTCAGGTGCCGAATTTGCACATTTTGCCTGTAATAAGTAGGTTTCCTCGGTTGCCGTACATTCTTCCCACGTCGTAAATTGGCCACTTCATGTTTGCCCCAAGTGTGTAGGGAAGTGGTAGAATCTGGCGAGGGCTGATGTGAATGTGCAAAGAAGAAAGAAGTGGGTAAGATTTGGGATCAGTGTAAATGATTATTGATGGCACTGGACAGCAAATATTTTTTAAACGTGTTGCTTCCTCAGAAATGTTCGATGGTTATGATAAACCAATTGTAGCTGAACACAAATATAATTTCAGACTGTTTGACTCTGGAGAAACAAGAAATTAAATTTTATTGTATATTATGTGTTTAATTACATAATGGTGCTGACGCTTTGCAATATTTTAATTAAACATGGTTGGCAGAAACACTGTAGGCCGAGGGGCTTGTTTCTGCGCTGTGCCTCATTCTGAAGCTATGAATATCCAGGAACAAAATTGCAGATGCTGAATATCTGAACTACAGAAAAAACCGGAAACACTCAGCAGGTCAGGTAGCATCAATGGAAAGAGAAATACTGTTACTGTTTTAGATTGAAGGTCCTTGATCTGACATGCCTGGACTAACAGCTTACACGAATAAATTCAATATTTGTTTGCATGTCCATTTTTTTCCTCATTAAACAAACCATTGATTAGTCAAGTAATGAAAACAAAAAATACTGGAAACAAACAAAAGAAAATCTGCAGATACTGGAAATCCGAGCAACACACACAAAATGCTGGAGGAACTCAACAGGCCTGGCAGCATCTACAGTTGACATTTTGGGACGAGACCCTTCATCAGCACTCAACGCTCAATGCTGGAACCACTCAACAGGTCCAGCAGCTTTGGTGGAAAAAGAAATTGAATTATTTTTTCTGTCAGTGTTTTTGACTTAGAAACTCTTGTTTCTATTTCAAGTCAAGTCAAATCAAGTCAAGTCAACATCAGTTACCTGATCTGTTGAGTGTTTCCACATTTTCTATTTCAATTTCAATATGCAGATTAATGATCATGATTGCTCCAGTAACTCCCTTCTCTTCACATTGCCCTTTTCTCCTAAATAAAGTGACTGTGCATAGTGCTCCAGATGTGACCTCATTAATTCAAGATTCAAGATTACTTATTGTTACTCTTCAGTACACAAATGTAAAGGAGAATGAAATGATTGCAACTCCGATCTGAAGCAGCAAGCATAAACATAGTAAGCATAAAAAACACAATTAGTATAAATACATAAGATTAACTTATATACATGGACTGGTTGTATGTCAATTAAGTGATGCTAGAGACCGGAGTATCTGTAGATAAGGTTACTCTGATAGGATATAGTAAAGTAGTGGTGATGGGTGAGTTAATGGGTAGAGAGGTGTTGATCAGTCCGGCAGCTTGGGGGATTGATCTGTTTTTGAGTGTTATGGTCCTGGTGTGAATGCTGCATAGGTTTTTCCCTGATGGGAGTGGGACACACAGTCCATGAGGAAAGGTGGGATACTTCATGGTATCGCTGGCCTTTCTGAAGCACCTCGCTATATATAGATAGAAAGATAGAGACTTCATTGATCCCAAAGGAAATTAGAGTGTCACAGTGGCATTACAAGTGCACAGATATAAATATTAGATGCTGGCTAGGCTGGTTCTGGTGATGCGTTGGGCAGTTCTGACTACCCGTTGTTGAGCCCTCCTGTCTGCAGCAGGGCAGTTTCGGTACCACAGCGTGACACAGCCCGTTAGAATGATCTCAGCTGCACTGCATAACTGAAATATCCCTTCTTCTACGTTCAATTTCCCGAGCAATGATCAATTATGTTCCTTTAGCATTTCTAATCAGTTGCTCAAAAATCTTGTAATAGAATTTAGGTTTTTGCTTTAGAACGAGTTTTGTTACCTCTTTCATATTCAGTGTTCCCTGCTCTATGAAGATAAAAAGGTTTTTGGTGGGGTGGGGTGATGTTCTGTTGTGTTCTGTTAGTTTCTTTGTGTGGGGGAGGGGCTTTTTTGGATGTTCTTTTTAGTAGAGGGTGTGTTTGATGTTTCTCTCTGAATGACTTTCATGTTCTTTTCTGTTTCGTGGCTATCAGAAAAAGACAAATTTCAGAGTTTGTTTCTGGACTCATGCCTTGAAAGCAAAAGAGCCTTTGAAATCTGGAGCTTCCACATTTTATTCCTAGCTTTGATGAATAACAACAGATAAAACAAAAGGGGAAAGAAATAGTATCCTCTGGGACGGCAAATAACACGTTATGTTGCAGACTTGTAGATGCTCATCAACTTCCCTCATAGCCTGGGGCTGCAATGTTAGCATCTGAATCCTCGGCTGTAGAAATAGCATGCAGTCGTGCCCTTTGGCAGACTGGCCCCATGGCATCCTATCATCCTGGCTAACTTCTACACAAGTACACCTGGTGAGTCACTACTTGTTAACAGCTCCTCATGCAAGTCAGATCAAGCACTGGTGCATCTTCTTGTAGGACACAACCTTTCTCTCCCCTGGGACGGGGATTTTCAAATAAGCAGCAATCGATGTGTGTGTGTGTGTGTGTGTGTGTGTGTGTGTGTGTGTGTGTGTGTGTATGTGTGTGTGTGTGTGTGTGTGTGTGTGCGTGCGTGAGAGAGAGAAAGAAAAACATTAGCTTGGATAGGGGAAGAAGAGAGGGAGAGACCAGTGGCAAATTCAGCTTCCTGTATCTTGTGCAGATAGACGGACACCTGAAAGAGAAAGCGGAATTCTGTAAAGAAACTCTACACTACAATTCGTCTGTCAAAATTAGTTTGCTCTACCCATTCCACACCGAACCCCACAGCCCTCTACAAGAAATCAGAGAGCATTGTGGGCATGCTATGTTCAAGGTTCAAAGTTTAAAGTAAATTTATTATCAAAGTTATATGTTATCATACACTACTCTGAGATTTATTTTCTTGCGGGCATTCACAGTAAAACAAAGAAATACGATAGAATCAATGAAAAACTACACTAAACGAAGACCGACAAACAGCCAACGTGCAAAAGAAGACAACTTGTTCAAATATAAAAAATACTGAGAATGTGAGTTGTACAGTCCTTGAAAGTGAGTCTGTAGGTTATGGAACCGGTTCAGTGTTGAGGTGCGTGAAGTTATCCAAGCTGGCTCAGGAGCCTGATGACTGAAGGGTAATAAATGTTCCTGAACCTGGTGATTTGGGATTCAAGGCTCCTGTATCACTATCCCGACGGTAAGCAGCATGAAGAGAGCATGAGTTGGATGAGTGGCCCTTGATAATGGATGTTGCTTTCTTGGGCAGCGTTCCTTGTAGATGTGCTCAGCGGTAAAGAGGGCTACTCTTGTGATGGACTAGGCTGTGTTCAGCACTTTTTGCATGCCTTCTCCATTCTTGGGCATTGGTGTGTCCATGCCAGGCCGTAATGCAACCAGTCAGGGTACTCCCTACTGTTCAGCTATAGTTTGTCAATGTTTGTCAAACCTTTGAGAAAGTAGAGGCACTGCTGTGTCTTCATTGAAATGGCACTTACTTGCTGGTCCCAGGTCAAATCTATCGATCTGATAATACCAAGGGAGTTAAAAGTAGCTGACCTTCTCCACTTCTGATCCCCTAATGAGCACTGGCCCATGGGCTTTGGTTTCTGGTCGGTATTAGAAAAGTATGGTCATACTTGCGAGCCGCCCCAGCACATCCTTTAGTGACTGCACTGGACAACAAACTTTTTCGAAAGTGTTGCTTCCTCAGGATTTTTTTTTCTCTCTGTGATAGACCATTTGAAAAATAAACTGAAATATAATTTCAGATTACTTGTAGGAATTTGGAGGAATTTAATGAAATAACAAATATAGGCAATTTTAACAAATGGTTGCTGATAGAGAAATTCCACGGTGATTTTCATGATCAGCCCCCCAAATCCACAAGGTACACCCAAAAGTATTCAGGAAGCAAAATCTTTGTTGTCCATTGTTGTTAGTGCATGAAATGTGAGCTCTGGGCAATTGAGACTAGTGATGGCGGTGAGTGTGAATTTCTGGAAAGGCTGCATAGCTTATGAAAGTTTGGAAGGAAATGGGAGAGAATATAACATACAGGAGCATAAATAGGCCATTTGGCCTCTCGACACAGCTCTCTTATTCAGTAAGATCATGGCTAACTTTTTAAACAATCTCTTATTTCCTTATTTTGACTGGACCCGTGTGTCTTCAGTATTTCTAGATTCTTCTGAGCGGGATTAATAGTGGTGTTGATGACAGAGCTGTGAAGAAAGTGGAGAGCTGAGTTCTTCCCTCTCTTGTTTTGAAGTGCATTTGGCAAGCTATAATGAGTAGAGCATTAAAATAAATGCTGCAATTCAAAAGGGAGTGCAGGAACAAAGGAATCAAGGGGTTAACAGAACAAAGTTCTTTAAAAGATGTTTAAAAATGCAGGCAGATAAATGGCTTTATAAATGGAAGCAAGGAGTACAAGGGGAAGGATAATAGAGTTATTACAAGACCATTTATCTCTCTGAAGATGCTCTGGTTCTTTACAAGAACCATTATGTACATCCCATTGCCAGCTCATTGCCTTTGGACCTCCAATTATTTGCTTCTCAGGCGTATTGTTCCAGTAAAGCAACGTTGATACAAGTAACCTGTGGGTTCATGAGCCTACTGGGGGCTGAAGAAGACCACCTGACCTGGGGTTGGAGGACTGTGTATGTGCATGGGTGGGTGGGGAGATGAAGGAATGGGGCTTGTTTTGACGTCATTGCATCGTTGCTTGGTATGTTTTGCTTTCTTTTGTTCTCTTTTTGTTCTGCCAAGCATTGTGGGCATGCTATGATGACACCAGAAAGTGTAGGAGATTTCTTGAACATACACCGGGAATGTTGGGCTTGAGACTAGAAAATGAAAGTCAAATAGAGCAGGTTATATCAGGATTTAATATATTGCAACATTGTGAAGAGTTTTAATAATGTGTATATGGAGATACAGTTCGCACCAGCGAGAGGATCAATAAACAAAGACACAGATTGAAGGTATTTGCAAATGAACCAAGGGAAGTTTCATTAGGAGGTACAGAAGCCTGAAGGTGCACACTGAGTGACTCAGGAACTGCTTCTTTCCCTCTGCCGTCTAAGATGGCGGCGTGACGCAGCTGCAGCAGCCACTCCGGAGCTGATATCTGTTATTTGTTAAGCGGGGTGCCGTGTGCAATCCTAATCTGATGAAAAATGGATGTGGGAGCACGGAAGAACATCTGGAAATCTCCAGGAAGGCCTTCTTCATTACTGCTGCTGCTGTGAGGTCCGGGTCTCTGCTGAGAAGAGCAGGCCCCTGTCCTCGGGGTCGCATTGCCAATGGCTGTTGGCGGGGGCGTCTTAATGTGCTTGGCAGAGGATGGTGCTCGGAGAAGCTGTGCCGGAGGGCATGGTCGGAGGCTCAGAGGTTCAACAGACTCGGAGCCCACTGCGGTCGGGGCGCTTTCACTGTGTGCTGCGTCTGCGAGGCTGAGTCCGGAGGCACCTTGGAAGTCTATAGCAGGGGTATTCCCTTCTGTAGCCTGTGTGGGATGATGAGTCTATCGGGACCCTGAGGACTTGTGGAAACTGTGTGGTGGTTTCTTTCGAACTTACAGTTTTTTAAAACATTTTTGGACTATTTTTACTGTGTCCATGGTCTGTTTTTTTTTATATCAATTATGCTATTGTTTACACTGTTGTAACTATATGTTGTAACTATGTGGTTTTGTGCAGGTCTTGTAGCTTTAGTTTTTGGTTTGTTGGGTGCTAGATTTGGTCTCCTGACTTGGTGTGCCTGGGTAGTCTTGTTTAGTCTGGTGGATTTGGAGCTCCTTTCCGGGGAACGCACTAAGATGGTAGCGTGATATTAATACGCAGCAGCCTCTCCGGACTCTGGATTGGGGATTGCCAAATGTTATGTGGATTTTCTGGTGTAGTCTGTTTTGTCATGTGCTTTTGTGATATCATTCTGGAGGAACGTTGTCTTATTTTTTGAACTGCATTGCACTTGTGGTTTCTAAATGACAATAAACTGAAACTGAACTGAACTGAATTGAACATATGATTCTGAAATGGACATTGAACCCATGAACACTACCTCACTTTTTAAAAATGTATTATTTCTGTTCTGCATTATTTTTAATCTAACTATCTAATATACACACATATATACTTACTGTAATTGATTTACTTATTTATCTTTTTTCTATATTATCATGTATTGCGTTATACTGCTGCTGACACATGCTGATGGTAATAAACCTAATTCTGTTTCTGATTCTTATAATGCAGTGAGTTGTTATAATCTGACATGCAACGTTCGAAAGGAAGGTGAGATGGATATAATTGAAACCTCCAAAATAGAACCATAAAGGCACATGAAATGTAAACACTTGCTGGGCTTTTGTTTAAAAGCTCAGGACTAAGTGAATTAAACAGCTCTTTTATGGGTAGCTCAGGTACCACTGGTTAACTACTATCTGTCAGCACTGTAAGATGTAAGATATAATGGTCCTGGAACTGACACAGTACAGTTTTCTCTCATGGTCTACAGGGTTGATATCAGGAGGTCTACTTACTGCCATGGGAGTCAGGATAAGAGTGGTAAAGGAGAAAGTCTACCTCTCCCTATTGCTTGCATGAGGTTTTATGAGGTAACATCTAATTTTTCTTTACTGCTTGGCTTTATGTGAGCAGTTAGGGTGTGCATATCTGTTAAAAGATTCTATTGGCCTTGGAAATAGCATCAGAAGAAATTTATCCTATCCCTTCATGTCCTTCTCCCAAAAAACATATAGCTAAAGAAGCTAGCAGTTATTTCTCCAGGTATTCCAGGGGCTACCTGAGTAGCAAATCTACAACAAACTCACATATCTCCTGCATATCCCTGTTTCTGGAGTCTTCAGGCTTTTTAATTACAGGTAGACATGGCAAGTTGCTGACTATCTTGTTTGCAACAGTATCAAAACTGGAAAACAATCCCCTGCCTGAATAGTTGATATGCTTAAAACATATTCCAACAAACATTTCAAATAATTTAAACCTGAAGCCGGCTAAATTAAGCTACAACTACACATTGATGCTCGCAATATCTATATATTTTTTCACCTTCCCTTTAGAGAAATCATGAAACAAGAACCATAGCTAAGACAGATATAACTGTCCTGAGGATTAGTGTGATTAAAAAACATGTTAAATAAGGCTGTCTGACTATGTTGGCAGTGCCTGGTTAAGATTAAAAATCTGTGAGATTTATTGTTATGAGTATGCTCCAGCTCACAGCTGATGTTTTTTCTACTTTCTCTGTAACTATTTCTTTGCTCATTTTCTTGTTGTAGGAATCAGATTTAGAAAATGTGTGCCATTATTATCAGGCTGATTGATATATTTTTTCCCCTTCACTTCCGCAACAGTGGGAGGGAAGGGGAATGGAGAAAAGTGTGATTTAGAAAAAAATAATGAAAAAGTTATAATGCAGAAAAGAGCAGAATTTAATGTAAGTGATTTAAAATAAAGTACTAAAGCAATTATCAGGGAGGAGAATTTACTAAATCAGAGGTGCGATACTGTTATGAATTGAATATATTATTAACCTCTTTTTAAAGTAAATGTTGAGTAAAAAGCTAATTGTGACCACGAGACCATTAGACTGTCATGAAACTAACAAAATTAATGATGTTGGGCAACAAAAATAAAATGCTGAAGGAACTCAGTAGGCCAGGCAGGGCCGAGACCCTTCAGCAGGAATGAAAAGGAAGATGAGAAGTCAGAGAAAGAAAGTGGGGAAGGTGATGAAGAAGTACAAGTTAGAAGATGATAGGTGAAACTGGGAGAGGGGTGAAGAGCTGGGAAGTCGACTGGTGAAAGAGGTGAAGGGCTGGAGAAGGGGGAATCTGATAGGAGAGGACAGAAGGCCATGGAAGTAAGGGAAGGGGGAGGAGCACCAAAGGGAGGTGATGGGCAGGTAAGGAGATAAGGTGAGTGAGGGAAACAGGAATGGGGAGTGGTGAAGGAGAGGAAGGAGAGGCAATTACCAGAAGTTCAGGAAATCAATTTTCATGTCATCAGGTTGGAGGCTACACAGATGGCGTTGCTCCTCCAGCCTGAGTGTGGCTTCATTCCGGCAGTATAGGAGGCCATGAACTGTCGGAATGAGAATGGGAATTAGAATTTAAATGGGTGGCCACGGGGAGATAATGATGTCCTCAGATACAGAAAATTGCTACCGAGCAACCTGAAGTACTTAGCAATAGAGGCTTAATCACCATTTAAAATGGTCCACCAATGCAAAGAATGTAAAAGTATGTACACCCTATGTCAACCTGGATATTGAATTCTGACATGAAAAAGGCAGTCAATTGATCCTGCAAATTCCTTCTCATTGACCGAGTTATTGGTTGATGAACTGCACACCTTTTTGCACCAATACAAATTAAAAGTAATAAGCTGTAATAGCAATTACACACAGCATTGGTCAAGCCACACAAGAGATAATTATTTTGGTCTCCTAATCTAAGAAAGGACATACTAGCCATTGAGGGAATACAGCAAAGGTTCAGTAGAATAACACACAAAAAGTACTGGACGAAACTGATGAATATGCTTGATCCGAAACATCGACTGTTTATCCTTTCCCATAGATGCTGCATGACCTGCTGAGTTCCTCCAGTGTTTGTGTGTGTTACTGTGGATTTCCAGCATCTGCAGAATCTCTTGTGTTAAAGATTCACTTGATTGGTTTCAGGGGTGGTGCATTTGCCTGTGAGAAGGGATTGAGTAAAATGAGACTTTATTTTAGAGTTTAGAAGGATGAGAGGAGATGTTATTGAAAGTTAACAAATTCTTAAAGAGTTTGACTAAATAAATACCTGATTTTCCCTGACTGAACAGTGTAGAAATGGAGACACATTTTGAGAATAAGGGGTAGACTGTGTAAGGAGAAAATTCTTCACTCAGAAGGTGCTGAACCTCTGGGGGTCTCTACTCTGCGTGGCTGTTAAAGCTCAGTCACTATGTTCATTCAGAATGGAAATTGATAGATTACTCGGCATTGAATGGGTATGTTATGCTGGATATTGGTGGAAGATCAGGCATCTTCTTGATAAAGGGTGGAGCAGGCTCGAAGGCCCTTGTGGCCTACTCCCACTTATGTTCTTACACTCACAATTATCCTTCAGCATCTTTTCAACACAATTTTAAAATATAGGGTAGCACATGAAATTTCATTCAAAACTTGGCCTTGCCATGACCATATCATCCTGAGTCAGCAGAACAGTGTCTAGTTTTCCTCTAATTACCCTGAATGAATAGGATTCTATTGAGTTAAATTTCACAAGCTGCAATCCTATTCAATAATGTTCCAATGTTTACTATGACATTTGCAGTTTTACAAATTTATAGAAGCCACTCCAAATAAGGCAATACTGAATCTGCAAGTTCTCTGAAAATAAAACAATATAATCTAAAGAGTCAAATTCTTAAGCCTTTCATTACTTCATCAAACTCTTTTGAGATATACAGTATTGGAGTTGGCTCACTGAGTTCTTGTGTTCTGATTGTATTTGCAATGATACAACCAACTCCACAATAGGATTTGCAGAGGCTTCTAAAGGAATAGATTAACCCCTTCTTGCTAACTCAAGTGAGTCAAAAACAGTCATGAACTAATAAATATTTTATAAACCCAGAAATACAGCAAAAATTATTTTGTATGTATAATTAGCATGTGAGATTAAATGATATAGATCACAATCTGAAACTATGTTATAGTAAATCAGAATTAGAAAAATGTGTTTACTGATTATGAATTCATCATGATTTATGACTTTAATGTCCATCTGAAGGCATGTGAGATTAAGGTATCTTTAGATATCATGAGTTTCCAAGTCGTAACAGCATTTTGTGGTTAATCTATGAGAAGATTAAGAGGAGGCAAAATTTCCTAAATTTACAAGCCAACACACTAGCATGGGAAAACCAATTGCTCAGCTGCCTTCTGAAAGGATTGACTTATCCTTCCACAGCAACAGAGTGATGAACCTCTATTTGTCATGCTGTTTTTCCTTTGTTGGTTCTCTGTTTTAGGTTAAGGCAATGTTCTAACACTGAAAGCTGTATCTAGTGTTAACTACAATTTGTTAAAAGGTGCAAAAGGTGATTTGCATCTCCACAAAAAAGTTGGCATCTGCATTATGCTTTATAGGCAGGAAAACCTTCTTGGTTGCTAGCACCAAAATGATAAAGATAAAGAATGCCTTTATTGTCACATGCAGTGAAATGCGTCACTTGCATTAAAAACACTGTCCGCTGATGGGCTAGGGGCAGCTAGCAAGTGTCGCCAAGTTTTGGCACCAACTTAGCCTGCTCACATCACAACTTTGGAATGTGGGAAGAAACCGGAGCACTTGGAGGAAACCCTCATGGTCATAGGGAGAATGTACAAACTCCTTATAGGCAGTGGTGGGAATTGAACCCCAATCATTGGCACTGTGAAGCTTTGCTCTAACCACTATGCAATGATGCTGCACCGTGCAGAAGTAATGGCTGTCACTTGCACTCTCCTCCCAGGATTTGGTTTTGTTGGGAGTTAATATATTCAAATATATGGAAGTGAATACAAATGATGACTAATGGTCTTGCATGTGTTTAACACAAATTGCTAAGGATAAATTTCTCTCCTTATTTCTATATGCAGCTTGATGGTTTATTCACTTCTGTAATCTGCTTCCCTGTTGGCGATGCTGTCTGATTTTAGCAATGTAATTCTGTCCATACGAGAACAAGAGTATTTACATCATCTACTGCAAGGACTATTATAGGGACTTCTGAAAAGAGTAGATCTAAAATGGGATCAAAGCATTTAATAGCAAAGTAAAATCTTCTTGATATTCCTAATCTCTAAAGATATGTCATCATTTCTCTCACCCAGTGTGAAAATCCTTTTGAAAAGTTCAGCTGTATTGTTGTAAATTGTTTCGAATATCTAAGTTAATGTTATTGATGGCCATCAAATCAGTGAAGTATCTAAACATACTAGGTCACTATTTAACACTCTGGTCACACTCTAGGGACTTCAGACCAATCAGACAAAGCAGTACAACTTTATGTTACACTTGAGGTGTCACTGCTGGGTTTTGGGTTCTGATATCTTGTCTTCTATCCTCCATTTCATTGGTATAGATCTTTGTGATTCAGTTATCAATTTCTTGAGTAATTACTTCATTTGGAGGTCACACTTCAAACAATTCTTATCACATTTTTCATATATACTGTATTTATTGTGTAACCTTCCTGAGCTATTTCAATTTGCCTACACAATGCAGAATTGAACAGATATAAATCATTACTGTTTTAAAAAGATTTCCCAGTTGTGCTCCCTATTCAAAGCATCGAGTATTACACTAAATGTAATATCTCATACATAAGGAAGAATCCATTCAATTTCTAGTTCACTTTTCTCACTATGGGCTGAATTTTTCTTTTATCAATTACCTCTGCTCCGTGCTGACTTCCATTGAGCATCCAGTACTGTGCAAAAGTCTTGGGCTCTTATCTATAGAGTTAAGAGTATTTGTCAGTGTGGAGTGAAAATTGAGTTTGTAAATCTGGCAGGAGCACAGGATGTTGGGGATGGCAAGGGTAGAGCACCATGGGAGGGATATAGGACAAGTGGTAAGAAATGGTGCAGCTGCACACAACCAGCCTTGAGACACCAGGCAAAGTCATTTGATTCCAAACAATTTGTTTATTGATCATTATAGAATGTCTCTCTGGTGCTTCCCACTCCTCCCCCCTCTCTTCTCCTTTTCCCACAATGATTCCCTCTCCTTGTCTCCTATTCACTCTCAGTCTGCAATAGAGACCCATGCCAGAATCAGGTTTATCATCACTCAAATATGGCACGATTTTTATTTTGCTGAAGCGGTACAGTACAATACATAAAATTATCACAGGACTGTGCAAGCTCAGCGTTGCAATGGATTTCCAAAAACAGGTGACTATTAATCAGAAAAGAGCCATGATTAGTAAAAGCAAGACTTCCACTGATAGAGAGCCTTTCACATCTCTCAGTAGACTCTTTAACTACAAGGGCATTAATCCAACCTCAAATATATCAATACCAGTATTTATGCAGTTGGGAATTTTCCACCAAGGATCATTGAACACGAATAGGAGTCAAATTCATGGTGAATTATCTTCACTAAGAACAGCATTTATCTATGAATTGAACCTTAGACATTGGATACAGTAGTTAATCTCTGAAAAGTATCTGAAATGTTGAGAATTTCTGAGATTAAAGAATAACTAACTTAGTCAAGTATTGTCTGTTTAAACACCCCTGCACTCACCTCCCTGTTCACTGGATAAAGACTTCCCTTTAGCTACGATCATTGCCGCCAAAGAAGAAAGGAAACTTCATGACATCAGATTAAACTGGATTTAAACTCTAGTCTCTGAGCTGAAAATCCTTTTTTTCTAATTGATTGCCATTTGGTCTACCATCCGTCAGGAAGCCCCATCTTTGAAAGGAGAAGTTGTAAGTGAGTAGTAACTCAGTCTTGGTTTGAGTGAGTAAGATGCAATAACTTTCGCAGGGGTCATATTCTCATTTGTGAAAAGGGGATGATATAATATTTACTTGAATGTGACTTCATGAAGGACGAAGCACTCAGAGTACAAGGGAGAAGTGAATTGACTTCCAATAAAATTCTCTTCTTTCAGAATTCCTTGAGATGAAAGGTTGTAACTAATTACTCCACATTTAGCAAGCATCAATAAATGTCCATGGAATCATATACAGGCAATTTTGAAAAGACAATGAATAAATTATGCTTTTTCTCTGGGATAAAATCCTTCAAGTCTTTTTGAATTATGTAAATAACTTTATCTTCTTATTCTTTTGCCACGCAATTATCCATTTCAAATTATCGTGTCTTGTGTTTCATCAGTAAAAATTGAATGAGGCTCCTAATTTTATCATGTTTTTTCTTAGATTATATTATTTATTGCATTAAAGGATAACAAGATACCTGCATCATTACTGGCTCTCTAAAAATTCTATACATTCTCAGTACTTACGTTCACAATACTTATATGTGCTTCGATCTTCAGGTTAAGTTTAAGAAGAAATTGTGGAAGGTGGTTTTATTCATTTTGTGTTTTTAAATGGAAGCTTCCAGCTGAAGGAAGATGCAAGCATGAAGTTCAATCTGAGGCAACTGGAAATACCTTTGATAACATTTTAGCAATAGCAAACTGTTTACAGTAAAACAGATGCTTAATGGAGTAATACGTTGACCTTTCCGGGTACTGTCCATATATAAAAATATTAACAAGACATAGCCCAGTGCGATGAACTGACCTTTGTCAGCAGTGCCAGTGTATAAACATGATAGCTGATGGATTGTGGTATTATACACTGACATTTCTTGCAGTTACTTACAGCAAGGCAGATAGGCACCACAGTGATTTTCACTTTATCTTCAAGATGTGCAATCTGACTGGGCGTAACACCCACATGATGTTACAGCATGTTAGTTAAGAAGCACTTTCCTCCCACACACATTGAATAATTGATCTAGGATTCTAAGTGAAGAATAACACATACTCAGAGTCTCAATGAAGCACTTGAAGTCTTCATAGATGGACTTTCAACTCCCCAGAGCTGACTCCACCAGTCAAATTTAACAGATTCTTTCCTCTAGATAGTTAGGAGAATGCATTCACAGTTACTTGCCCTCCAAAATAGAAAAGAAAATATCTATGAACTTAAAGGTACAGTGTTTGGTTTCATAGCTTATTTGTGTTCAGGACAGATTGCTTTTTAAATGCCTCTGATAGTTGTGCCTAATGTACAGTATTTTGATGATATTAGCCAGGGTTCAGGTTTCACCCTTCTGAAGGATTCAGAATAAGCTGAACCCAGTGTCCGTCAGTGCTCCACCATTATTCTCCTTATTCGACCTCAGTGCTTCAGCCAACTTTTAAGCTCATAGCATTCAACAGCACGGTCACTGGCACAACTTAAAAGACAATTCAATGATTGCTAACTGATTTGTGGTTGGAATATGATGATTGGTTTAAGCCATAGGATCATCCATTATCATACTAAATGATGGAACCTGCTTGTTTGGCTCTAGTCCACTTCTGCTTCTATTCTTTAGATTCCTATGATTTCTGACTGTTATAATTTTACAAGTGCTTTCTACTTTGCCAACCTCTTCAAAATTAATAAAACCTGCAGGAAGTACTGCCTCAGGGGTTGAGGATCTTTCTGCAGAAACCTATCACTCTCGCAGCACTCCTCAGGGAAGAAGTTGTATCTGGTGGAAAGAGTCACATAGAGCCTAAAGGAAAGGTTTTCTTGGATAAAGAAGGCTTAAAGGGCTCTGAGCAGGATCTGCATTCACCCAGCGTGATCAGGAGGCTTTTATCTTGTCTGTACCTCAGCAAAGAACAGCTTGTGATTTGCTTGCTCTTCTCTGAGAATAATTTCACTACTCCAGCCAAGAATGTGCTCAAAGGACAAAGACTACGGTGCTAGTGGTTTTTAAACTGAATAACCCAAGAACCTTTATGTTTTTGATTCTTTTCAGTCTGGAAGTACAGTTAACACCCTCAAGTTTGCAATGTATTATCACACAAAGTTCTTGGTTCAAAGACCTGACCACAGTTCACTTTCTCTTGCCAGAAAGCTGAAGGAATTTCTAATACCCCATAATGAAAGATAGCTTTGAGATGGTGCCATATGCCAGTTTGGGGATGCGCCAGAGTCCATCTAGGATAAGCTAATTATGCAAGCCATCTTTCCCTCCCCCTCACTTCCAGCTTTCTGCATGGATTGCTCTCTACACGATTCCCTTGTCCACTTGTTCCTCCCCACTGATCTCCCTCCTGGCACTTATCCTTGTAAGCGGAACAAGTGTCAAACCTGCCCCTAAGTCTCCTCCCTCACTACCATTCAGGGCCCCAAACAGTCCTTCCAGGTGAGGCAACACTTGACCTGCGACTCCGTTGGAGTAATCTACTGTATCTGGTGCTCCTGATTGGGAGACCGTTTCGCAGAGCACCAATGCTCTATCTGCCATAAAAAGGAGGATCTCCTTGTAGCCTCCCATTTCAATTCCACTTTCCACTTCCCATTCCCATTCTGACATGTCAGTCCATGGCTTTGTCTATTGCCATGATGAATTCACACTCACACATGTTTCACCTGGATAGCCTACAACCTGGCATGATGGCATGAACATCGATTTCTCGAAATTCCAGTAATTGCTCCCTCTCCCACTTCCTCATTCCCCATTCCTGTTTCCCTCTCTCACCTTATCTCGTTACCTACCCATCACCTCCCTCTGGTGCTCCTCCTGCTTCCCTTTCTTCCATCCTCTCCTATCACATTCCCCCTTTTCCAGCCCTTTGTCTCTTTCGCCAATTAGCTTCACTCCTCCTCCTCTCCCAGTTTCACCTTCTACTTCTTTCTCTGCTCCCCCAACCTTCTCAGTTTGACTTCTCTCCTTCCTTTCCAGTCCTGAAGAAGGGTCTTCACCCGAAATGTCGACTGTTTACTCTTTGCCATAGATGCTGCCTGACATGCTGAGTTCCCTCAGCATCGTGTGTGTGTTGCTTTAGATTTACAGCATCTGCACATTTTCTTCAAAGAATTCCAACAGATTTGTCAGGTAAGATTTTCCCTTGAGGAAACCATGTTGACTACAGCCTATTTTACAATTTGCCTCCAAGTACCTTGAGACCTCATCCTTAATAATCGATTCCAACATCTTCCCAATCACTGAGGTCAGACTAACTGCCTATAGTTTCCTTTCTTCTGCCTCTCTCCCTTCTTGAAGAGTAGAGTGACTTTTGCAGTACAATAAAAATATTTACAAGAATAAACCGTGAAATGCCTTTTCATTCTTGCATTTGTAGAAAATGAATTCAGTGTTAAATTACTTTGTTTAAAGCCAATGGCACTATTGCTATTTATGTAAACTCTTGTGTGGTACACAAGTACAATAACTGAAGGATTTCTTCACCGTCCAGTAGCAGAAGAAATCAATACTGTGGTCCTGTCCCACCAACCCTTGCGTTGGCTGCATCAAGCTTCAGTGCATCCCTCAGCACGTTTCTGTAGCCTGAAATGTATCATTTGCAGCATTCCTCCATGGACATCTCAGTGTGCTTTGGGCAGACTAAAAGGCATAGAAACATAGAAAACCTACAGCACAATATAGGCCCTTTGTTCCACAATGCTGTGCCAAACATGTACTTATTTTAGAAATTACCTGAAGTTACCCATAGCCCGCTAGTTTTCAATGGACAAGGACCCCAAGATCTCTCTGATCCTCCACACTGCCAGGAGTCTTACCATTAATACTACATTCTGCCATCACATTTGACCTACCAAAATGAATCACCTCAGGCTTAGCTGGGTTGAACTCTATTTGCCATTTCTCAGCCCAGTTTTGCATCCTATCGATGTCCTGCTGTAAACTCCAATAGCCCTCCACACTATCCACAACACTCCCAACCTTTATGTCATCAGCAAATTTACTAACCCGTCCCTCCACTTCCTCATTCACATCATTTATGAAAATCATGAAGAGAAAGGGTCCTAGAACAAATCCCTGAGGGACAGCACTGGTTATCGACCTCTATGCAGAATATGACCAGTCTACAACCATTCTTTGCCTCCTCTGGGCAAGCCAATTCTGGATCCACAAAGCAAAGTCCCTTTGGATCCTATGCCTCCTTACTTTCTCAATAAGTCTTGCATAGGGTACCTTATCAAATGCCTTGCTGAAATCCATGTACGCTACATCTACTGCTCTTCCTTCATCAATGTGTTTAGTCACATCCTCAAAAAATTCAAACCGGCTTGTAAGGTATGACCTGCCTTTGACAAAGCCATGCTGACTATTCCTAATCATATTATGCCTCTCCAAATGTTCATAAGTCCTGCCTCTCAATATCTTCTCCATCAGCTTACCAACCACTGAAGTAAGACTCACTGGTCTATAATTTCCTGGGCTATCTCTACTCCCTTTCTTGAATAAGGGAACAACATCCACAACCCTCCAATCCTCCGGAACCTCTCCCGTCCCCATTGATGATGTAAAGATCATTGCCAGAGACTCAGCAATCTCCTCCCTCACTTCCCACAATAGCCTGGGGTATATCACGTTTGTTCTCAGTGACTTAACCAACTTGATGCATTTCAAAAGCTCCAGCACATCCTCTTTCTTAATGTCTATATTCTCAAGCATTTCAATACACTGTAAGTCATCCCTACAATTGCCAAGGTCCTTTTCCGTAGTGAATACTGAAGCAAAGTATTCATTAAGAACCTCTGCTATCTCCTCCGGTTCCATACACACTTTTCCACTGTCACACTTGATTGGTCCTATTCTTTCATGTCTTATCCTCTTGCTCTTCACAGTAGAATGCCTTGGGGTTTCCCTTAATACAGTTCACTAAGCCTTTTCAGGGCTCTCCTAATATCATTTTTAGACTCCTTCCTGCTAGCCCTATAATTTTCTCGATCTGGTTCTTTGGATCTGGGTTACTTGGTTTTTTGAACCTTTTGTAAGTTTTTCTTTTCTTCTTGACTTGATTTTCTACAGTCTTTGGTTCTACTATGGTTCCTGTACCCTACCGTCTCTCCCTGTCTTATTGGAATGTACCTATGCAGAATGCCATGCAAATATCCCCTGAACATTTGTCACATTTCTGCCGTACATTTCCATCTTTCACCAAGTTGATAATCTTACAATGCTACCTGATGTCTGTCTTTCTTTGCGTCCCTGGGAACAGCTTGCAGATGTGTGAGTCCTGGGTTATATAACTGTTCGGGATGAACCGTGACACCAGCTCTTGCATCTTTCTTCATATCCTCCGTGTAAACCTACAGCTTGCAAAGAGATGAGCAACCATCTCATTCCTACTACGGTCCTCTCGGAGTCAGCAGCGGTGGGAGTGATGTTTCAAGCAATCAGAAAGGATCTCATTGGGAGTGCCTCTCTCCCCGGCATCCAAGTGAGATCTTGGTGCTTGTTGACAACTTCTGTTGCTGATGATGATGAAGCAGCATCTACCGTCAAGGACCCCCAACATCCATGCCATGATGTCTTCTCATTGCTGTCATCAGAATGAAAGTAAAGGAGCCTCAGGAACCCCAGCATCAGGTTCAGGAACAGTTATTATCCCTCAACTATCAGGCTCTTGAACCAGAGGGGATAACATCACTCAATTTCACTCGAACTATTCCCACAATGTATGGATTCATTTTTCAAGGATTCTTCATCTCATGTTCTCGATACTTATTGTTTGTTTGTTTGGAGTTGAACTGTGACCAATCATTGAGCATGAATACGAGAAGAGAGCAACCTTTTACTTAAGTTAGCATTCAACATTAAAAAGGCAGTGCTTGCAGCAGTTTTTCAGAGTTAGACTGCAACCAATCACTGAGCGGAATTCATTAGAAAGGACAAATGAAAATAGGGCAGGCACAAGCACAGCAGCCATTTTTGGAGTGGCTATTGTTTAGAGTGGGCCAGTGATGAAGTGGCTTTGGCTCATCTTGGTTAGGCAAGATCAGGGTTGGGTGAGTTAAGTCTCTGGGAAGTCCTTTTTTTCCCCTAAAACACAGTTAGTGCAGCAAGAATGGCTCCAGGGGCAGTGTTATGTTCTGTGTGTGAGATGTAGAATGTCTGGCACACCTCCTGCTACTCGGATAGCCACATCTGCACCAGGTGCACCGGACTACAGCTCCTCAGAGAACGGGTTAAGGAACTGGAACTGCAGGTTGATTACCTTTGGCTCCAATGGGGATATGAGGAGGTGAAACCTGGGACCTACAGGGAGGTAATCACCACTAGGTTGCAGGAGGCAGGTAATTGGGTGACTGTCAGGAGAACGAAGGGAAATAGGCAGCCAGTGCAGTGCACCACTGTGGCTGTGGTTGTCTCTATGGTTTATAGTCTATATGTTTATGTTTTTCAGCTTCATTGGGCCAGCACCTCATTTTTTGATGTACTACATGGTGATGCTCCCAGGATTCTTTTCTGCACTTCTCAGCAAACCAGAATTGACTTCCTGTTTTCACGACTATGGTAGGTGTGGTACATGCTGAGGCATAAAGGTTTAGATTCGGTGGCGCGCACTCAATATCACCCGATGGATGTCCTCACTTTATCTGCCAGATCTATTCTGTTTATACTATTTAGTGGAATTGTAGTGCCAGACAACACAAAGGAGACCATTATTACAAGATATTCTGTAGATGCAAAATACAGAACATAGAACCATACAGCACGGGATTAGGCCCTTCGGTCCACAATACTGTGCCAAAACAAATAAATTTGTAATCCAGTGGCCAATTTAACTGATCCCTTATCCCTTCACAATGTCCATATCTTTCCATGTTCCTCTGCAGAAATCCAGACTAACATGCATAAAATGTTAGAGGAACTCAGCAGCTCAGCATTTATGGAGAGGAATAAATAGTCAATGTTTCAGGGCTTGATGAAGGGTCTCGGCCTGAACATTGACTGTTTATTTCTCTCCATGGTTACAATGCAGAGCATGATCTCTGTGGAGAGGGTCTTTGTCTCCATGGGGACAGTATGATAGTCACTGCTTTAACAGTGTTGTCTGTGATGTGTTTGGCACAGTTAGGTCTGTAAAGACGAGGTCAGCCAGATTTATTCTTCATGTTAGCTTGCTCACCAGCCACCCCAGAACCAATCTGGTAGCTCTTCAGGACACAATTATGCATTGCCTTCTCCTGCAGATAAAAGAGGACATGTCTCGGAGAATATTGAACATCGTATTTTTAAAAATCTGTCTGTCATGTTCAGTGGTCTGTACAAGATACGAGTTGTGGTATGAGCTTAGCAGCAATGCTGAGGGTGAGTGGTTACCACAGTGTAGAGAACAATAGTCAATCAGTGATAATGATAGGTGACAATTCAAGGTAGTTACAAGGTCAGTCATAACCAGACTGCAAAAACACCATTGTGGTTACAAATAGTGTCAGAGTAGGACACCTGTCAGAAAAATAAACCTAAATTCATTTATAACAAAATAGACAAATTGATGGCAGGAATAAAAATAAATTCTATGTTCTGATAACTGTGTGGTAACAGATGTAGTTCTACAGGAAACCAAGCAGCTGAGTATCTATGGGTACTTGACATTACGGTAGAATAGACAGCAGGAAGTAGAGTTGAGGTAGTTCTGTTCATAAAGCAGTGGTATCTGGGAGTACAGTTAGACGAGAAGCTAGACTGGACTGCCAACACAGATGCCTTGTGCAGGAAGGCACAGAGTCGACTGTACTTCCTTAGAAGGTTGGCGTCATTCAATGTCTGTAGTGAGATGCTGAAGATGTTCTATAGGTCAGTTGTGGAGAGCGCCCTCTTCTTTGTGGTGGCGTGTTGGGGAGGAAGCATTAAGAAGAGGGACGCCTCACGTCTTAATAAGCTGGTAAGGAAGGCGAGCTCTGTCGTGGGCAAAGTACTGGAGAGTTTAACATCGGTAGCTGAGCGAAGGGCGCTGAGTAGGCTACGGTCAATTATGGATAACTCTGAACATCCTCTACATAGCACCATCCAGAGACAGAGAAGCAGTTTCAGTGACAGGTTACTATCGATGCAATGCTCCTCAGACAGGATGAAGAGGTCAATACTCCCCAATGCCATTAGGCTTTACAATTCTACCGCCAGGACTTAAGAACTTTTTAAAAGCTATTATTAATGCTTTTTGAGATAGTGATTTAGATGCATATCATATTTTTTTACTGAGTTAAGTATTGTATGTAATTAGTTTTGCTACAACAAGTGTATGGGACATTGGAAAAAAGTTGAATTTCCCCATGGGGATGAATAAAGTATCTATCTATCTATCTATGACCGTGGGAGTTGATACTGGATCAGAAGATAGAGTGAACGTGGAGAGGATGGTTCCAATCATGGGGGAGTCTAGTACTAGAGGGCACAACCTCAGAAGAGAACGGTGTCCCTTAAGAACAAAAATGAGGAGGAATTTATTTAAGCAGTGGGTGGTGAATCTGGATTTTTTTTTGCCACAGACGGCTTTGAAGGCCAAAACAATGGGTATACTTAAAATGTTTGTTGATAACTCTTGATTAGCAAGGGCCTCAAATGTTACGGGGTGAAGTCTGGAGAAAGGGGTTGGGAGGAAAATAAATCAACCATTACTGAATGGTAGACCAGAGCTGATGGGCCAAATGGCCTAATTCTGCTCCTATGTGTTATGGTCTAGCATCAAGATGAGGATTAGTTTGGGTGAAAATTTGAAATAGCATAGGAAGTATGTCATAGATGGTCTACAGATCTCCCAGAAGTATTTATAATATATAGTAGGATAGGAAAAAATCAAGAAACAGTATGGCTTGTAAGGAGGTTATTGCAATGATTATACAACTTTGAATGTTATATGTGATAGCACAAATCAAACTGCAATGATGGTCTTCAGGTCAATTTCACAAGGTGTACTTTGGTCTGTTTCTTGGAACAATGAACCAACAAGAGAATAGGTTATTTTTGATCTAGTCATGAGCAATGATCCAGAATTAATTAATTGTCCCACCATAAAGGATCCACTGTGGTGGTAGAATTTCATGTTTAATAGTCTGAAACTTGTACCTTTTTCTTATATGAAGGTGATTACAGAGGAAGGAAGGCAGTTCTTTCTTAAAGTGGACTGGAAAATAGTGTGAAAGGTAACACAGAAGATAAGCAGTGGCAGATATTTAAGGTAAATTTCACAATTCACAGCAAGCAAATACTTAGAAATTTGTCATTTTGGCATTTTTTAATGCGAATAGCGCATGAAATCTTGGCTATGGAGAGCACTGGTATTCATTGGTTCTGTCCATGGTGTGGACCTGCTCATCATAATGATTAGCTTTATTTGTCACTCAGCTCTGGTGCCAACACAGCATGCCCACAACTCACTAAACCCACCGAACGTCTTTGGACTGTTGGAGGAAACCACAGCATCTGGAGGAAACACGCACATTTGTGCGGGGAGCTCCTTACAAACATCAGCAGGGATTGAGCTGCTGCTGGCCACAATGGAGAAGACTGCATCTCCTCCTCCTTAGTATTTTCCTTTCCTTCCATGGCAGGCTTTATTGTTGCTGTACTATAACTGCAATTACTCGCGTACTTTTCAGTATCACCTCACTTCCTAGT
The DNA here is from genome assembly GCF_048418815.1 of Hemitrygon akajei. Classification (NCBI taxonomy): domain Eukaryota; kingdom Metazoa; phylum Chordata; class Chondrichthyes; order Myliobatiformes; family Dasyatidae; genus Hemitrygon; species Hemitrygon akajei. The sequence continues at coordinate 18,771,288 of NC_133138.1, forward strand.
GACTAGTTCAGCAGGAGCTCTGCCACTTCGAACATATTTTGTTTTGTATATATTTTTCACAAATCATGTCTGCGGATGAGAACTACACATGAAAGATGCCCAGCATGCCAAAGTCCAGGCCAAAGAATGGGGATCCATTTGTAGAAACTAAGAAAGCTTGAGGAGGCTTCAGATGGGGGAAAAAAAGGCTGGCAATGTTGAAGAAATCGGAGGTAAATTTAACAAAACAGCTGAGAAAGAATCAGGATCAGAATCAATTTTATATTATCACTGACATGTTGTGAAATATGTTGTTTTGTAGCACCATAACAGTGAAACACATAAAAATATTATAAATTACAATAAGAAATATATGCAGTGGATACTGATTAGTTGAGACACTTCAGGACCAGTACATTTTGCCACAATTACTTGAAGTTTCATGGAAATAGTTAAAAAGGTATAAAAAAAGCAAACTGTTTAACTGAGTAACAATTTATGCATTTAAATGAAATACAGAACATATTAGAACACTACCGATGCTACTACAGTACTATGAAACTGCATATTAGTTCCTAATAGTTATTGATGGAGGAATTCATCCAGTGTACATTGCCATGTATGGGGCATCCAGGGAAGGGTAACACCTTTGGTGAACTGGCTAGTTGTGTCCATTCTGGGGCAGCTCATTCATGTTTCGTCCCCACTGGACACTCAGATCTCACCTGTGGCTCTGAGTAGCTGTTTGCATGTGACAGCGGCCACACCCCTATCCACCACTTCAACAGGCGGGCTCAACCAGGTGAGCGTCACCTACTATCAGTGACAAAAATCATTGCTTTTTGAACACAAATCCACACATTGACACACTGATGAAGGGTATAGGGATTTCAGTAAGGCATTTGATAAGGTTCCCCATGCAAAGCTCATTCAGAAAGTAAGGATGCATGGGATCCAAGGAGACCTTGCTTTGTGGATCCAGAATTGGCTTGTCGACAGAAGGCAAAGAGTGGTTGTAGATGGGTCATATTCTGCATGGAGGTTGGTGGCCAGTGGTGTGCCTCAGGGATCTGTTGCGGGACCCCTCCTCTTTGTGATTTTTATAAATGACTTGGATGAGGAAGTCAAAGGGTGGGTTTGTAATTTTGCTGATGACACAAAAGTTAGGGGTGTTGTGGATAGTCTGAAGAATTGTTGAGGTAACAGTGGGACATCGATAGGATGCAAAACTGTGCTGAGACTTGGCAGATGGAGTTCAACACAGATAAGTGTGAAGTGACTAATTTTGGTCAGTCAAATTTGAAGACTGAATATAATATTAATGGTAAGACTCTTGGCAGTGTGGAGGATCGGAGAGTTCTTGGGGTCTGTGTCCATAGTACACTCAAAGATGCTGCACAGACTGAAGTGTTGTTAAGAAGGAACATGGTATGTTGGCCTTTCTCAACCGTGGGATTGAGCTCCAGAGCCGTGAGATAATGTTGCAGCTATATAGGTCCTTGGTCAGATTCCAACTTGGAGTACTGTGTTCAGTTCTGGTCACCTCACTACAGGAAGGATGTGGATACTATAGAGAGAGTGGAGATATATAGGAGATTTACATGGATGTTGCCTGGATCGGAGAGTGTGCCTTATGAGATTAGGTTGAGTGAACTTTGGCCTTTTCTCTTTGGAGCAATGGAGGATGAGAGGTGACCTGACAGAGGTGTATAAGATGATGAGAAGCATTGATCATGTGGATAGCCAGAGGCTGAAATGGCTAACACAAGGAAGCATAGTTTTAAGGTGCTTGGAAGTAGGTACAAGGGGGAGACCAGAGGTAAACTTTTCACACAGAGAGTGGAGGGTGTGTGGAATGCACTGCCAGCAATGGTGGTAGAGGCCGATACAATAGGGTCTTTTAAGAGACTTTTAGATAGGTACATGGAGCTTAGAAAAGTGGAGGCCTATGCAGTAGGTAAATTCTAGGCAATTTCTAGAATAGGTTACATGGCCAACACAACATTGTGGGCCGAAGGGCCTGTAATATGCTGTAGATTTCTATGTTCTATGTTCTACAACTGATGCTATTTAAAAACTGTTCACCTTAATAAATAAAAGATCAATAACATGAAGTGATCCATACCTGAGAAGTGTCAGTAAGCTGATTTCTCCCTACGTCAGAAAAGTCCATGTTCTTTTGCTACCCATATCATTTTGCCCTGTGTCTGCTTGCTATTATTCTTTCATTTCGTCAGTTACTCACCCCAACACTGCCCATAACTAAACGAATGGAATATATACTCTATCCAGTCATTAGTGAACACCACAAAACACTTTATTATTTTTATTACTGTGATACTTTAGAAATTTATGGGAAAATACGTGTAAAGTCATATTTCCCTAAGTCAGGTCATCCATAACACAGGGAGTCCCTGTATTCTTATTGAGCAGAGGTTTGAAAATAGTCAACGCTGCTGTTAGCCGGTCGCTTCCAGGCATTTTGATAATTAACAGACAGCACAAAATTGCTGTGGTGACTGAATCAGAAGTAATGGCCACGATTAAATTAAATTAAAAGTGGCAATCCCTGCACCTGTTTCTGAGGTCTATCTAATTTCGATTCCATTGACTGTGCCTCAGTCACACTGGTTGTGTTTATGGGATTTTCTCTTTCCATTATCAATGCGCCATGTTTATTCCCCAATGCTCTTCTAAATAAATGGGACGGCAGGGCCGTGTAGTGGTTAGCGCAGTGCTTTACTGTACTGGTTCAACTCCCGCTGCTGCCTGTAAGGAGTTTTTACTTTCTCCCCGTGACTGCGTGAGTTTCCTCCCACAGTCCAAAGAGGTACTGGTTGATCGGTTAATTGGTCATTGTAGATCACCCTGTGATTGGGCTAGGGTTAAATCGGGGATTGATGGACAGTGCAGTTCAAAGGGCAGGTAGGGCCTACTCCCTGCTGTATCTCAATGAATAAATAATAGGGAAGCTACTTCCTTAGAAGTTTGCAAAGATTTGGCATGACATCTAAAACTTTGACAAAATTTTATAGGTTTGTGGTGGAGAGTATAATGACTGGCTACATTGCAGCCTAGTATAGAAGTTCAAATATCCTTGAATGGAAAATCCTACAAAGAGTAGTGGATACAGTCCAGTCCGTCATGGAGTGAGAATGAAAATCTGGCTAAATTGTGCCATAAGAACAACCTCTTACTCAATGTCAACAAGACCAAGGAGCTAATTATTGAGTTCAGAAGGAGGAAACTGGAGACTGTTGAGTTAGTCCTCATCGGAGGATCGGGGTGGAGAGGGTTAGCAACTTTAAATTCCTCGGCACTATTATTTCGGAGGACCTATCCTGGGCCCAGCACATATGTGCAATTACAATGAAAGCACAGCCATGCTTACACTTCCTTTTGGAGTTTGTGAAGATTTGGCATGACATCAATGTATGTATGTGGCTTCTGTCGGTTGTGATCAACCATGGATACTGCGCCTCTGGTAGTCACCGGGAGTGGCTTCTCCAGGGCGCAAGCCAGGGCAGAGTTGATATGGAGATCCGTCTGTTGCCCGTGCAGTGGGTCCCCGCCCTTCATGCTGATGACAGGTCCAAAGGAACGACGAAAGTCGATACAGTTTGGTGCCAGCATGACATCTAAAACTTTGACAAATTCAATAGATGTGTGGTGGAGAGTATTTTGACTGGTTGCATCATAGCCTGGCATGGAAACACCAAAGTCCTTGAACGGACAACCCAACAAAAAGTAGTGGGAATGACCCAGTCTGTTACAGATAAAGCCCTTCCCAACATTGAGCACATCTACACGGAGCGTTTTCACAGGAAAGCAGCATCCATCATCACGACCCCTGCCAGGACATGCTCTCTTTTCACTGCTACCATCAGGAAGAAGGTACAAGAGCATTAGGACTCACACTACCAGGGTCAGGAGCAGTTATTACCCCTCAACCATCAGGCTCTTGAACCAGTGGGTATAACTTCACTCAACTTCACTTGCTCATCACTGAACTGTTCCCACAGCTTACTTACTTTCAAGTACTCTTCATTTCATGAACTCAATATTTATTGATTATTATCATTATTTTATTGGCACAATTTATTATCTTATGCACACTGGTTCCCAACCCTGCTGTGTGCAGTCTTTCATTGATACTATTATGATTATTGGATTATTGAGCATGCCTGCAAGAAACCAAATGTCAGGTTGCATATGGTGACATATATGTACTTTGACAATAAACTTACTTTGTATTTTTTGCTTTGTAAGTGCCTGAAACAATAGCAAGCACAAGCAAAAAGCAGTATAATATACTCATTTGATAATGTTTACCATAATTAATGTCCTGTTCTTTGCAGCCAGGCCTGCGATTCATTAGTAGGTTTTTAAGTCATACATGAATTAACTGGATTGTCATTTTTTTAGGGTAACATACACACATATATATATATTTATTCCACAAGCCATTAACAGTCCTTGTATTGTGGTTGTTCTGTAGAACTGAAGTGGGTTTGATTGACAGCCTTGGGCCAGAACCAGAAAAAAATGAATGTTGAATCCCAGTCTTGGGCGTGCTGACTGAACTTATGATGGGGTATAAATGATGTTCACTGGTGGTCCTCAGGGCTTTTAGCTCACCTGAATTGTTGGACTAAATTGGAAACATGATATAGTTCAATACATCATGGTTTCTTGCAGCAGTTGAGAAATTGCCTAAAAACTTCAGTTGAGGTGTGTTGAGAAAAGCTGCAAGATATCTTTTGATCAAGATTGAAGTCGGTACTGTATTACATCAAAATATGGACAAGCTTGTTACTTGGACTGAATCTTTGCTTCTTCCAGTAATGAGAGATTTCCTCAAGTGTTTGTACAAGTAGGTAAAATGTCAAGCACTCTGGTTTCTATCTCCTTAGATGAAGAGCAAGATACTAACAGGATTAGTAATATGTACAGTACACATTAGATTGAAGCTGACAAGTTTTTTTTCATATATGATAATATCTCATTGTGTGCACCTGAATAGTAATTTCTTGAATGCTGTAAACTTGATCAGCTTTGGTCCCTTTCAGTTGGGCAGGTTATAATAAAAGTAAGTCAAATCTTGCTGACACAAGGGCATGGTAAATGTGGGTATATCTGCGTGTACATTATGAAACGTGCACCTTGTTTGAAATACATAACTTTGACAAGTTTTACTATAGCTCCAATTTAGAATATATTCATTTGGTTTAGCATTTATACAAAGGGTAAAACCATCCAGTGAGACATTTTCTGCATGAGATCAAGTAACATATTGTATGAAGTCCAGTGCACAAGGTATAATATAAACAATAATGCAAGGAAAAATGAGAAAAAGTATATTATTCTTTTAATATATCTTGCAAGTCATTGTATGTCAATGATTTGGACTATGGGATTAATGGATTTGTGGCTAAGTTTGCTGATGATACAAAGATAGGTGGAGGAGCAGGTGGTGCTGAGGAAACAGAGAGCCTACAGAGAGACTTAGATAGTTTAGGGGAATGGGCAAAGAGGTGGCAAATTAAATACAATGTTGGAAAGTGTATGGTCATGCACTTTGGTGGAAGAAATAAACTGGCAGATTATTATTTAGATGGGGAGAAAATTAAAAATGAAGAGATGCAAAGGGGCTTTGGAGTCCTTGTGCAGGATACTCTATAGGTTAACCTCCAGGTTGAGTCGGTGTTGAAGAAGGCGAATGAAATGTTGGCACTCATTTCTACAGGTATAGAATATAAGAGCAAGGATGTGATGTTGAGACTATATAAGGCACTCATGAGACTATATCTGGAGTATTGTGTGCACTTTTGGGCTCCTTATTTTAGAAAGGATATACTGACATTGGAGAGGATTCACGAGAATGACTCCAGGAATGAAAGGGTTACCATATGAGGAACATCTGGCAGCTCTTGGGCTGTATTCCCTGGAGTTCAGGAGAATGACGGGGGATCTCATAGAAACATTCTGAATGTTAAAAGGCCTGAACAGATTAGATATGGCAAAATTATTTCCCATGGTAGGGGAGTCTAGGACAAGAGGGCACGACTTCAGGATTGAAGGACATCCATTTAGAACAGAGATGTGAGGAAATTACTTTAGTCAGAGTGTGGTAAATCTGTAGAATTTGTTGCCACGAGAGGCTGTGGAGGCCAAGTCATTGGGTGCATTTAAGGCAGAGATAGATAGGTTCTTGACTAGCCAGGGCATCAAAGGTTATGGGGTGAAAAGCAGGGGAGTGGGGATGATTGGAAGAATTGGGTCAGCCCATGGTTGAATGGTGGAGCAGACTCAATGGGCCGAATAGCCTACTTCTGCTCCTATATTTTATGGTCTCATTATCTATATAGTTTAAGTTGTTTTGGGTTAGTATAAATAATTGGGTTATTATTATTTATCCTATTACATCTGTCATGGACACTCATTAATCCTTCCAACATCCAAGTTAGTTAAGCAAAAATTAAAATGATGATTAATCTACAATACATATCAGAAATCATTCCTTCCAATTCCTTCATACCTTTTTGATGAATTGTAGGTTATTTCTTTTTGTGGCAAGAACTTAGCAATGGAAGTTTGACTTTAGTCAGAAGGACTGAATGAGAATGAGTCTGACGTGTAGGTTACAGTTGCTTTGGTACATTCAGTCTCTTCAATAGGACAGTGTTGTTTTCTCCTCAGCACTCAGGGGAACGGAATTAATTTCATCCAGCTCAGAGTAGGAAAACTAGTAATCCTGTCCAGTTGATTCAAACATACATTATTAAAGTTCTTCATCATTTTGGAATGAGAATATTCAGGTTTCTTAGCTAAGAAAATGTTCACTGTCTAATGAGTAATCAGATACTGAATACAGACTACTGTAGTTTCTCTGTTCTACTTCAGTTGAAACATTCTGTTGCAAAGCCCAAGATGTTATGAATAAAAGAAGGCATCTGTGTAAACAGATAAACACAAAAATGCTGCTGCAAGGAAGCAGCATCAATTATCAGGGAACCCCACCATCCAGGCCATGCTCTCTCCTCGCTGCGGCCATCAGAGAGGAGGTACAGGAGCCTTAGGTCCCTCGTCACCAGATTCAGGAACAGTTATTACCCTTGACCATCAGGCCCCTGAACCAGCGTAGATAACTTCTCTCACCTCAACACTAAACAGTTTCCACAAGCTATGGAGTCACTTCAAGGTCTATACAACTCATGTTCTCAGTATTATCTGTCTACTCTACATTGTTTTTGCGCTGTTTGTCTTCTTTTGTACATTGATTGTCTGTCACTCTGTGTGTAGTTTTTCATCAATTCTATTGTATTTCTTTACTGTGAATGCCTGCAAGAAAATGAATCTCAGGGCAATATATGCAGACATATAAGTACTTAAATAATAAGATTTTCTCTCCTGTAAAAATACTATTCCCCTTTTCCAGTTCCTTCGCCCATGCTCTTGATCTCCTCACTGATTTTCAATACCCTGTCTCTAACCGCCTCATTTTCACAATGTATGTCCAGTCCCTATACACTTCTATCCCCCATCCCCCTTAAAGCCCTCTGCTTCTTTCTCAATAAAAGAACCAACCAGTTTTCCTCCACAGCACCCTCCTCCCTTTGGCAGAACTGTTCTTCACCCTCCGCAATTTCTCCTTCAGCTCCTCGCACTTTCTCCAGATTTGACAGGTTGCCATAAGCATCTGCATGGGCCTCAGCTGTGCTTGCCTTTTTATTGGCTATATAGAACAGACCATGCTCTAATCCTTCCCCGGTAATGCTCCCCAACTTGTCCTCTGCTACATTGACAACTGCAGAGGTACTGGTTCATGAACCTATGCTGAGCTTGTTAATTTCATCTTTTCCTCCATCTTCCACCTTGCCCTTAAATTCACTTGTTCCATTTCTGACACCTCCCTCCCTTTTCTCGATTGCTCTCCATCTCTGGAGATGAACTGTCGACCACCTCCTCTTCTGCCACAATACGGCCACATTTTGGGTGCAACACCTTATATCCCATTTAGGTAGCCTCCAACCTGATGGCATGAATATCAATTTCACCCTCCAGTCAAAATAAAAAAACATTCCTCCCCCTCTCCTCTTTTTCTTTTCCCCCCACTCTGGCCTATTAACTCTTCTCACCCACCGATCACCTTCCCCTGCTGCACCTCCTTCTTCCCTTTCTTCTATGGTCTACTTCTCCTATCAGATTCCTTCATCTTCAGTTCTTTACTTTTCCCTCCCACCGGGCTTCATCTATCACCTTCTGGCTATCCTTCTTCCCCTTCCCCTCCCTTTTTATTTGGTGTCTTCCCCCTTTCTTTCCAGTCCAGAAGAAAGGCCTCAGCCTGAAATGTTGACTGTTCTTTTATTTCCACAGATGCTGCTCAACTTGCTGAGTTCCTCCAGTATTTTGTGTCTGTTACTTTGGAATTTCAGACTCTGCAGAATTTCTTGTGCTTGGATAATAAATTTACATTGAACTTTAAAACAAAGTCAACAGGGCCACACATCACAAGCAAGGGTCAAAATAATAAAGAATAGCCTAGTTGGGTAGAGTGGATTGGATCTTAGTAAATTTTGAACAAAACAATGGATTTTTTTTTCTCAAATGAGGTACAGCACAGCATTCATTTGGATTAATACTTCCACTAAACAACCCTGTCTACACAGAACAACTCCAGTTGACCAGTATGACATTTCTATCCATACTTATAATAGCAGCCAGTCCTGTGAGCCTTGTGAGTGATGGAACTAATTTGAGCTGAATTACCATTAGATTTGTCCTCTACTTCTTAATTCTGTTCCTTTTTTCTGTTTTCTAAATTTTCCAACACTCCCATTTTTCTTTCCATTCCTTTCCAGTTACTTTTATTTTGCCGTACTTTTGTTTGGAAACTTTATTGCCTATCTTCTCAAAGCTGCACTATTTTTAATTATTAATGCATAACAAAGCCTCTAGCATAATGTCAGCATCTGTACACCATTCCGCATATGGTCCAAGTTTCACACTTAAGTAGAAAGAGACAAGGATTTCCTTTGGCATTGCTTAAAATATATAACAATGCCACAATCTGTTTGGTAATTCCTTGCATTGCATTCTTTCCTCTTTAAATTGTCATAAAACCCACCACCAAGTTGTTTATGAAAATGTTAATCGATAATCTGATTGGTCATTTAACTGGATAGGAAACATCTTTTTTTAAAAAAAAAAATTTTTATTAGTTTTTCAAAACATTTTACAAATTAAAAACCCCAAATCCCAATGAGGAACATTAATACAGTGCAAAATTAAGCATACAATAACAATATGCTACAAAGGAAGAGAATTTAACAAAAAAGCACCTAAATTAAAGACAAGTAAGCTTAGTATCCTCCCCAAGCCCCACAACACAAGAAAAAAACAACAACAACTCCAGACCGACCACAACACAATATAGACAGTATAAGTCAGGACAGTCAAACTCCCAGACTGTGAATACACTTAGCAACAGAGGATAATAATGCCTACTACCAGAAAAAAAAGGGAGCTGAAAGCAAGGGACCGAAAAGAAGAAAAAAAAACCCTAGTCAAGAGGAAGGTTATGAAAGTACTCGATAAAAGGTCCCCAGACCTTATGGAACTTTAGATCCGAATTAAGAACTGAATAATGAATTTTTTCGAGGTCTAAGCAGGCCATAATGTTGTTAAGCCATTGCGCATGAGTGGGCGGGGCAACATCTCTCCATCTAAGGAGGATCAAGCGTCTAGCCAGGAGAGAGGCAAAGGATAGTATTCGGCATTTGGTCAGACCCAGACATAAATCTGTCTCGCCCCAAAAACCGAACAGAGCAATTAAGGGGTTTGGTTCTAGGTGCTGATTCAGAATACCCGATAATGTAGTGAAGACATCTTTCCAGAATTTCTCCAAGCTAGGACAGAACCAGTACATATGGACGAGAGAGGCCACGCCCCTCTTGCATTTATCACAGAGCGGACTAATGCCAGGGTAGAATCGAGATAGTTTAGATTTAGACATATGGGCTCTATGAACAATCTTAAACTGTAAAAGGCAATAGCGAGCACAAAGAGAGGTTGAGTTAACCGATTTGAGAACTGAGTCCCAGCTCTCCTCGGATAAGGAGATATTTAAATCCTGCTCCCAGGCCATTTTAATTTTATCTACAGGGGCCCGTCGTAAGGCTGCTAGTTTATCTCGGATAATTGAAATTAAACCTTTACCTAGTGGATTAATGGAAAGAGATAGGTCCATAGCATTTTTCGCAGGCATTTCAGGAAAGTTAGGAATTAAAGGAGCAGTAAAGTGTCGGATTTGGAGATATCTGAAAAAGTGAGCGTTAGGCAGGTTGAACTTAACAGAGAGCTGCTGAAAAGAAGCGAAGCGATTATCAATGAAAAGATCTTCAAAATGTCTAATGCCCTTCCTATACCAAACATGGAATGCTGAATCGTACGTAGTAGGTAAAAAAAGGTGATTATGTGCGACAGGGCTGGAAACGGAAAACCCCTGGAAACCATGGCATTTCCTGAACTGAGCCCATATACGCAAAGTGTGTCTAACGAGAGGATTAGCTATTGATCTGGGCAGACTACTAGGGAGTGCAGAGCCAAGAAGTGCAGAGATAGATAATTCTTTAGTGGAGCTCAACTCCATTGCCACCCAGTTAGGGCACTCGGGTTGGCCGTGGAAGAAAGACCAAAAGGTAGCACAACGTATATTAGCTGCCCAATAATATAAAAGAAAGTTAGGTAAAGCCATGCCACCCTCTTTTTTAGATTTTTGGAGATGGATTTTATTAATTCTAGAGCGCTTATTCTGCCACAGATATGACAAAATAATAGAGTCTAAGGAATCAAAAAAAGATTAAGGAATAAAAATTGGGATAGATTGAAATAAGTATAAAAATTTGGGGAGAACATACATTTTAACAACATTAATGCGACCTACCAAAGACATAGATAGAGGTGACCATTGTACCAGACTCTGTTTTATAGCATATGAAAGATTGGCAAAGTTTTCACAAAAGAGATCTTTAAACTTCCTTGTGACTGTAATTCCAAGATAAGTAAATTGATTATGGACTACTTTAAAAGGGAGATCACGAAATGTTAGTTCTTGTGCTTCTTTATTAATTGGGAAAAGTTCACTCTTATGTAAATTAAGTTTATAGCCAGAGATCTGGCTAAACTGGTCAAGAAGTGAAAACATTAGAGGTAAGGATGTAGACGGATTTGAGAGAAAGAGTAATAAGTCATCAGCATAGAGAGAAACTTTATGCTCAACACCCCCTCTCCAAATCCCGGTCAATTCAGGACAGTTTCGAAATGCTATCGCCAGAGGTTCTATAGCCAAATCAAAGAGAAAGGGACTTAAGGGGCATCCCTGACGGGTGCCACGTTTGAGATTAAATACTTGGGATTTCTGAAAATTAGTTAAAACAGAAGCAGTAGGACACAGGTACAGCAACTGGATCCAAGAGATGAAACTTTGGCCGAGGTCAAATTTTTCCAAGACTGCAAAAAGGTAGTTCCACTCTATACGATCAAATGCTTTCTCCGCATCGAGGGAAATAACACATTCAGGAATCCCCGTTGGAGCTGAGTATAAGATATTAAATAAATGCCGAATGTTAAAAAAAGGGAGACGGTTTTTAATAAAGCCTGTTTGGTCATCAGAGATAATGGAGGGAATAACGGTTTCTAATCTATGAGCCAAAACTTTAGCTAAGATCTTTACATCAACATTGAGCAGAGAGATCAGCCTATACGAGGAACACTCTGTTGGGTCTTTGCCCTTTTTTAAAAGAAGAATAATAGATGCCTCATTGAAAGAGGGTGGCAATTTGCCGTAATTAAACGAGTCAGATAATACTGAAAGTAACTGAGGAGAAAGAAGTGAAGAGAATGATTTATAAAATTCCACAGGGAACCCATCAGGTCCAGGAGATTTCCCTGAGGACAGTGCAGAAATTGAAAAAGGTATTTCTTCTGATGATATAGGCGCATTGAGTTTGGCTTTGAAATCAGATGAAAGTGAGGGGATATTCAGATTCTGTAAAAATTGATCAACAGAGATATTGTCATTCAGAGATTCAGAGGAATAAAGCCGGGAATAAAATTTTTTAAATGCGTCATTAATTTCTAAATGATCCGATGTAAAGTCTCCGTTCTCCTTCCGGAACTTTGTAATATGTTGTTTGGCTTTGGAACGCCTCAGCTGATTGGCTAGGAATTTACAAGACTTATCCCCATGAATGTAAAAGCGACTCTTGCTTTCAAGAAGTTGGCGTTCGACAGGTTGAGTGGACAGAAAGTTAAATTTAGTTTGGAGTTCAATGCGCTTCTTGTATAGTTCAGGGTTCTTAGTTTGGGCATATATTTGATCCAAATCTTTAATCTGGTTAATGAGGTCTAATCGATCTGCACGGGATCTTCTGTTGAGTTTTGCTGTGTAAGAGATTATTTGACCCCTCCGATATGCTTTCATGGCATCCCAGACAATCTGGGATGGCACTTCAGGTGATATATTAGTGTTAAAATAAAGGATATCTGATCCTTAATAAATTTTTAAAAATCATCATCCGATAATAAAGTTGAATCAAACCGCCAGTGTTTATTCCTCTGAGGGAGACCAGGAAAGTTCAGAGAGAGGGTAATTGGGGCATGGTCAGAAATCAGTATACTCTGATAGTCACAAGAGTGGGCAAATGGAATAAGTTGGTTATCGAATAAGAAATAGTCAATTCTAGTGAAGGTATGGAGAACATGTGAGAAAAAAGAATAATCTCTCTCTGTAGGATGGAGGAAACGCCATATATCAGAGATACCAAAGTTAGAGAGAAACGATTGGATAGCTAAGGCAGATTTAGTAGGTGATCTGGTAACAGAGGACGATCGATCCAGTTTAGGATCCAACCAACAGTTGAAGTCACCACCCAGTATAAGAGAGTATGAGTTTAAGTCTGGTAGTGAGGAAAAAAACCGTTCAAAAAAGTTAACATCATCAAAGTTGGGGACATACAGGTTTGCTAGTGCAACTTTAGTGTTATATAGTTTACCAGAAACAATAATAAAACGGCCATTTGTATCAGATATTTTATTATGGAGTTCAAAAGGAATATTTGAGTTAATAAGAATGGAGACTCCCCTAGCTTTAGCGGCAAAGGATGAATGAAAATGCTGACCCGCCCACTTTGACAGAAGCCGGGAGTTATCAAAACAATGAATATGGGTTTCTTGAAGGAAAGCAATGTCAGCTTTGAGTTGTTTGATATGTGAGAATACCTTCCTCCTTTTAACAGGGTGATTCAATCCCTTTACATTCCAGCTCACGAATTTAAGTGCACTAGCCATTATCAATTACTAATGCATAAAAGGCAGCAGGCATATAAAAAGTCAAGCAGTACAATAGCAGTCAGGGAGCAGAGATGTAATCATAGATTCGTAAAATCAAAACATATACATGTCCTGAGCAATAAAGAGAAACAATAAATACAGTGAGTGATGTTGGAACTGGAAAATCCACCCCATCCACACAACCCAAAACTAGACGGCTACCAAAACAAGTAGCTAGCTCTACCAAAAAAATTAACCCAAATACAACTTCCAGATCTGTGTCATTAACAGCAGTTCCGTATAAATACTATAGCAAATAGTAACTAGTTTATGCACTAGAAAACATAACTACAGATTAGAACACCTTCTGCAGAAATATAAAACTTAATACAAAGAAAATCGGAAGAAAACCAAAACTAACCTACCCGCAAAAAATTATAGAAGAATAAAGTAAGAGAAAGGGAAAAAAAAGGTAAAAAAAAAAGGAGAGGAAGGGGAAAATTGTAAATTCAAGATGAGTATTTATCAACCATTTTCAGAGAGGAGAGAAAAAAATTCAGAGATTCGAAAAAAGGGGTGAAGAAAAGAAAATAAATAAACAAACAAATAAATAAATAAATATTAAAAAAAGGGAAAAAAGATCAGCAATTAAACTGTGAACCAACAAACAGGGAGGCCTTCACTAAAGACTTTGAACCTCCAAAACAAGTTAGAGTCAGTTGTAGAACTCTGTTGATAAAGTTATACAAGAATAAAAATAGATTGCACACACACCAAATCCAGGGAGAGATTGTCAACAGCCCTTAGAGTTTCAATGAATAATGTCTGAGTGATTCAAGTAAAGTCTGAGTCCAGAAAAAGTAATTTTACTACGAGGAGTACTTATCCACCGTTTTAGGAGGTCCGATCAGATTCCGAAGATGACTGGATAGCCGGAAGACTTGCCACAAATGCTTCAGCTTCCTTCGCTGATTTGAAACACTTGTATTTTCCAGTATTAAGCTTGATTCGTAGATCGGCAGGAGTACGAAGAGAGGGTTTAAAACCATGATCAAAAAGCACTTTCATTGTGCCTTTAAACTCAGCGCGCATCTTTAAGGTCTGGGGTGCAAAATCTTCCACAAAGTGAATGGTTGTATCCTGGAAAGTAAAATAACCCCTGTGACGTGCCTCTACAATCAGACTGTGTTTTACCTGGTATTGATAGAAGCACAAGATTACTGGTCGCGGGCGGGAGCCCAGAATTCCGGGGGGGACGTAGACTCTGTGTGCCCGTTCGAGCTCAGGTGGGTTCGGAAGCAAATCTTTCCCCAATATCTCACAGAGAAACTTGGCGAAAAACTTCACGGTTGATCCCTTTTCGGTGGCCTCTGGCAATCCAAGAATTCTAAGATTGCAGCGTCTGCTGCGATTTTCGAGATCCACCATTTTGGAAAGGAGTTTGTTACATTTTTCCTCTAAGCTGGAACAGAGAGTCTCCAAGTATCGAACACGACTTTCTAAATCTTCAGAGGTCGAATCGATGCAAGATAGGTGTTCGGCATGTTTGTCCACTTTATCGTTGATCCGATCCAGTTTGTCTTCCAACTGTTTGAAAGCGGTTTTAAATTCCTTTAGAATTTCGTCTCGGAGCTTTCCGAGCGCAGCCAGGGTCTCGTCTGAGGGAGCCGTAGCTTCCTTTCTCCTGGATTTAGAACTCTTGCTAGACATTGTAAGTTAGATATGTTCACAGGCAAGTAAGAGATACCGAAAAAATTCCTAACTAAGGTTTAAAAAATGGAGACATTTAGTGCAAAGATAGCGACAGTAACGGAACAAAAGTTCGGAGCAGCTAAACAATCGCCATCTTACCGGAAGTCCTCCTGGATAGGAAACATCTGCTGGCCCAGAAATTTGATTACATAGCAAATACTTTATGAATTGTCTAAAAGCTTGAATGGGTACTTCCTGTAGATGTGGTGTTCACCCAGAAGTTTGACTGAGGTTCCTCATGAGTAAGCTGCTGGTCCAAGCTTACATTCTCCAACAACCTCTCAAGTTCCAAGGAATTATTCACAGAAACCTAATTGTTCTTTTACTGTGTTGTGGATGTTGCTTATTTGATTAACATTCATTACCTGCCCTACTTACCTCTAAACATTACCTCCAGGGCCAAGATTTAACCTTAGGATGATATGGATGGTTTAATCAGTTGGGTAGTAAAGTGGCAAATGGAACCCCAGGCAAAGAAGATAGTGCATTTGGAGCATGGAACAAAATCAGAAAAATGCCGTAAGTGGAAGTGTGGAGCAAACAGGCAAACGTATCTCCACAGATCCTTAAATCTATCAAGACAGGTGGATGGTTAGTTAAAAATGCTTACAGAAGGTTTCATTTTATTTGTCAACTGGAAAGGAAGAATTGGACGTATGCCAGGGCCATGATTAATTAGGCTACAGCTTGAGGACTGGGTGTAGCTCTGGTCACCGCATTACAGGAAGCATATACCTGAAAGGATGGTGGAGGCTGAATCCCTCACCACATTTAAGCTTCGCCTGGATGTGTTGTTGACGAGTCCTGAACCGCAGGACTATGGATCCAACACTAGAAACTGGGATTAAGGCTGGCTGACAGAGAAGCGATGGGCTGAGTGGCCTCCTATAACATTGTAAAAGTTGTATGATATGAAACTGAATGGAATGCCAGGTTATTTTAATGGGGAATTAAAAATCAATTACATTATTGAG
Organism: Hemitrygon akajei; assembly: GCF_048418815.1. NCBI lineage: Eukaryota > Metazoa > Chordata > Chondrichthyes > Myliobatiformes > Dasyatidae > Hemitrygon > Hemitrygon akajei. The sequence continues at coordinate 18,787,325 of NC_133138.1, forward strand.
GAGGTTTGGAGTCACATGCAGGCCAGGGAAAGAAAGTGAGAGAGATCATATTCACTAAAGGTCATCACTTAGTTAACTAAATTCAAATTTTTCATCTGCCTTGGTGGGATTTGAACCTTCACTTCTGGATAATTAATTGATACCCTTAGAACCCTAGCCAAGAAGCTTCCCAAATCTGAGGAAATCTACAGATGCTGGAAATCCAAAGCAACACACACAAAATGCTGGAGGAACTCAGCAGGTCATGCAGCATCAATGGGAAAGAGGGAAGATTTAAACTTCTTCAGGGTAGGCATCCCTCGAAGAGACTCTGCAGTAGGAGGAGGCGTATCGTAAACACAAGAAAATCTGAGTCATGATGAAGGGTCTCGGCCTGAAACGTCAACTGTTCATTCTTTCCATTGATACTGCCTGGCCTGCTGAGTATCTCCAGCATTTTGTGTGCGTAATTGTAGCTTCCATCTATTTATTTTGTGTCACGGTGTTGTAGGACACCACCCCTGCATACTAGCTCTTGTACAACTGCAATATCCTCTTATAAACAGGCTGCAATTCTCTGAAGTTTAATAAATTTAGTAACTGTGATCTAATTGATGCTTCAATGTCGGAATAGGTACAGAGAGACTGCAAACAGGGTCAAGGAAAGAACGCGATGCAACACGGAAGCAGGCTCTCTAACCCATTGCTAATTATCAAACGCCCACACACACTAATCCCATCGCCATTATCTCCACCTCGATTTTCCTGCCACCCACATGTACTGGAGGCAATTTACAGTGGCCAATTAACCTATTAGCCGATTAAATGTTGTGGGGGATGGGGGTGAAAATGATGTTCCCAGTTGAAATCCGGCAGTCACAGAGAGACAGAGTGTGCACAAAGACAGCACCAAGGTTAGGGTCAAGCTCAGCTCTCTGGAGCTACAAGGTAGCAGCACTAGCCACTGCACTACTCGGTCTTCTTCCAGGTCTCAGATACTTATGTTTCAGATATAGCAGCAAACTAGCTATATAGTTGAGACGTCTGAAAGTTAAATTTAGATTTCAGCAGCAGAGTACAATGCACTGTCACTACTTTATCAAACATTCTACCAAGAGGGTGTAAGCTTCCAGCCAGAAATAATTTAACAAAATTGAAATTTATTTTTCAAAATGTTGCATTGAATGATAGCCCAGAATGATGAGTATATACTTCTTCAAAAGGCATGATAGATCAGACCTAATATATGCAACAGTATTTTTTAATAACAATGCCTACATCCAGAATCCACTTTCACTGAGGTAAGCTCACTTTCAATTCTATAAATCTATAAAGCATCCATTTCCATCTGTAAAACAATATATATACTCTTCATGTTGACAAAAAAATCTTCAGCGATGAACTTGCCAATCCATCCATTAACAACACTTTGATCTCTTGCAATGTTTATCGAGGATAAGAGGAACAGCAGTCAGTTGCCAAAATATATCATTTCTCCAAGCAAAAATCCCAAATCAAAAGCATTTAGGCCAGATACCAAGACCAGTAGTACCATGCGGCTGATTCTGAAATATATTCAAAAGGTTTTGACCTATAGTCACAATTTACTACATTGTTCTTGATATTTCGAGGGAAGAGGGAAGAACATGAGGATAATGGGAAATGCAGAAGAATTTTTAAAAACTTATCCAGGTGGGAGGCTGTGAGGATAAGAGGCTGGCTGAGCAGCAAACAAGTGAACTTATAGTGCCAGGTTACACTGGATAATGGAATTGTGGGGGCCTGAGAAGAAGAAATGTAAATGATTTTGATTGTCTGGTAGATGGAGAGACAGGGTGAAACTCTAACAGGGGCTGAAGATGAGCAGATCAGAGGATACGATTTTAGGAGGAAATGGACATAGAGATGATCCTTGTATGATCCCTGTAAGAGAATGTAGAAATGGGCTTGGGATGGTGCATAAGTTATTGAGGGGAATAGGATTCAGCAAATTATTGACCAGAGAAGTAACTGCTGCAGAGGGGAAGCACTTTTATAATTTCTAGCTAACAACCGATGTTGAAAATGCATTTCACTCTTCGATCCACAAGTCCCTATCACTTTTCAGTTGCTGGGTTTCCTAAAGCCTGATTTGCAGGGAATCCAGGCAGCAAGTGATAAATATATAAAAGCAATAGTAATGTGTGTGTGTGTGTATATATATATATATATATATATATATATACGAGGGGTGATTGATAAGTTTGTGGCCTAAGGTAGAAGGAGTCAATTTTAGAAAACCTAGTACATTTATTTTTCACCCTCCCCTAGTGTTGCCACCATGTCCTGGTGGACCTCCTTGGGTGATAAGACCTTGAGACCGAGGTAGCGGATGACTGCACGAAGGCCGATGGTGTCCATTTTCTCAGACAGTGCTTACTTGCAGTTTTCAATTATCTGAAACAGAAATACTACAGAAGTTATTAACTTTATATATATGTACTTTTCTCATTAAAATGTTTAAATGAGGATTTACTCAACCTTGGCTTCACCCAGCATCTATTAAGAATGGAAAAGGGTAAACTAGATACAGATTTTATGTTGAACTTTCCAATTGTCCCAAAGTCATCCATACTCAGGTTTAAAATTATCCCTATCGTCTTTTTTTCGATGGAATATCAATTTGCAATTCATTACAAAATCAGATATTCCCTGTAGAATTGATTACACAACATTTGGTCCTTGCTGGTGACTAGGTGTATGCCACCCCAATTAGTGAAAATTAAACACACTGTAAGACGATGGACTTGAATAATCTGAAAGGTAATAAATCTGTAATTCATGTTATAGTAAGTGTTTGCAAAAATATAGTAAATAGTTGTGTATGTTACCCAGAGATAGATTGCATTTAGTATGATTTAATTTCATATTTAGTATGGGTGAAAAATGAGATTGTACTTGTCCTACTTAGTATAATATGTCTACCAATTACTAATTACTGCCTTAGTCTATCAATGAAAATTAATTAAGATTGTCATATTGCTTTTTTCCCCAAATGACACAGATTTCACAGAATTGCTGCTCCTGCTGAATTTGCAGTTCCACCATGTGACATATTTAGTAACACAGAGATGGTAATGTTGCAATGCTGAGGTCAATTTGCCAGGAAAGGAAGTAACTGAGAATTATCTGAAGTATAAACCCAGTGTACATCATTATAACTAGAGTTAGCTTTCTATCAAGGATCAATTTGATAAAGTAGTATTCAATAGGAGGCATTTAGATTGATACAAGCAAGCAGGGAATGAGGGAATTAAGGCCATGTACAGGCAGGTGTGCAGTTTAAATCGGCATCATGGTCAGCACAAACATCATGGGCTGTAGGGCCTGATCTTGTGTTATACTGTTGAATGTTCAGCATCCAACAATACTCCCAGAATCTACTATCTGTAATTAATATCGATAAAATAACAAAAGTAAAAAGGAAGTAAATTAGCCAGCTCTAAGGGAATTAGTCTAATAAGTGTAGGTATTCTCAAACAGTCCTTAGTTAGAAAACAGACAACAATTGTGCATAATTTCTCTATCCCCATTTAGTAAAATGTGGAGGACAGTATTGTGCACTGTTGGAAAAAGAGATTCTCCTTTAAGCTTTTCACAGAAATGTGAATGTCCTGGCAAGATTATTTTCATTGTTCTTTTGAAAAGTAGTTGAAGACCCATTGTAATCCTTGTAGCTGATATAGCATTGACTGTACAGCAGCAGATTTCACAACTTTAAGTAGGAAGGAAGGAGCAGCAAAATAAATCTGCATCATAAAGATATGTCAATTAATCTTGAAGTTGATGATATTCTTGTGTCTTTGGGTGGTGTAGGCCACAGGTCCAGACCAGCTGCCTGTGGTTGCTATGGTGTCACTATTGATTAAGATACTGTATATGTTCGCAACAGTAGTTATTGAAGTGGATGTTAATTTAGCAAAGGATTTACTTAAACTAGGCAGGTAGAGAAAATTAAATTTTTCTGCCATCCCCGTTGCCTTGGAGTCTTTCTTTGGAGAATGAGATGTTGCCTGTAGAATTTGCTTCCGTTTAGCTTTCTGCCCACACTGGCGCCACTGTGATGAGGGTAGTGAATTTGCTATTGGCTCTCTCTTGTTGTTGATCACTGTGTAACGGCAACAATGTTACTTGCCATTTATTAGCTCCAGCTCCAGCTTTACTGCATGTGACATGGTCTATTTCACTGAGAAAGTACTAATGGGACCAAACACTTTGCAGTCTTCTGACCTTATGACAGATGCTGATGATTCAAGCAATAGGGCATAACGGCTTAAAGAATCCAGGATCAGTATCATTGGTCCGTGATGACTGCCCTTCAAAATCTAAATTTCATTGTTGATTAGTGGAATGCTGAAGCATGGTAATTGACTGGGTTGATTTGTGTTACCAGAACTAGTTTATATTGTCTGTGGTCAATAGCTGCTTCAATCTTCTCCTGCTGAAAGATCATCAACATCAAGTATTAACTCTTTGAATATTTCCTGTGTTCTCCATTTTTATTACACGAGAACTGCTTATGCTGTGCATTGTTTGATTTATTTGTATGAATAGCAATATTAAAGAGATGAATTTTAGACACTTTGCATCACAGCTGGAATTCAAATGTCACCTCCAGACGCTTAAACATGGTCAATCTGCACAGATGGCAGGATGTGAAATATTGGGCCATTTATAGCCTAGCTGCAGTCTGGCCACAAGCTTGCTCTACTGGAGAGCATGAGGATTATTTCAAATGGGTTATTAGGTTCCATTGAATGACTGAAATACTTGTAATTTCAATCCATAGATATTCTGTAATGACAGCACAGCATGAGATAAATTCATTTACACTGGAACATGGAGAAATTGGACATAGGAGAAGATGAATTAGGAGAGGCCATTCACGTCATTAAGTCTGCAATAGAATATATACAAATTACCCCATTCTGGCTCTCCGTCAGTTCTCTAATTTTTTTTTTTACTTACGTTTCTACTGCAGTGGTCCCATTTGCCCAAAGCTAATAACCTGAAATTACAAAGCTATGTTTTGAAGATAACTGCTAAAACCTGCATACTTTGAAAAGGAGTAACCTAAAATTAATAAAAACACCATAAATTAATATAAAAGTGTTTATATATATAAAATTACTGCAATACTGTGCAAAAGTCTTAAGCACCCTTGCTTTCTGACTCCTAAGACTTTTGCCCAGTACTGTAGTAATTTTATATATTGCACTGTACTGCTGCCACACCAAAAAAAAAATTCATGACATATGTGAGTGATGATACACCGAACTCTGAGCCAAAATGCTGGAGGAACTCAACAGGCCAGGCAGCATGTATGGAAAATCGTACAGTCAATGTTTGGGGCTGAGACCCTGCCAAAGGGTTTCAACTCAAAACGTCAACTGTACTTTTCTTCCATAGATGCTGCCTGGCCTGCTGAGTTCCTCCGGCATTTTGTGCGTGTTGCTCGGATTTCCAGCATCTACAAGTTTTCTTTTGTTTGTCACCAAATTCAGATATGGGTCTCTGAGAGTGGGAAGGGGCCAGGGAGAGCGGAATCATGGTTGGGAAAAGGGGAAAGCAGAGGGGAGGAAGTGAGATAGTTCCTTCTATAAATTTGAATTCCTTTTGTTTTTTTTAATCTTTAAAACTAAGATGATCTGAGAGGTTACTGTTCTTAATTTGTCCCATTCCATTTGGTAATATGATATCTCACTTATTGACTATCATTGCCACTGATGCATGTAAGCAGCAGTCAAAAAGAAAAAAATAAAATAAGGTAAAAACAACAGATTAAATTTATTGGCAGGAAATTTGTGAGTTCTCTAAAATGTATATTTTATTATATAATGTTCTTCAATATAAAAATGAGAATTCACATTCCTAATTATCTGCATCTTTCCCACAAGACTTGTCTCAAAAACATTGGCTCCTGGTGGTACTGCAGACTTTGTACACGATGGTCTCTATAACAACTGCTCACTGTCAATCAAGCCTTTCACTGTGAATAATGAATGGTGAGAAATGAAGCAAAGAATGATGGAAAATAAGTCAGGTTTCAAAAAACAGTTGATAGGGAACCATGATGCAGAATTGATCTTGTTTTTCATATTCTTTGTTATGATATGATGGGAACCAGTTGTGAAGTTTAAGAACTTCTACAAAATGAATTAAGTTTTGGAAGTGAAATAAACCTGGAGTTGATTTGACTCTATTCAACATGTGGTAACATTTTGGTGTCAAATGTTTTAATTTTCTTGCTCAGTCTTCCTAGTGCGACACCACTGCCACTCTGAGGAAATTATTCTGATTAAAAATCAACAGCAGCTAATATTCAATGGCACTACTGTCACTTTCTCATAACACAAACATTTTGGTGATTGAGGGGGTGGGAATTGTAAGGATGCAGTGGGAATTCATGGGTCACCATACGTCAGGCTAGCTACCGAACTACTGTGAGTACAAGAACAGATCAAAGGCTGTGGACTCTGGAAGAAGTGAATTATTTTCTGTCTCGCCAAAGTCTTTTCAGTATCTGCAAGGCACTTCACGGGTATATGATGGAATAATCTTCAGTGGCCTTTTAAAAGTACAGCTTCAACTATACTCATGAACCTTAACACCTTCCAGCATAAAGCATCCAATTTGATTGGCATCTACTAACATTGAAATACATTTCAGTTTCCTCTGTGCCATTGGGACTAAGTCCAGGAACTACCTACTTGTCAAGGATATCAAGAGTTTGAGAAAGGAGACTAAGGGCCAGGGCATTTAAGGATGATCAGCTCATACTTGCTTTGCCATCAACAACCTCATGTTGTTAATGAATAAATAAAAAATGGTTTCTGCCAACAGTTGAGTTTACCATAATGACAGGACAATTTTTCACCCTCCCTGTGGCAAATAGCTTACTTGTATTGGTGTTTCTAACTCGTAAGCTTCCTAATCACCCTCTCCACACTGAAGGCCTAACTTCCAGTTGTACTAAGCTCTTTTGCTACAATTTGCCCTGAGGTACTTCCTTCCATTGACAATGATTTATGAGCCTTCATAGTGAGAATGATCTGGTTACTTAGCTCTGCAAAATATTGGGTTTGATTTTTACAGAACCATGTCTCTGTCCACGTTGCTGGCTCTCCGCACCCTTGATCCCCATGGTGAATGTTCAGTGGTGATAGGCTTTAGACAGGGTTGACCATTGCTCTGCCAGTCGAGTTCCTGGCTGGTTTTGGCAGAAGGTGGAGCTTTGTTGTCTATTGAAATAATAAGGCATTTTATTGCTTTTTAAATGTCTCTAACCTACAATTTTTTTTGGAAACTTCCAAAATTGAAACATAAATCAAAATGATTAAAGATTGATCAAAAAGATTAAGTTGGTTAAACCACAGATATGATTATAAAAATGAAGCAAAATAAAACAATTAAAAAGTATGAAGACAAAGGAGACTACAGATTATCGAATCAGGAATGAGGAAACCATAATTTTAATGTGATGGGAGAAATGTATTACGGGGATGTCATAGGTAAGTTTTTTATACAAAGTGTGGTGGTTGCATTAAACACGCTGCCAGGAGTGGTTGTAAGGCACAGACAGTAGGGATGTTTAAGAAAATCTTAGATAGATACATAGATGATAGAAGAATGGAAGGCTATAGGGGAGGGAAGGATTAGATTGATCTTAGTGTAGGTTAAAAGGTCGGCACAACATCGTGTGCTGAAGGACCTGTGTCGTGCTGTAATATTCTGTACTCTACAGGTATGTTCTATGTTCTATGAGTTAGAATGATGGAAGGGTAGAGCAAGTTAAACCACATCTGTGTAAGCAAAAGGTATAAGCCGATGTTTTGGGTTGAGACCTTGCATTAGGATTGTGAGGGAAGAGGATAGATAGCCAGTCAATATGATGGGTGGGGGAGTGAGATAGAGTCTGCCAGGTACGATAGAGGTAACCAGATGGGATGGCAATTATGGTCAGATGTAATCGGGTGGAGGAAGGGGAGGTGAACAAAGGGAGAATATAATGAGGTTGACGTGTCAGAGGAGAACATAGTCTATGGATGATCTGAAATTGGAAAATTTGATGTTCGTAGCATTGGGCTGTAAGCCACCCGAGTTAGATATTGGATATTGTTCTTTCCATGTGTGTTAGGCATTTCCATAGCAATGCTGAGGGCTGAGGACAGATAGATCAGTATCAGAGTGGGAATGAGAGTTATGATCGATGTAATTAAAAGTCATTAAGGACAGAATGCAGTTGCTCTGCAAAGTGGTCATCTAAACTATGCTTGGCATTACAACTGTAGAGGAGGCCTTATCACTAACGCTAAATGCAGTTGACTGGTTGGAAAAGGAGGAAAGGAACTTCAGCCTCAACTGAAAAATTCAGTTGGTCCTCACCTTTCATCCCACCAGCCTCTACAGCCAAAACATCATCCTCCTGGTCAATTCATCCCTCACTACCCATTCCTTTCTGACCCCTGCAACTACAGGAAGTGTAACACCTGTCTCTTCACCTCTCGCTCCCTCCCATCCATAGACTTAAACACATCTTCTAGATGAGACTGAAATTCAGCTGCACCTCCTCCAACCTGATCTATTGCATTTAGTTCTCCAAGTGTAGACTAGGCAACCACTTTAACGAGCACCTGCATTCTGTCCATAACACCCATCTTGAGCCTTGAGCTGCATGCCACTTTAACTCTCCTTCCCACTTCCACATCAACCTGATTATCCTAGGTCTTCTTCATTGTTATGGAGAGGCCAAGTGCAAATTGGAAGAATAACATCTTGTATTCTGCTTGGATACCTAATTGTATGGTATGAACATTGATTTTTCTAGTTTCAGGCAACTAACACACCTATGTGTTTCTTTCTCATAAATATGCACCCATCTATGTAATTTTCATATCCCTTTATTCACCTCTCCCACCCTCCTCCTCCTCTTGTTGTCATCTGCCTTTTTATTCCCTCCCCATTTGGTTCCACCTATCACCGACCAGCTTCCATTCCACCGTTGACCCTACAGAATCAGAATCAGAAATGGAATCAGGTTTACTATCACTAAATGTGTTGTGAAATTTGTTGTTTTGCAGCAACAGTTCAGTGCAAAACATAAAAATTACTGTAAGATACCAAAATAAATAAATAACACAAAGAGGAATAACAAGGTAGTGTTCATTGATTCATGAACTATTCAGAAATCTGATGGAAAAGAAGAAGCTGTTTCTCAAATATAAGGTGTGGGTCTTCAGACTGCTGTACTTCCAGCCAATGTTGGTCACATGGAGAGGGCATGTCCTCAATCTTTAATGATGGAGGCCAATTTCTTGAGGCACAGAGTCTATCTTCCCTCTTCTCTCTCAGTCCTAATGCAGAGTCTCATCACAGAACACTAACAGTGTGTCCACTGATGCTGCTTGACTCACTGAATTTTTTCCAGTATTCTCTTCATTGTTGTCCATTAGAAAATTATTTACCTTCTCCTTTGCCTTCTAATCTGCAGGTCTGAAATCATCCTTGAACTGAATGGAGTTTCCTGATCTTACACAGGTCCCTGAGCAATGCTGGAGAATCCCAGCAGGACTGGGCACTGCCAAGGAGATTCTATAACAGAGTTCAGTTGCAGAGAGTGATGACAGATGTGGCAGCATCTGTCTCTTGGCAAGGCTCAGACTTCTAAAATTTATTATCAAAGTACATATATGTCACCATATACTACCTTGGGATTCATTTTTTTGAAGACTTTCACAGGAAAATAAAGAAATAGAATAGAATTTCTGAAAAAAACTATACATAAACAAAGACTGACAAAGAATGTGCAAAAGAAGACAAATTGTGCAAATAAAGAAATATATAATACTGAGAACATGAGTTGTAGAGTCTTTGAAAGTGAGTCTGTGGATTGTGGAATCGATTCAGAGTTGAGGTGAGTGAAGTTATTCATGCTGGTGGTTGATGGGTGATGGCTTCTGGCAGCATCTGTCTAGCAACTAAGACTTACTGAAGTTTTAACAGCTAAAGTCAGTGATTCTGAGCAGAGCACTGCCTCCAGCCAACAAGATTCATGCCATTGTAGTTAATCTCAGTTGGGCTCATACGAGATGTCCGGTAATTGTACATATGCAGCATTAATTTGTCCTACAAAATTTAACTACTTCATCTCAGAAACAGATGGATCTTTCAACATTCCTGATTGTACATAGATTGTCTATAGGCTCAATAGACATCCCAAAATCTAATAATATAGCCTGATCTTGAATTGTGTAGTCATTATTTACTTACGATGGGTGGTCATGAGATTGACACTGGCCACTTCAGTAGAATTGCTGCTCAATTACCTTTGTGAATAGTGTGTAAATAATGTTATGTGCTGCCATTATGTTGACTGATTATATTTTATTATATGTTATTGAGGCTTTATTAAACCTGACAGTCTATTAACATAAATGGTTTAAGTTGCAGACGTGCTGATGTCTGCTGACTTTAATGACTATATCTGCTAATGTCAATTAGTTTCCACACTCCGTGCAGCAACTCATCCCAGTGGTATCATTGGCCCAGAAGGGAAGATTTCTAGTTTATGGCCTGGGCAAAAAAAAAAAAACACAGATTAAGAATGGCTGCCCCTCACAGAAATCATCCAATCACTTCCATTGATTTATGGTCAGGCACTCAGTCAAATATCTAGAGATTAGTCTGTAAGCAAGCTATATCCATCTAATATACTTCCCACAGAAATACACCATAAGGTAATTCACAGGTACATAATGAGATTCCAAATGATACCATGCCAGAGAAAATATAAAGAGGTGAATAGAACTTTGGAAGCAAAGGATTGTAAGGGCCATTCAGTCCAATGAGCCTAGGCAATCGTCTAGTCAACCATTCTCTGCTCTTTTCCATAACGTTGTAAATTATTCCTTTTCAAGTATCTATCCAATGCTATTTTGAAGGCAATAATTAATTCTCTCTCTGGTACCCTTGCAGGCAGTGAATATCAAAAATCACTACTCCCTGTATTTAAAACATTTTTTCTCTGTACCTTCCATCCTAAATTTTAAGGAGTCATTTCCTAATGAATACAGCTGACCTTAGTTTAAACTATCTAAACCAGTACAGCTTGATCAATCATTTTCTGGTCCAAGGAGAACATCGCCAACTTCTCCAATTTAATCTGCACATGAACTCTTTCATCCTATGAACTGCAGGGCATTTGGGAATGGAAATCCTGAATGTAGCACCCAGAAGTTTATAGATCTAGCTGGTGATTGTACAGAAAGCAGACAGCAAAGGTAAGTTAGGCAGAATGGGAGTGAAAGACCATAAGTGAAAAGATATTCTGGAAGGAAATGTGGAAAGGAACAGGGATTGTTTATTCACCATCAATGGTCCAAAGTCTTAGCAGGATAGAGAAATTGTCATGATTAGCTCGCCATGGATGTGATTTCAGAAAGATCAGTGAGAGCAGAGCATGAGACAATGGTAGTGACTGTTCATTAGGAACAGTAGTGGTATTTGATGAATCCTTTGGTGATCCAATGAGCAGCAGATTAGCATTGTGGTTTGCATAATATAATTATAGCGCCAGTGACCTGGGTTCATTTCTGTTGCCGTCTGTAAGGGCTTTGTATGTTCTTCCTGTGACTATGTGTGTTTCTTCCACAATTTTTGGTATCCTCCCACAATCCAAAGACATACAGGTTAATTGGCCATGTGGGTGTAATTGGGTGGTGTGGGCTCACTGTGCCGGAAAGTTCTTTTACTGTGCTGCATCCCTAACGAAATTGCAGAATGTTGTATATGAGACATGCCCAAGGACAATTCATTCTTGGAACAGTGGCAACAACGTCAGAAGGAAAAGAGACGTGTTGGAGTAGATTCTGCGTGGATTCAAAAATCCTTAGGGAGGATACAATAAATGGGTTGTGACATAAACATGTGACAAGAAGAGGTGAAGGTCAGATGAGAGAACTCAGGATGGGTGAAGTGATGAGAAGTTAGCCTTGCTAGGCTAAGGCTTGAAGGGATAGTAAATATGTGCCCTGAATGGCGCAGAGGAAGTTAGTGTACAAGGGCTTGTCAGAGATTAGAAGACAGGTCCTACTTATTAATAAAGGACAATGAGTACGTAATCTCAGCAAATCCAAATCTGAAGTTTAAAATCCAGTTTGACGGCTTTTATTCAGCTTGTCCTATAGATGAACCAATATCCAAGTGTGAAGATTATTCTGGACTGGTGTAGGAGTCACTTTCCATACAGAAAATGAAAAAGCATTTTGCAGGAAGGTTCATCAATGGAGTACAAGCCTAAATCAGAAACACAAGAGATTCTGAAGATGCTGGAAATCCAGAGCAACACACACAAAAAGCTGGAGGAACCTAGCAGGTCTGGCAGCATCTATGGAGAAGATTAAACAGTTGACGTATTGGGCTGAAACCCTTCATCAGGACTCCATCAAGTTACAGCGGAGTGGGTTTGATACAGCGTCCAGCAGAGACAGATGGTGGCTTCAAATGTAGCAGTAGGCAATATCAGCAGAGATGCAAGTGATAATGGACTTGAAAGAGAGAATTTGGGCAGGTGTGCAAAGTAAATCATAGGGATCGATATGAATGAAAAAGCTGATGCAAAATACAACTGGATAAAAGTGAGGACTGAAGAAGTTTGCATGTTAATGTTTGTTTTATGAGACGGTTCAAATAATGAAGAACATTGGAGCAATTCTGATGGGTCAGACGAGTCAGTGGCCACAGGAAGCAGGCAGAAGAGCAGAGATAAATCAGCAACAGGGAATCAGAATGAAGACTGTAAAGGCAACCAGCAATGGAACATTAAGCCGAACCAGGGTGGAGTGAGAAACGTCTGAAAGAGAAGCAGACCAGCTACTACAAACAGACATTCCACGAGAAGGCAGAGCATTACCTCTAAGTGACCAATAAATGTAATTATTTATTATTATTTGATTCTCAGTAAAGATCATTCTGAGATTGCTCTTGAAAACTGCCAGGGAGACAGACTGCAATGTGCAGTGCGTGTGCCCCGGCACATGAGCACCATCAGGAAGATTACTGCTGATACTGCGCTCTGCCTTTTTTTTTTATTTGTCCAAGAGGTCAGTACAAACTACCAAAACCAATCGACACAATTCTCACAGGCAGCCTTGCCCCTCCCTCCCAGCTAATGTCATTGCTTGGGTCGCTGACTGCACTACACAGAAGTTCAAGCCAACAGTTAACTATTAATTGCTGAATCAGTCATTTTGAGGTATCCACTGGGGCTCCTCAGGCACAGCAGCATTAATTCTCCAAAACTTCCTGCACTCTCAGCAGCCAGCCGAGTAATTTTTATGAGACATCAGTCTTTGTTAAGAATAGCCTCTGGCTGCGCTCTTTTATTACACCGCCAAGTATACAAAACAAAATCACAAACTGTAGGAGTGGGAGTAGCTTGCTTCCTGGATATCATTAGCATGTAGTATATCCATTTGATACATCAGCAGATGTTTTATTGCTACACAAGATGTATTTATTTAGAGATACAGTGTGGATCAGGCCTTCCAGCCCAATGAACCACACTGCAGAGCAACCCACCTATTCAACTCTAGTCTAATCATACAACAAGTTTAAACGACCAATTATTCTACTAACTGATACATCATTGGACTGTGGGAGGAAACCGGAGCACCCGGAGGAAACCCATGCGATCACAGGAGAATGTAAAACTCTTTACAGACAGTGCTGGAATTGAGCTTCGAACTCCGACATCCTGATCTGTAATAGTGTTGCATTAACCACTGTGCTACTGTGGTGCCCTTACATGACAGGTGTAGAATATAATTTTTAACTGTAGTCTTATTGTGCAGCATTTTGAAAATAATATTTTAATATAGACATGTGCATGGGGCTTTATTTACTCTGCTCTTTCATTATTTATATGTTACATGACATTGGCACTGAAATGTTCTTTAACAATTGAAACAACTTTAGAAAAGTCTGGCTTATCACTTCTGAAGTTTAAGAAATGAACCAGAGACAAGCCTACATTGATAGACTCCATCTGATGATATTATCAGGCTTGTATTCTCCTACAATTATGGTATTCACTATCTCTTAAAAGTATGCATGGGTTTATTAGAATAAACAGTTGATTCATAATATCTGAATAAAAAGACATCCTTGACATTTAAGTACCAGCCAAAGAGATTAGCTTTATTTGTCACACGTACATTGAAACATGCAGTGGAACATGTCGTTTTGCAGCAAATCAAATCAACGACGTTTGTGCAGGGCAGCCCACAAGTGTTGCCATGCTTCCGGAGACATCTTAGCCAGTTTGTCAGTACTTGTTTTTGAAATTATGCTTCTGTCTTTTAACTGTTTGCTCTGGTAGAATCACAGATACGGCTGTTCAGTACGGGAGCAGGCACTGTGGTCCGCCTCATCCATATTGACTGAGATGCCTATCTATGTACTAGTTCATTGAACAAGGAAGATTGGTTGTGCTGTTCAAAGAAGAGTGGGGATGTTTCACTGTGTCCAAAACAGTGCTTACCAAAACTATCAAATCATTTCATAAATCTCCATCAAATCTATTTCTATCCTTCTCCACCCTAAAGTGTAAACCCCTTTACCAGTCTGCCCATTCTGTAGGCAGAGCCAAAGCCATCATGGGTGCTATGTTTCATAACTCCAAAAGATTAAACTAATTCAAAGGAAACAAGAGCCGGGAATGCAAGTCTAACTTAGTTTTCTACTTTAAGTGAGATGTGCATGTATGTATCATGACATGTGCCATTTACATACTTTTACATCTAACCTGTAATGAATTATTGAAGCAAGAATGCTTAATCAAACAATATATTTACAATATTACTCAAATATTAAATACACAACACTCCTTTCTCCATAGCTATAACATGCTTCTCCTTGCACCTTGTTTGGCACATGAGGTGGCAACCTAGCCATTTCTTTAGCATGAGTCTATTTTACAACAGACTTGGTGCTCAAACCAGCACATCTGGAAAGCATGCAAGGAGCTGGCCAGATTCGAACCCAGAACCACTCACTTTGAAGTCCGGTGCGATGCTGCTACACCACCAGTTGGCTACTTAGATATAAACTCCATCGTAATATAGAATGTATCTCAGCTTACTGTATACTATATAATACAACTACTATATAGATATCAGAACATAATAAAATTTAAATTGTCCCATTCAGGCCTAAAGATTTTGGATGGTTTCTTACTCTTGACGGACAACATCTTTCCTGACAAGGAGGTCTCTCTGTTTGGCAAGTGAGACTTGTGGCTGTGAAAATGTTCTGGGATCTCCTCCATGGTGGTTTAGGAGTTGACTCTAAGACTGCAGGAAGTGGTTCTGGTAGTGGTGGCCACCTTCCTTCTTCCTTTTTTTTTTAGCTTGTGCATCTTGATCTTGAGAAAGAGCATTTAGTTCACTGGAGTATTCTCTTATTACTGTAAACCTTCTATTGGTCTCTTTACGATCTGATCACTTCTCTTGGTTTCCTCATCCACAACATCATTTGAGGAATCCTCTATCATTGTATTTCTATTGACTCTTCCTTTTTGCCTTTCTATTCATCCAGTAGGGCTTTGGTCTTTGCATTTTCTTTTACAAGCTGCTTTTTGTCTCCCACTTGAAGTTCATGTAAAAATCTTAATGCATTAAGAGTAGGTTTTATTCTTATATACTCACAAAAGCCGAGTGCTTGCAACTTTCCTGAGCTCCTTGAACTCTCTTCCAGCTTAAAACCAAGCCAAATTTCGAGAGTGCCTGAGTAACATATCAGAAGCTTACTCGGATATATTGCCTTCAAAAACTATTGTAATCAGACCACAGCTTTCATCATTTTCTTGATCCCTCGGAGCAGCATGGTTCTTCCTTTGTGTAATATGTTTTCCAACCAGAAGTACAGGGGTTGGCACCAACACCTGTTTGCCCATTGTTCAGTAATGTTTAATGGTAACCAACTAGAGACAGTTGTAGCACCATCTAGTACCTTGCTTAATTTGCTTTCAATTGACTCTATTATAGGGAATGTTGCAGGGAAAGGGTGGGTAGTTGTCATGGTCACTTCCACTCCCACAATGCTGGCCCTCCTGTTTTTACCACATACAAGCCCAATGTGGCTTTCTGGTTATTGTATTTCACTGTTATGAATATCATTCCCAATGGAGTTATCTTTTCTCTAGTATAACTTCTAAGTCGGATATCTGCAGGCTTCAATTCAATATCTTTGAAATGCCATTCAAACTCATTTTGTGCAATAACTGAAACAGCCAAGCCAGTGTCCGATTCCATGTAATTAATTTTCCGTTCACTTCTGGGGCAAACCGTATTGCTTGCCTGTTGTTACCTTTTACATTACAAACCTTAAGGCTACCCAGTCCTGGGTCACTTTCATTATTATCAGAATTTTTGTCAAGAATATGCAGACTAGTGCTCTTTTTGAAACTGTAACTTGATTTTTTTTTTTAGCTTTTTCTCTCCCCCCCATGCAGGCCATTTATTTTTGTCTGCCTGACAGGCTCTTTGGATGTGTCCTACTTTGTTGCATTTTCTGCAAGTTTCACTTTTAAAATGCATTGGGCCATTTTGTGTGAGCCCCTGCTGCAACGGTAACACAATCTGTTCGGAAAGGGAGACCTCCGTCTATACAGTGCAATTTAGTTCATGCTCACCTTCATTCCTGTGGTACCTGATCCTGCAGTTTCCATTGAAACAGTGATTTCAACTGCTCTTTTAAATGTAAGTTGTTCTTCAGTTAGGAGCCCTTTTTGAATGCTTTCTTTTAAGATTCCACAAACTAAATGATCTCTCAGTTCACCATTAAGCCTATGACTGAACTGACAATGCTTAGACCATATATGTCAAACTCAAGGCCCGCGGGCAAATTATCTTTGGCCCGCGAGATAATATCTAATTACTATTAAAGCTGGCCCCAGTAATCGAAGCGCCTATGGCGTATGATATGGCTAATGCTGAGTTTATTCAGGTACCAGGTTTTCAGGGTTTTTAGTGTTTATTCGGCAGTCTTGCTCAGCAGTCTTCTTCATAAAAAACGGAATTTGTAAAGTGAAACACTTTGTAGTTATAGCAGAGACTGAGACACATGAGAGCAGGCTGAAAAAACGGAGGCAACGAAAACTGCGTTCGCACGCGTCCGACTGATCCGGCCCGCATGAAGCTGCATTTTGCTCAATCCGGCCCGTGACCTAAAGTGAGTTTGACACCCCTGGCTTAGACAATCGGTTCAATTCAGCCATGTATGCTGAAATGGACTCCCCTTCCTTGTAATTCCACTTACGAAACCTAAAGTATTCTGCAATCAACAATGCATTTGGTTCTAAATATTCCTACATTACTTTCACAAAATCAGCAAAGCTTATTTTGGCTGGTTTGCTTGGAGCAGTCAAACTCCTAAGCAAACTGTTTGTTTTTAAATCCAATGAATTCAGCAAAATTGGCACTGGCATCTCATGGCTATTCCATTCACTTTAAAATAGTGCTCAATCTGTTCTGTATCCAATATCTAGTTACCTGTTGAGTAATCAATGCACCAATATTTCCATGTAGCCAGCAATTTCTGCTCTTTTTTTTAATGATTATTATCACACAGAGCTCACTGTTTATGAACCTGTGAATTCTTTCATCTTCTGTCTTTTATTATTTGATCATTTTTCCTTTAGTGAAGAAAACATGCTAATCTGAAGGGAAGAAAGTGTAGCACTTCTTTTTTTTAACTTGACCGTTTCTCACAGCATTTTTTTTTACTTGAACGTCACCCTGTGCTTCAACAGGTAGGTAGTTGAGTAGGATTTGTTTAAAACTTCCTGTTATGTCTTGTAACTCTAAAACATTAAACTAATTCAAAAGAAAGAAGGAGCTGGGAATGCAAGTCTAACCTAGTTTGTTACTTTAGGCGAGACATGCACGTATCACGTGGTAGCGTCATGACGTATGCCATTTATGTACTTTTACATCTAACCGATAATGAACTATTATTTAACAGCAAATAATGGCTAAACAACCTATTTACAATATTACTCAACTATTACTGAAATATTAATTACACCACAATGGGTACTGTGGTCTCCACCACTGAGGACATCTTCAAAAAGTTGTGTCTCAAGGAAGTGTCATCCATTATCACCGTCAAAGTCATGCTGTCTTCTCATTAGGCAGGAGGTGCAGGAGCCTGAAGGCAAACACTCAAGATTTTAGGAAGAGCTTCTTCCTCCTCAGATTTCTGAATGGTCCATGAACCTATGAACATTATCTCACTATTTTCTTTTTGCACTACTTATTTTTTATATATTTCTTATTGTACCTTATAATATTTTCTTTATTATGTATTGCACTGTACTGTTGCCACCAAACAACAAGCTTCATGAGATACGTCGGTGATAATAAACACGATTCTGATTCATATAGTTGGAATTTGACATTCCTCAGATCTTTCTCCTAAACTTCTTATGTATCTTCTCCAAATCTGTTTTTTTTTGGTCCTGCTCATTGTTTAGTCACCACACAGGCTGTGGTAAATGCTTTATATAAACAAATGGGTTTTATGGTATTGTATATGTACTTCGCATCAACTCCTCACTGTTTCACGGAATAGCTTAATCCACAGAAGTACAATAAGAACAAGAAAAATATCAAGAAGTACTAAGTATAATTGTCAAAAAGAGCTTTAGTATAGATTAAAAAAGACTGTCATATGGCCTTTATGAATCCAATTACTGCAGCACTTCTGATAATAAATGGCTAACATTATAAGTTAATTGGAACAGATTTAACTAAATATTTGAAGAACTCAGTTTTCAATTATTGCTTCCTATTTTATCAAATGTTTGTAATTATTTAAAATACATATTAGTAGGCTTTCTAATATAAGGATTCATTTCATTGAATGCACCCTGAAAGATAACTGCTAAATTTCTGATTAAACTGAAAAAAAAAAATTCTCTGCAGTTGAATCGTTGTCTTCAAAGGTATAAAAATGCAGTCTCTCTCTCACAATCTAGGCATTGGAACCTAAAATGACAGCCAAGTGATTTGATCCAGTCACACATCATTATCTTTGCAACGATCCAACAGCATATACTAATTTGTAGAATCTATTTCTGTGAATTCTGACAGCACACTAAGGCGGCACTTGAGAGAAGCTCCCATAAACAGGGGTAGGATTAGTACAAGTGCTTTTCATACAGCTAGAATCCATGATAGAAAAAATATGGGCTTGCATTAAACACTTTTTACATCCCAAAGTACTTCACACCTAATGAAGTAATTTTGAAGTTAGTCACTGTTGCAGTATAAGAAGTGTAACTACCAATTTACAGAAGGCAAATCCCACATATAGCAATGTGCTGAAGTCCAGATAACCTGTTTTTGAACTGTTGATTGAGTGATAAATAATAGCCCGAACACCAGTGTTAGTTTTGTGTCTTCAGGATATTTGCAGAAGGCTATTCATATTTATGTGAGAACAAATAGACCTGAATTTTCTGATTGTGGCTAGCTGCTTAAGTTCACCAGCTCCTAGATGCATGAAAACTTGTAAACATTCAAAAAAATTAACATACTATACTTACAGAATTACATTTTTATGACTTAATTGTTTTAAAGCACAAACTTAGATACGTGTGTTTTTCTCCATTGAAGTGGATGGAGGAGAATGGCACACATATAGTGGGAACATCCTCATAATAATTGCTAGAGAATTACAGAAATAAGAACAATAGATGTTGGGAATATGCAACAAGTCCAGCCTCATTCTACAGAAAGAGGAACAGGATGAACACATTCAATATACTGGAGGAACTCAGCAGATCAGGCAGCATCTATAGAGAGGGAAAAAGAGTCAATGTTTTCAGGCTGAGACTTTTCATCAGGCATTGTTGAAGGATCTTGGCTATAAATGTTTACTGTTTATTCCCCTGCATACATCAGGGGTTTTGAATATAGGGTCTATGGGCCCCTTGCTTAATGGTATTGGTCCATGGCATTAAAAAGGTTGGGAATCCTCGCCATAGGTGCTGCCTGATCTGCCGAGTTCCTCCAGTATGTTGACTATATTGCTCTGGATTTCCAGCATCTGCAGAAACCATTGTGCTGAAAGAGAAACTGGATCAAAGTTTCAGGTCATAAGAGTTTCTACGGAGAGAAACAAACAGTTGACTTTCCAGGCTGAAACCCATCCTCAGGACATATGGGGTCATTGCTGATTTGCTTAGCACTTTTTCTGTTTTTATTTGATCAGAACCACCCTAATGAAGGATCTTTGTCCCTGAAATGTCACCTCTGCTTCTCTCTCCATAAATGCTGCCTGATCTATTGAGTAACTCCAGCATTTCAGTATTTATTTCAGATTTCCAGCAACTGAAGTTGTTTTTTTTGTTAAGTTTAATTTTATTTGTCACACGTGCACCGAAACACTGAAACATTGAGAGAAACATGTTGTTTGTGACAAATCAAATCAGCGAGGATTGTGCTGGGCAGCCCGCAAGTGTCCGCTCCCAATATAGCATGCCCACAACTGACTAACCCTAACCATATATGTTTGAGGAAACTAGAGCACCTGGAGGAAACCCACAGTCACAGGGATAATGTACAAACTCCATACAGTAACACCGGAATTGAACCATAACTGTCGCAGTAAAGCATGGCGCTAACCGTAGTATGCTACTGTGCCGCCCCATTTCAGGGAATGACAAGAAAATGGTATCTCACTGCTTTGCTGTAAGATTCAAACTAGAAGTGAACATGGAATTCTCTGGCTAGCATGTTTTAGGGAGACTGGAACTTCTACTTTCGTGCACGGTTGTTCTGTGCAGTATTTCTCATGAAAATCTAGACCATGGGTTCTTCTAGATGATGGCACCTACACCAGCACAGAAATGCCATTGGTAGTCCGCTAGCATCAACGCCTCAACTTCTGAGGTCACGTCTAAGGTCTAGGACTTGAAAGCAGAACAATCTGTCTGAAAGATGAGGCTTATAGAATGCAATAAATGTATTTTACTTGTCATTTGTAAATGAGGTAAATGAATCTTTAGCTTTCACTATATATAAAAGTTGTGATGAGAAAATGAATTACGAGTGAAAGAACACAATGTACTATTGAAATTATAACAATAGAATAAAAGCTGCCAAAACATACCTGTCATAAAGTAACACAGTCAAAATGAACTGACAAATACTGACAAAAATCCAAAAGAAATATAAAACTGAATACTAAGAGAATGAAGATAATAGGACCGTATGCACAGAATGGTGAAACAGAAATTACATGAAAGAGAAAAAAAGACCCAGTATGTATAGATTTATGGCTGGGTGGAACAAAAGGGGAAGTAGAGCTGAAGAAGGCATTTCCTTTGAAGTACAGAATGATCGGAGAGTTAACAGTTGCTGGTAAAGACAAATAATGGTGTGTTACCTTTGAGCTTACACAGAAAGTGGTCATCATTTGATCTGTGTCTTTTTATTATTCTTGAGGAAAGACTTTACAGGAAGAAGATGTTGATGGGTACCTGAAATACGGACCCTTAATAAAAATGATTGGACTCTATAAATAAATGAAGGGAAACTTAGCAGAGGGAAATACTTTTCTACTGTTTTTTTAAAATCTTTTTGTGTTTGATTTGAAAGTCTCGGAACATTTTACCCTTGTGGCTTGGAGTGATGCTTGCACAGCCAAGTGTGAGGGAAGTACTGTAAATGGAATAAAGCATATCCTTGCTTTAGTTGGCAGAAGGGTAATAAAAACCAAAACATTGGGGCTTGTTAACATTGTATGACCCCTGTCTGCCAAACAAATGCATTCCCTTCCCAGCCATGACATTTCTGACCTGCCTGATAAACACTGAAGTTAGTTTTCCAAATCTTCATCGAAGCTGCTGAATCCTGTTGGCAGGAGCCTGATTTGTCATTTATTATTGGAACGGGGAGAGTCTATGAACTGCTTATCAGAATGGACAGAGTAAGAAGGAAATAATCATAGCCACTGACCAAGTGGAGATGTACCCAGAAGTGAACACAATTTTGTAAGGATTGTTACAACAGGTGAACCATGGAGAGGATATTCAGAATGAAACAAGATAAGAAGGCATTGAGTTGGAAGTAGATTAGAGGGTATAAAGTTATTAAAGGTATGTGATCGCATTAACCATTCTTGTAGAATGGACCCTGCGAATTCTGGCCAGGTCCTCCAGACAATAGGCCCATTATTTGCAGCTGGTGCTTATGTTCATCTCATAACCAATCTTGTCTAATTTGGATGTGCAGGGTCTACTTTGCTGACCTATAATGTCTTAAACTCCAGCTGTGTGGCCTGAATAGCAACAGAGCTCCAAGGCTGTGCTTAATCCTGTCTGCAAAACTATCTCTGAAAGCTTTAGACATCATGAAATCCCCACCTAGCTCTGGCAGCTGTCCAAACTCTTTAAATATTTTATTTTAAACCTATTGAATGGAAGTAAACAATTTACCAGATATGAGTTACAGAGTTTCTTTTAAGAATAAAAATATAAGGGATGAGGCAATTAAACCAAACCCTTCAAAAATTTAACAAAACCAGGACATTTTAAAAAATGTTGCTTTTTCCTTCCAATAGCTACAAAAACAATTATGTTATGATGTGCAAACACGAGGAAATCTGCAGATGCTGGAAATTCAAACAACACCACACACAAAATGCTAGATGCTGCCTGGCCTGCTGTGTTCCACCAGCATTTTGTGTGTGTTATGATGTCTTGAGTTTGGTTGTTAGAAAGTTTCAGCAAGACTGATCTTGGCTGCTGGATAATTTGCGACACAGCACCTCAATAAGAGAGGCAGTAGCCTCAGTATCACTCAGTAATCTGAGGATGTCACCAAACCTCCAGACCTGCTGCTATTTAAACAGATGAATGTGGTCAGTTCTCATAACATTGGAAACACGCGGTGTTTTCACATACATGTAATGGTTAATCATATAAAATATGAAATGGGGAGTCAAAGCATTTTATCCTCCATTATAAAAATGCACTGAAGATATTACCAGTCATGATTTTGAATTAGCATGATTTTTGCAGCAATTCTGTCCTTGGGAGATTGGATATATTGACAATATGACATAAAATATATTAAGGAACTTCAGTGGAAAGTTAGATTACCAGATACATAAATGTTTTCCAAGATGTGCATTAAAGCTACAAGAAGTGGCAGTGTCATCTAAGGGAAAACTGGCAGGCTTTTTTACACCAGCTGTAGACTTTTGGAATAGGTTAGCATCAGCTATTAGTGAATGATGAGATTAAATAGTTATAGAAGGAATTGATTGTGTCACTGAGAAAATGAGATCAAAAATAGAGTTTCCTCACATCTTGCTTTTTTATGTTTTTTTATATATGATACTAAGAGCTTCTTTGTTGAATATGAAATCCAAGAAAGGCACACTTATTATTGTATAGATTATATCACAATTGGACTGGGAACAAACATGAGTCAGAAGTGAAAGACTAGATTTCATGCTGTAGGTACATTGCTTTTGTAACTGACATAGATTACTAACAATGTCCAACAGGATTTTCTTGTGTTGCTTTTAGAGGCAGTTCTATGCTTCCCACACTAGGTGGCTCTGCAGGGCAGTCTTTTTATATATGTCTATGTGTTCCTAGGCTAAAGGGTGTCAGCCATCTTGGATGAGGTAAATTGAGAGTTTTCAAATGTAATTATTCCTTTTTTAGTCTTTTATTTTTAAAAAATCTTTATTACTTCCACTCCCCAACCAACAGGTTTTGTTGCTTGCTCTGTTCACTGTTTCTTTATAATAATGTATTGAATAATCATACTTGCTTTCATTGAGATATCGCAGAAGGAGGTCATTTGACTCACTATTTCAATGCCAACTCTGACAGCATGGACATTATTTATTCATTTTATATTTCAATTCAACCTCCTCATTCATATGTAACTCCACACAAGCTCTACCTTGTCTCGCCAGCACCCTCTCTCCTCTCCTTCTGTCGTACTTTGCATTGCCCTCTATTCATGCAAAGTTCTCATTCGCCAATTGCTTGGCACTTAAATATACCCAGGAATTTTGGATTCATGGCAGCTTTATGACACTGAACAACATTCAGTCCATCATGCTGTGACAATCAAAAGAGGACTATCCGATTGTAATCCCACCTTGGTACTATAAGTAAAGCTTACAACAGACGCTTTCTTATTGTAAAGATTATTTCTGCCTTTATCATTCTTTCAAGCACTAACACCCAGACTCCTACCAGTGACTGAATGAAAATTAATCTGTATTAATACTCCTTCTAGTTATTTTGTCTCTGCCCTCTAATTTTGACCTATCATCTAAAGTATGCAGGTCCTTCTTGTGTCCTGCATTCTGCCCTTCATAATTTTAAACATCTCAGGTAGGTCTCCCCACTTAATCTCCCTGCTTAGAAAAAAAATCCAAGCATTCTTCATAACTAAAATTTTCTATTGCCAACAAGAAATAAACTCTTAAAAAATGAATCACCTCTGTAATGAATCTAAGAAGGCTCCACAGGTAAATCTCCAGCCTGCTGTACAGTTCTTGTTGGCAGCTACAGCTGTTCAGATGGACAAAATGCTTAGATGGAATGGGAAGAATTGATGATTTTTTTATCTGTTCTATGGATGGCCCATTTGTCAGGCTGGGATACACTGCATCCCAAGAGTGATCATCATATAAGCAGATTCAATCGATCAGTTCTCTTGTTATGCTGTCCTTGGCTCTCTGTTCATTTTAGCACTGGAACTCATTGAGTAAAAGTGACCAAAGGAAAAATTTATGAGCTCTGACTTCTAAAAGAGTGCAGGAGGGTGAATCAATGTTAGAGAGTGAAAAGGGAATATAAACTCCGTGGCCACTTTATTAGGTACCGGGTGTAACCTGCTGTGGTCTTTTGCTGCTGTAGCCATTCACTTCAAGGTTCGAAGTGTCGTCTGCTCAGAGATGCTCTTCTGCACAGCACTGTTGTAACATGTAATTATTTGAATTACTGTCGCCTTTCTGTCAGCTTGAAACAGTCTGGCCATTCTCCTCTGACCTCCCTCATAAACAAGGCACTTTTGCCCACAGAACTGCTGCTCACTGTATGCTTTTTATTTCTCGCACCATTCTCTGTAAACTCTAGAGTCTGTTGTGTGTGAAAATCCCAGGAGATCAGCTAATTCTGAGATACTCAAACCCCCCTATCTGGCACTAACAATCATTCCACGGTCAAAGTAACTTAGATCACATTTATTCCTCATTCTGATGTTTGGGCTGAACAACAACTGAAGCTCTTGCAACACATACAAAATGCTGGAGGAACTCATTGGCCAGGCAGCCTCTATGGAAAAGAGTACAGTTGACGTTTTTGGGCCAAGACCCTTCATTGGGATTTCCAGCAGCTGCTGGTTTTTCTTGTTTGTAACTGAATTTCTTGTTCATGTTTGCTTCCTTTTATGTATTGAGATGCTGTCACATGATTGGCTGATTAGATATTTGGATTAATTGGTGTACCTAATAAAGTGGCCACAGAGTTTACGTAGAGGATACTGTCAGAGTGGAGCCCAGAGATGACAAAGGGAAATACTGAGAGGAATCAAGGAATAAATTGAGAAATGTAGGAGATAAAAAAGGAGGAAACAAAAGAAATCTCAGTGTTACAGAGAGGGTACAGAGAAGGTCCAGGGAATATAGAAAGAGGATCAGATAGGTGTCCAGACAATATAAAGAGGAGGCACTTATGGAAAATTGTACGTTTTTGAGAGGTGTCAATGGGATAGAGAGAAAGTTACAGGCAGGTGTTCATGGAATATAAAGAAAGTAAGGACAGGCATCCAGAGGATAAAGAGATGCTTATGAAGGTGTGCAAGGGAAATAGAGTGACTTGCTGAAAGGTATAAAGTGGATACAAAAGAAGTTACATGCCGATGTCTGTGGGATGTAGGAAGAAGGACAGAGAGGTGCCCATAGGAGACAGAGATGGGTATGTATTAATGAGCAGGGGTGTTAAATAGTTATTGAGAGATGTCCTGTAGATACAGGAAGTGTTTCATCGCAATGTCCAGAGAATGCAGAGAGAGGCCAGGAGATACAGAGCTATATTCAGCTGTCCAAGAGATCTAGGAAAATACAGAGAGCTATCAGGAAATGTGGAGACTTATAGACAGGTATCCAGGAGGCACTGAGGAAGATTAAGTACGCTGGCTGGGTGATAAAAGAGAAGTACAGAGAGGGGTTTCCAAGAGATAGATGAGTATATACAGAGAGGTAAAAAAGAAGATTGTGGTGAATACGGGGAGTGGTGGAGAGATGAGTTCTGTGGCAGGAAGGCAGCGAGATGTGCAAGGGATAAAGCAAGAGGTTCAGAGATGGTGTAAGGGAATGCAGTAAGTGGAGTAGAAAGATTTACAGAGGATTGACAGAGATATCGAGGGATGTCAAAGCCCCTCAGGAAGAGGTACATAGGATGTTCTGGGAATAGAGGGATACACGGAGCATTGAGGAAGTACTCTAAAGAGAGGAACACAAAGATCATTAGTTACAGAGAGAAGAATTGGGGGGGGGGTAATTATTGCTATATAGTGGAAGGGGGGCGGGGTAGAGGAGAATGGAGCCTCATCAAGGTGTAGTAGAGAAGGGGCAGAAAGAGATCCAGGGAATCAGGAGAGGCAGACAAAGGGATGTCTGGAGTGTTTCGAGAGGATGGAGAGATTCAAAGCATATACATTGAACAACAGAAGATGCTGGGAGAATGTAGAGAGGGAGAAACAAGGGGCCATGAGGGTATAGAGAGGAACAGAAGGTGTGTGGGGGTAAAGAGAAATGGACAAAGGGAGTGGTCAGGAAAGTACAGAGGGTGTAGAGAAAGGGTCAGAATGAGGTCAAGGTTATATAGAGGGAAGGAAAGAGGCGGTAAGAGAGACAAGGAAGTGTTGGGTGTGGAGAGGGTGAGGGTGGGATCAGGGAGAATCTTTGAGAGGGATATAGGATGAACAGAAAGAGGTGCTGTGTGGAGGCAGACTGAGCGATGATGAACCTTGCTACTGAAATTGATGGCATCGCGGAGAGCAAGGACTGGAACGGAGCTGATTTTCTATAATACCCCAGGCTGAACCGAGAGCAGAGAAACAGTTCTCACCAACAATGTGTGGCTCCGTCGCTGGTATCTCGCCGCCCTTCTTTTTAAAACATTTCCTTTATTTGCCCATGTCCCTTTTATACCTTCTATATTTTGAGACCGCGCAGAGGCTGCGCTATAAAAAACACACCACTCCCCCCACCACCTTTTTTTTTCTAATCCCAGGAAGCTGAGTGCTCGCTTGCGTTCGAATCTCTTTTACTCGGTCTCCCCCCCCACCCCCCACCCCACAACACCACCCCCCCCCAAACAAAAGCAAAATTCTGCAGGGATTTGTTTGTTTCTCCCCCGGCCGTGAAAGGACAATGGTGTTAGGAGGGAGAGCCCGAGCCGCACTCCTGTCTCGGCTCCTGGGCTGGAGACCTCTCCGCTGCTGGTGATGTCTGGTGGAATCTCTTCAGAGCCAGCGAAGAGGACAGGGACTACCGTCGCGGGTTTGTGTGCAGAGGAGCGCGCCGATCTGTCTTCAGACTGCTGTCGCTGAATCAGAGAGAGCGAAAAAGAGACAAGGAGAGAGTGGAGGAGGAAAAAACTCTTGGATTTTTTTAATTCTCCTGTTTTTTTTTAAAATCCCCGTAGCCGTTAGAGGACGGAGATCCCAGCTGAACAGCGGCTCATGGAATTTACTGTACTGAAGAGTCTGTGGTTCTAGCAGGCAACCCTTCAATCAATTGCATACTTGAATTGTGTGGACTGCTGGGTGTTTTTTTGGCCGCTGTTCAGAGGTAGGTTTGGATCGTCACCGGAGCTGAGTTTTCTCATGGCTACGAGATTGACGCGTGAGTCTTTTTATCCCAAGTGTATGACGATGTTTATTGTTATCATCTTGTGTACTCCCCGATCTCCAGCGGCACGGGGGGATTGCACTGTTTGTGTTTGCATTTACAAAGTCACTTGGTATTTCCTGTGCACCTGGGATACGCGGTTAGGACTTTTCTTCTTCGGGCACTTAAAATCGGTCCCGTTTCTGTTTACGGCGAAACCTTAACCTGGGGATACAAAAAAAAAGCACGCTCAAGTTATTTAGATTTTCTTTCGGACGTAGGAGAGGATGTCACACTTCTCCGCGACGTTTCTAAGTTGTTTTACGTTTTGTTATTACCAAAACCTGAAAGTATTCTTGTTTAGATTTTCTCCTACCTTGACTGAAGGTGT
The DNA here is from genome assembly GCF_048418815.1 of Hemitrygon akajei. Taxonomy (NCBI): domain Eukaryota; kingdom Metazoa; phylum Chordata; class Chondrichthyes; order Myliobatiformes; family Dasyatidae; genus Hemitrygon; species Hemitrygon akajei. The sequence continues at coordinate 18,815,664 of NC_133138.1, forward strand.
ATTGTTAATTGTGACACGGGTAATGCGTGGGTGCGTTTGAAAAGGGGATGGGAGAAAGGATAGGGCTAATTCGGATGGGGCTCCACTGAGATTTTAAAATTGAAAAGATTCTACATGTTACATACATTACCGGCACTAAGTGGAATTTCCCATGATGAGCGTTCTTCTCAATAGCTGAATGTTCTTCGCTCTGACAGCAAGGGATACGGATACTTATAACTGGAAGGCGGCACCTCGTAACTTCCCACGATTGCTCAACACCAGTCCTTCGTACAATATATTCCGTTGGATCTCTCCTTTTCCCTCCCATCCCACTAAAGCTTGGATAAAATGCAATTAAACATGGCAGTTATTGAAAGCTTCGCGATGCAATGAGGCATGTTAACGACATTTGTCTTTGGGTCTGATTAGGGGCCAGTCACTGTATTTAATATTTTAAAGGAGAGCGTAAATTGTTTTTAAATTTGTAAGTTTCCTGTAGCCCAAGTGCTGAAATGGACCTTTCCAATCGGGTTGGACTTTAGTAGTTGTTAACATTCTGTAGCTGTTATTAAACTATGAACGTTGAATAACAAAAAAAAATATATTTTGTTTTACAATTACATATGTTGTTGTTCTGAAAATGTGTCAATTAGTTTAAAAAATATTACCTTTTTTAGTCAGATACATGATAAATTTTCTTGCCCACATTTAGAATGGAAACTCTCTAGTTAAAGTTGTCGAAGTGTAATATTACCTTCCTGCCAGTAGTGATGCTGTAGAATTAGTTTTAAGTCAATTAGTTCTTGATACTGAATAACAGAAACTTAGATGCTTTGATCAATGATGATCTGCTTTCCAGATTTCTGTGAGATTTACCATTTAGCTGTAAAAAAACTACACTTAAGAATATATTGAGAATGACGAATCTGCATATGTATGTATGAAGCCAATCTTGATACTAATAAAGGGCTTTTTTATATTTCTGTCATATATAGTTGATCTCCAGTGGGATTGTGCACAGATAATAATGTAGAAAATCCATCAACTGGAAAATGGGGACAGAGGATAATTGATATAATGTGTGGAGATGAGATGTAATTAAATGTTTTGCATCTAGCACTCATTCATTTCAATTTGATGTGTTAAATTTATTTGCAAGTTAGTTCAAATATATAAACAAAACAATAGCTTACAACTGAACAGTGAGGAATGCATGATAAATTCCCGTGTCAATATTCATAATGTTGCATTTCTTTCCTTGCCCCGATAATTTTGCTATGTCACTTCTGAAATGAGACTTGTTACAGATGGATGTAGTTATACAGGGGCAGTTTAAGAGTATTCCGTGTAGTGCTCATATTACTGGCTGACTCAAGTTCAAATATAGCCAAGTTATTTTGAGAATCTGACTACTTTTCAATTCGTGATCAATTCAAATGAAAATAAAGCGATTGTATCTGAGCTCTCCCAATATTTCTGAAGCTGGATATATTGACATTAAATGAAATAGCCTTCAGTTTTGTCTCTAGATCTCTCCTTCCTAATTCTGACAGCAGTTCCTTAGTGATCTGTGAACCTCACCTTCCCCCCTTCCCCCCCCCCTCCCACTCAGGCCTGGGCTCCTACCCATTCTTAATCTTCATTGCACTCAACAATTGAGACCTTGTGTTCAAATGCCAAAACCTTGAACTCCGAAATTCCATCCAGCTCCCTGCCTGAACGTCTGTCTGTCTGAAGTGGGATTTCTTAACAGAAATGGAAAAAAAGTTCCCTGCTTCTAGTGTTCAGAAGCAAAGTCTTAAGTTATTTTATCTTTGATATGCTTCTTTTGCATGACTAGCATTTTTCAATCTATATCCTGATTTATAGAAGCCTCTCTTAATGACTCAAAAGCTCAGAAGAGCTTGCCAGTATTGCAGTGCTTGGTAACTACCTGAATAGCCAAACGTTGTTGGGATCTGTGCAGAGTTATTGCCTCGTTATATTTTCAATGCCTTTCGTCGGTCAATGGATTCACTATGGTATGGGGCTGTACTCAAAACCAGCACCTTTTAAATATTCTTTGCATGCAGTTATGATTAATACCATTTAGATCCATTGCCAAATGTGGAAAATTCATACCTAATTTGTAAATATGGCAGAGGCTCTGAGTAAAAGTTCTTTTGAAATGTCCAAGCAGATACTTTCCATTGCTATAGTTTGTTTCTAATGTTAGCAGAAATGCAGATTAATTCACACTTAAATTTCACATTTGCCTGTCTTTACTGTAAACTCCAGATGCAAAGTGAATGGACAATACTTCTAAGAACTGTTGTGATCAGTCTTTGCAAAAGATTTGACAAGAAGAATTGACAAAAAGAGGTTTTTGGTCAAAGCATTGCTCCATGTAACTCCCATCAAAAGGGAAACTTGAAAGAAACTCCAAGGCAAAGCATTAATGTTTAGCAGTGTTAGAGCAGCAAGCAGGGTAACATAGTTCATGTGATTCAGTTTATACTGATGGACCCAGGTATATTTGCCTTCATCCCTTCATCTGCACTCATCCCATCTTCCTGCCACGAGACTTCCTCTTGTCCTTACCTACCATCACATGAGCCACAACTTACGCCATCTCCAAAAGGATCCTACCACCAAACATATTTTTACCTCTCCCCCACCTTCTCTCTACTTTCTCCAGGGATCACTCCCGCCACACTTTCCTTGTCCATTCATCCCTCCCCACTAATCTCCCTCCCAGCACTTATCCCTGTTAGCGGCTGAAGTGCTACACCTGCCCATTCATCCCCATTCAGGGACCCAAACAGTTCTTCCAGGTGAGGCAACACTTCACCTGTGAATATGTCTGTTGTGTCCGGTGCTCCTGATGTGGCTTTATCAGGAGCCATTCTCAGGCTTTCTACATTGGTGAGACCCATGGTAAATTGAGGGACTACTTCACTGAGCACCTCCACTCCATCCACAAAAGCAGAACTTCCTGGTGGCCAACCATTTTAACTGTGATTCCCACTCCTGTTCATATATGTTGGTCCATGGCTTCCTCTTGTGCCACGATGAGGCCACACTCAGGTTGGAGGAACAACACCTTGTATTGCCTCTGGGAAGCCTCCAACCTGATGGCATAAATATCAATTTCTCCTTTGGGTAAAATAAAATTCCCTCCCCTTCCACTCTTCCATTCCCCATTCTGGCATTTCACCTCTTCTCACCTGCCTAGCTCCTTCCCTTGGTTCTCTCTTCCTTCCCTTTCTCCTATGGTCCACTCTGCTCTGCTATCAGATTCCATTCTCTCCAGCCCTTTTCTTACCCACCTAGCTTCCCCTATCAACTTCCAGCTAACCAACTTCCCCTCCTCTGCTTTTTGATTCTGGCATCTTCTCCCTTCCTTTCCACTCCTGAAGAAGGGTCTCAGCCTGGAACATCAATTGTTTATCCATTTTAGAATAGAATCAAAATCAGGTTTATTATCACTGGCCTGTGACATGAAATTTGTTAACTTAGCAGCAGCATTTCAATGCAATACATAATCTAGCAGAGAGAATTTTTTTTTGAAAACAAAAACAAGTAAGTCAATTATGTATGTTGAATAGATTCAAAAACTGTGAAAAAAACAGAAATACTGTATATTAAAAAAAGTGAGGCAGTGTCCAAAGATTCAATGTCCATTTAGGAATCAAATGGCAGAGGGGAAGAAGCTGTTCCTGAATCACTGAGTGTGTGCCTTCAGGCTTCTGTACCTCCTACCTGATGGTGACAGTGAGAAAAGGGCATGCCCTGGGTGCTGGACACTGCCTTTCTGAGACACTCTGTTCTCTAAAGATGTCCTGGGTGCTTTGTAGGCTAGTACCCAAGATGGAGCTGACTAGATTTACAACCTTCTGCAGCTTCTTTGGCTCCTGTGCAGTAGCCCCTCCATACCAGACAGTGATGCAGCCTGCCAGAATGCTCTCCACAGTACAACTATGGAAGTTTTTGAGTGTATTTGTTGACATGCCAAATCTCTTCAAACTCCTAATAAAATATAGCTGCTGTTTTGCCTTCTTTATAATTACATTGATATGTTAAGACCAGATTAGATCCTCAGAGATCTTGACACCCAGAAACTTGAAACTGCTCACTCTCTCCACTTCTGATCCCTCTATGAGGATTGGTATGTGTTCCTTCGTCTTACCCTTCCTGAAGTCCACAATCAGCTCTTTCATCTTACTGACATTGAGTTTCAGTTTGTTGCTGTGGCACCACTCCACTAGTTGGCATATCTCACTCCTGTACGCCCTCTCGTCATACCTGAGATTCTACCAACAATGGTTGTATCGTAAGCAAATTTGTAGATGGTATTTGAGCTATGTCTAGCCACACAGTCATCTGTATATAGAGAGTAGAGCAGTGGGCTAAGCACACACCACTGAGGTGTGTCAGTGTTGATAGTCACCGAGGAGGATATGTTATCATCAAACTGCAAAGATTGTGGTCTTCTGGTTAGGAAGTTGAGGATCCAATTGCAGAGAGAAGTACAGAGGCCCAGGTTCTGCAACTTCTCAATCAGGATTGTGGGAATGATGGTATTAAATGCTGAGCTATAGTCCATGAACAGCATCCTGACGTAGGTGTTTGTGTTGTCCAGGTGTTCTAAAGCCGTGTGGAGAGCCATTGAGATTGCGTCGGCCATTGACCTATTGTGGCAGTAGGCTACAATAGTGGGTCCAGGTCCTTGCTGAGGCAGGAGTTCAGTCTAGTCATGACCAACATCTCAAAGCATTTCATCACCATCGAACAACACGCACAAAATGCTGGTGGAACACAGCAGGCCAGGCAGCATCTATAAAGAGAAGCACTGTCAACGTTTCGGGCCGAGACCCTTCGTCGGGACTAACTGAAAGGAAAGATAGTAGGAGATTTGAAAGGAGTGGAGGGAGGGAGAAATGTGAAATGAATAAGACCGGAGGGGGTGGGATGAAGCTAAGAGCTGGAAAGGTGATTGGCGAAAGTGATACAGAGCTGGAGAAGGGAAAGGATCATGGGACAGGAGGCCTCAGGAGAAAGAAAGGGGGGGGGAAGCACCAGAGGGAGATGGAAAACAGGCAGAGTGATGGGCAGAGAGAGAGAAAAAAAACAAACAAACAAACAACTAAATATGTCAGGGATGGGGTAAGAAGGGGAGGAGGGGCATTAACGGAAGTTAGAGAAGTCAATGTTCATGCCATCAGGTTGAAGGCTACCCAGCCAGTATATAAGGTAGTGTTCCTCCAACCTGAGTTTGGATTCATTTTGACAGTAGAGGAGGCCATGGATAGACATATCAGAATGGGAATGGGATGTGGAATTAAAATGTGTGGCCACTGGGAGATCCTGCTTTTTCTGGCGGACCGAGCGTAGGTGTTCAGCGAAACGGTCTCCCAGTCTGCGTCGGGTCTCACCAGTATATAAAAGGCCACACCGGGAGCAACAGATGCAATATATCACACCAGCCGACTCACAGGTGAAGTGTCGCCTCACCTGGAAGGACTGTCTGGGGTCCTGAATGGTGGTGAGGAAGGAAGTGTAAGGGCAGGTGTAGCACTTGTTCCGCTTACAAGGATAAGTGCCAGGAGGGAGATCGGTGGGAAGGGATGGGGGGGACGAGTGGATAAGGGAGTTGCATAGGGAGCGATCCCTGTGGAAAGCAGAAAGAGTGGGGAGGGAAAGATGTGCTTGGTAGTGGGATCCCGTTGGAGGTGGCAGAAGTTACGGAGAATTATACGTTTGACCTGGAGGCTGGTGGGGTGGTAGGTGAGGACAAGGGGAACCCTATCCCGAGTGGGGTGGCGGGCGGATGGGGTGAGGGCAGATGTGCGGAAAATGGGAGAGATGTGTTTGAGAGCAGAGTTGATGGTGGAAGAAGGGAAGCCCCTTTGTTGAAAAAAGGAAGACATCTCCTTCGTCCTGGAATGAAAAGCCTCATCCTGAGAGCAGATGCGGTGGAGATGGAGGAATTTTGAGAAGGGGATAACATTTTTGCAAGAGACAGGGTGGGAAGAGGAATAGTCCAGGTAGCTGTGAGAGTCTGTAGGCTTATAGTAGATATCAGTAGATAAGCCATCTCCAGAGATGGAAACAGAAAGATCATGAAAGGGGAGGGAGGTGTCAGAAATGGACCAGGCAAATTTGAGGGCAGGGTGAAAGTTGGAGGCAAAGTTAATGAAGACAACGAGCTCAGCATGCGTGCAGGAGGCAGCGCCAATGCAGTTGTCGATGTAGCGAAGGAAAAGAGGGGGACGGATACTCGTATAGACTTGGAACATGGACTGTTCCACAAAGCCAACAAAAAGGCAGGCATAACTGGGACCCATACGGGTGTCCATGGCTACACCCTTGGTTTGGAGGAAGTGTGAGGAGCCAAAGGAGAAATTATTGAGAGTAAGAACTAATTCCGCTAGATGGAGGAGAGTGGTGGTAGAGGGGAATTGGTTAGGTCTGGAATCCAAAAAGAAGTGAAGAGCTTTGAGTCCAGTCGATGTGAATGCTACCGGGTGATAGTCATTAAAGCAGCTCACGTTATTCTTCTTAGGCACTGGTGTAATTGTTGCCTTTTTGAAGCAAGTGGGAACTGCCACACATAGCAATGAGAGGTTGAAAATGTCCTTGAATACTCCCGCCAGTTGGTTGGCATAGGTTTTCAGAGCCTTACATGGTACTCCATCGGGACCTTCTGCCTTGCGAGGGTTCACTCTCTTTAAAGACAGTTTAACATCGGCCTCTGAGACAGAGATCACAGGGTCATCGGGTGCAGCAGGGATCTTCACAGCTGTAGTTGTGTTCTCCCTTTCAAAGCGGGAATAGAAGGCGTTGAGTTCATCCGGTAGTGAAGCATTGCTGCCATTCATGCTATTGGGCTTCGCTTTGTAGGAGTAATGTCTTGCAGACCCTGCCAGAATTGCCATGCATTGGATGTCGCCTCCAACCTCATTCAAAATTGTCTGTTCGCCCTTTAAATAGCCCTTCGCAAGTCATACCTGGTTTTCTGTACTGGCCTGGGTTGCTGGACTTGAATGCCACAGATCTAGCCTTCAGCAGACAACGTACCTCCTGGTTCATCCACGGCTTTTGGTTTGGAAATGTACAGCAAGTCTTTGTGGGCACTCACTCATTCACACAGGTTTTAATAAAGTCTGTAACAACTGCAGCATTCCATTTCCATAGATCCTGCCTGACCTGAGTCCCTCCAGCATTTTGTGCGTGTTGCTTTGGATCTGCAGAATATCTCGTGTTTAAATTTGCAGTCTTATATCTTTGTCATTTCCTAAAAAGTCATCACTTTGAAACAAAACATTGGTGGCTGATATGGCCTTGTTAAAATTATTCCTGTAACTGAATTATGCAATCATACACCAAATCTAGCTGATGGCTTTGCCTGATTAAATTAACTTATTTCCGAAACAAAACCCCTAAAAATTGCCCATAGAATACACTAACAACTAGAATACAACTAACTATAACGTTAGTTGCTCCATTTCAAATGGAAAAATTGAAGGTACTATCACCATTACTTGAAAATACATAGCTCTGAAGCTAGCTATTCCAATTTGTATATTTTTAAAAATATTGCATGTTTCCCTTCGGTGACTGACAGCAATACCACAGGAGTCTCAATGCACTCTGTGATAATTTTTTATGTTAAAAATTTTGAGCCTGAGATTGAATTATTAGCTGGATTGAACAAAGCAGAATTTTATTTATTCTGACATTTTGCAGTGTCAGTGCTGCGAACCTTCTGACTCCATTGCAAGTTGGTCACTCAGAATTAGAAAGGAACTGCTTGAAATATTAAACTGATAAAACAATGAATGTGAAAACTCTAAGAAGATTGGAATATTGGTCGCACATGTTAGGCATTAGAATTATTGTAGAAATAGGGAAGGCAGCATTTTCATGCACGTTGGCTGCTTTTAAAACAATAAATGTGAATATCCTGTAACTATTGCACTTAGTACAGTATTGAATTACATTTTGTAGGCTTATCATGGAATGTTGTTGGGTGCTATTCCCAGGACAAATATATCAACACCCTCTCCTAGCACATTATCTCCAAGACCGAACCTCTAATTACATTCAGTTAGATCTGAAGTCTGGGGCATGTCCTTCACATGCCTGACACCAGACTTCTAAAACAGCTACTTTGGGCTCCAATGCAGCACAGGTTTACCAGAAATACAGAGGCAGAGATCCAAGGGTATTTTCAAAGCCTCCCTGAAAATGGTTCCATTCTTGTGGAAGTTCCTGGACCACATCTGCTGAAAATGGAAGAGCAACATTTGAGAGGGCACTGAAAATTTGGAATCGACATGTCAGGAATATTCGGAAGTCCAGGAAAGAATGCACTGCCCACTTCTTCAAAGGTCAAAGGTCAAAATAAATTTATTATCAATGTACATATGTGGTATGTCGCCATGTACTACCCCGAGTTTCATTTTGCTGTAGGCATTCACAGTAGAACAAAGAAATGCAATAGAATTGATAAAAACCACACAAAGAGATTGACAAGCAAACAATGTGCAAAAGAAGAAAAACTGTGCAAATACGAAAAACAAACTAACAAATAGATAAATAAATAAAACTGAGGAGAAGAGTCCTTGGAAGTGAATCCACAGGCTGTGGAATCAGTTCAGTGTTGAGTGAAGTTATCCCCGCTGGTTCAGGAGCCTGATGTTTGAAGGGTAAGAACTGTTCCTGACCTGATAGTGTGAGACCTAAGGCTCTTGTACTTCCAACCAGATGGCAGCAGGGAGAAGAGGGCATGGCTGGATGGTGTGGGAACTTAACTTGATGATTGGTGCTTCAGTACTTTATCAAGTACTTTCTGCTTCACCTTAGCTAACTCAGAACTCAAGGAACAGGAATGGAAGTCAGTCACCCTAACATAGGTTTGAGCATTGAAGAGCTGTTAAGAGCCTTTAACATTTTTCTAAAGTACATATTGATATTTAATGTGGTGCATTATTGTGTCTATGGGTCAACATCCACAGGAAATGATTTTTACTGTGCTGCATTTCTTCTTTACTTTTGTGCAGCTCTGAGTGTACTCCATAAATTCTTAACAGCCTCTTTCACTTTAACCACACATTGCAATGAAACTGATGCTTCTCCACAAGTATTCCCCTAGCAATGGCAATGCCCTTAATGAAAAGGAGAATTAAACTAAGCAACATGGATGTCTGCTCCCAGAAACCACAGAGCTTACTTCCCACTAATGCGCTGAAAGGCATTATCACTATTGCCATGACTGCGCCAGAATTCTAAATCTAGTTCCGAACTGGTTAGAAGCAAAATAAACGTTTTTACACATTTGATAAAACTGAAAACATGTTCAGATCTGTTCTCTAAAATACTTAGGAAGACTGTACCAAGGGTTTTTTTCAGAAATAGAATGTGCCTTTGATAAATTTTATTTTTGAAAAGAAATTGACTGTTCAGCACAGTATGGGGCAAAGATGCAATACGTATTAAGGCTTTATATTATCGAGTTTAGAATTTGGTTTATTTTACATTTCTGAATTCTAATTTCCTGTCTGAGCGATTGAGGATTACCATTGACTTTTGATGTAGCTTCACGATCTATCCCAAAAAAAACACACACAAATTGCTGGAGGAACTCAGCATGCCAGGCTGCATCTTTGGAAAAAAGCTGATATTTCGGGCCGAGACCCTTCAGCAGGACTGGAGAAAAAAGTTGAGGAGTAAATTTACTCCTCCCTATTCCAACCTACTCCTCATTTTTTTCTCTCCAGTCCTGCCAAAGGGTCTCGGCCCGAAGTGTCGACTGTACTTTTTCCATCGATGCTGCCTGGCCTGCTGAGTTGTTCCAGTATTTTTTGTATCTTGCGCGGATTTCCAGCATCTGCAGATTTTCTCTTGTTTGTGATTGTATCCCAAAAAGATATTGCTTTGGTACATGTATACATATTTGTTGTGAGTTGGTGCTTGTATATGTGTGTAGCCTCTGTGCATCCTCCTGCTTAGTAAACAAATGTTTGGCTAGATTCCAGTTTCCTACAAATACATTTCCTAAGCTGTAATTTCATCATTAAGGATTAACGGCAACATTTGGATGCATTGCTTTGGAATTAGGGTCTTAACTGACAAGGTCCATTCTGTTGATAGAAGCGGGGTTCCTTATTTTGAAAGAAGTGAAAATAGATTTGTGCACTTCTTTTTTAGAAAAGGTAGAAAAGATATCTTTGACTGAGGAAATGTAGTTGGGCAAATAAGCATTTTGCAGGTTAGCATTATTTTTGTAAGGATAGGAGGAGGGTATTGTTGCCCAAGCTCTACATGAAGCAAAGGTCACTGGTAATATTAAGGGTGGGCACAGAACAAAGTAGGAACAGTATGTCACCATGTACTACCCCAAGACTCATTGTCTTGTGGGCAAATCTATGATGCAGTGGCAGTTCTTTATTGCATAATTTACTCAACGAATTAATATGTGAGACCTTGACTATTCTTTTGATCAATAGCACAGAGATTTGAAGGCATTATTTTGTGTTATCCTTGCCTTTGCTTCTTGAATTCCCACAAAATGGTGCAAAAGGCACCTCCGAACAGTGTCACAAAAATTGATATTGAAGACAGTGATGATATATTTTACATTTTTGTAAAAGATGTGTAGTACAGTATGGGAAGAATGTATTGCGGGATGAGAGTAAGAGGTGTACTGTAGTAGCCTAGTGACGCACTGTCGAACAGACTCTTACTTCAGTTTAGCAGGAGATGAATGAGAGTCTTATTAAAAGGGAGTTTTTTTTATCAACATTATTATCCCTGTGAAAATGTTCCAGAGAAATAGTAATAATGCTCAGCTTATGGCAAAAGTAATTTAGAATTGAGTTTGATTTAACATCCTCATTAAGAATTCAAACTGTATATAGAAGTTTTATGTAAGTATCTCATGGCTCCTGAATCATTTTCATCTTTCTCTTCTGTAATTGTTGTTGCTGGAAACTGTGGTTGCTGAAAGCTTATGCATTTGGTCTGCTCTTTGAAGCACTGCCTTGTCCGTGAAGCACCCTTTCATGTGATGCTGAATATTGGCAACTTTCCTCTTTTTGGTAGTCAAAGGTAGGTGTGGCACATGGTCAAAGTTCAAGTTCAAAGTAAATTTATTAACAGAGTACGTATATTGCATTTCACCATATATGCTGAGATTAATTTTCTTGCAGTCATTCAAGAAGTTTGTTTTGCAGTTATGATGCTTCAGTTAAAAATTTCACCTATAAAGGTCACCTGAATATGAATTAAAAACTCTGTTGTTTTAATAACATCTCTTCTGCAAGAATGTAATGCTGAGGTTTTATAAGGCATTAGCCAGACTGCACAGTGTATTGTGAGCAGTTTTGAGCTCCTTATCTAAGAAAGGTTGTTGGCATTGGAGACGATCCAGAGGAGGTTTACAAGAATGATCCCAGGAATGAAAGAATTAATATATGAAGAATGTTTGATGGCTCTGGGCCTGTACTGCTGGAGTTTAGAAGATTGAAGGGAGGGATCTGAAAGGCCTAGAAAGAGTGGACTCGGAGGGGAGGCTTCCAATTTGTGGGGGCATCAAGGGCCAGACGGCACTGTTTCCAAATAAACAGAGATGAAGAGGAATTTCTTTATCCAGAGGGTGATAAATCTGTGGAATTTATTGTCAGAGATGGCTGAGGTGACCAAGTCATTGGGTGTATTTAAAGTGGAGGTTGATTGGTTCTTGATTATTTAGGGTGTCCAAGATAATGTGGAGAAGGCAGGAGAATGGAGTTGAGAGGAATAATAAATCAGCGGAACAGACTCAATATCCAATGGCCTAAATCTGCTCCTACGTCTTATGGTCTTTACAGCTCCTGGTGTATCTGTTGCCTTGTCACAATCACAGGCTAATCTTGTCTCTGCTCTGGAGCAAATCAACTTCCAAGGCAAACGAAAACTGGAGTATTAGTTGAGTCATGATTCCTGTAGGCAGTATTCTAGATATGCACCATTTAAAATGAAACAACCTTCTCAAAAGCTTGCAGATATGCTCTCTGTAACTCACCAAACACTGTAGTTACCCAAAACTGTCCAAAGTGCCAAGTAAATGTATTTTTGAAGTACCTTGAGAGTAATTTTCTTTCAGGCATTCACGGAAAAAAATAGAGTGATAGAATGTAGAGTCATAATCATAGAAGACTACAGCTCAGAATCAGGCCCTTTGGCCCATCTAGTCCATGCCAAGCAATTATTCTGCCTAGTCCAATCGACTTCACCAGGCATGGTTATTTGATTCCAAACCATTGGTTTATTGATCATAACAGAATGTCTCTCTCTGGTGCTTCCCACTCCCTCCCCTCTCCCTTCCCCTTTTCCAATCATGATTCCCCTCTCTCTGCCCCCTCCACAATAGAGACCCATATCAGAATCAGGTTTATCATCACTCACCTGTGTCCTGGAATTTGTTTTTTTCTGTGGCACCATATACTATCCTGAGATTCATTTTCTTGCAGGCCTTCACAGTAGAGCAAAGAAATACCATAGAATCAATGAAAAACTACACACGATTAAAGATGAATAAGCACCCAATGTGCAACAAAAGACAAAGTATGCAAATACAAAAACAATTAAGTGATTGAGTGATTGATAATAACTATTAAGAACACAGACAGTTTTGTGCTTTTTCGTGATATCATTCCGGAGAACGTTGTCTCATTTTTTAACTGCATTGTATTTATGGTTTATAAATGACAATAAACTGAATCTGAATCTGAATCTGAGACAGCCCACCTTTCCTGGAAGTTCCGGGAGTCTCCCGCATATTTATAGTGGCTCCCTGACCCTGGCAAATTATATACAATATCCCGGAAATTGATTTTTTTGAGAGGGAGAGGGAGAGGAAGAGCGAGAGCAAGAGGGAGCATCCTGATTGGTCTCTCTTTGTGTTAAGTTGACCTATCAGTTTTCTCTGTGGGCGGGCTTTACAGTCAACCTCAAAAATAATGACAGTGTTGCTCACTGCACTGTTTGCAACAGTGACTTTTCTATTGCCCATGGTGGGTTAAAATGTAAAAGACATGTTGAGGTGAGTTTAACAGGTATCATTTGTTTATTACTATAGCTAATGTTATTTAAACTAGCTGGCTAGCTGCTAAGGTGCTACTCTATTGATGTTTTATGCGATGAGGCCAAACTCCCTGTAGACTTGCTTAATGTTGTAATAGAATAAAAAAATGACTCCATGATAATATGAGTACATATTTTAATGTCACATTTTCTGCATATACCCAACTTGGTTTACAGATTAGACAAAATTACTGAACAAAGTATTACATACACCCCATACACCCTTGGAGGTCGACTGGGTATGGGGAGATATGGGGTTGTGGGGGGCGGGGGTGCAACCTCCCTGAAATGGTGGTGCTACCTCCCTGAAATGAGTTTTTACAGGGTGGGATATCTGAGAACATGAGGTTTAAGAGTCCTTGAAAGTGAGTCCATAGGTTGTGGAATCAGTTCAGTGTTGAGGTGAGTGAAGTTACCCACCCTGGATCAGGAGCCTGATGGTTGTTAGGTAATAATTGTTTCTGAACTGAGTGGTGTGGGGCCTAAGACTTCTGTACTACTTGCACAATGGATGCAGTGAGATGAGAGCATGGTCTGGACATTGGGAAGTTTTGATAATGGATGCTGCTTTCTTCTGGTTGTGCTCCATGTAAATCTACTAAGTGGTGGGTCGGCGTCTGCTTGTGATGGACTGGTCTGTGTCCAACACTTTCTGTACTCCTTTCCTTTCCTGGGCTTGGTTTTTCCACACCAGGCCGTGATACTGGAATCAAAGTAAAAACACTTCCCGACTGTGACCTGCGATCACCAAAGGGAATGTCTGCTTAATCTGTATCAAAGTGCACAGTAAGTCTTGGCCTCTGGAGACTGATTGTCTGCTTCTGATGCTGAACATCAGTGATCTACATTTACATTTCACAGAGTGTGCAGGGTTCTGGTGCAGTTTGGGAAAGAGGTGCTTTGAGGAGTGTTAACCTTTAATGGTTACTGATGTATGAAATTGCATTAGTATAAACATATGCTTATAAGTTGTTCTTGCACAATGTAATTATTTTTGAAAGAAAGGGTGGCCGAGAGCCGCAAGAGTTTTAATAGAATCACACTCCATAGCAACTGGTAGTTGCTGGCTGAACATATCTCAATGTCAGCTCTTGTATGTATACCCTGCACACTAGGTTCACTCATATTCACTCTATGTTTCTTTTGAACGTTAATGTCAACTTCTGCATGAGTACAGCATGCAGCAAAGGAAATGGATTGTTTCGTTTTCATTTAGGAGCGTGTGCACCATCTCTTTTAAATAAATGATGCACACTGACTACATTTGCTAACATCTAGTCCTGTCTTTACTGTAAGAAACAAAAGTTCAGGAGAATAATATTAAAGGAAGAGTAATTATTTGAAGTTTCATATATTAAAATTTGGCATTCATTTTTGGCTGGTGACTTCTGTGTATTTCTGATTAACATGAAATAATATTATTTTACAATTACCTCTGTGACAGCTCCATTATATGTAAGCAGTAAACTGCAATTAGCTACCTGACCGCTGGAGGCAGGACAGGCTGTCTAGGTGATGGAGGAGTTGGTATTCTATCCTCATACATCTCCTATGAAGACATCAAGTGAAGAAAATGGCACATGTGCCACTTTGAAAGCCTTACACCTTCTGTGGTAATGATGTACGCTTTCTATATAAAAGCAAAGTGTGAGACCTTGGTGCACTTTAATTGTAGTCATCCCAGAAGGGCTATAACCTATCCAGAAAGACTACAGCAGCAATAATCAGTTTTCTGAACAGACACTTTTCAGTTTATCTGGTTTCTGCAAAAGGAGCTGGGGTCATTTATATTTAAATAAACTTGTTCATCATTTAACTCATTATTCTAAAAAGTCAGTTGCTTGTGCATCAGCCTCCTGATCATAGCTGTGTTCCACTCCTGTGTCGATACTAATGTGTGATATCTCAGTGTGTGCTGGAGAGGTTCCCTTCTTTGCATTGCTTGCCTTGGGTTACAGTGTGTGCTGTGGGTACCAACAGAGCTGAGGAAGAGAACTCAATATATTAAAAAATCTCTTAAAGGAACTTTCAAACATAGAAAATTATAGCACAGGGACATTCCACAATATTGTGCTGAAAAAAATTAAACTAGAAATTAAAGACATAATGAAACTACTTCTTTATGCTCATATCCCTTCAATCCCTGTTTATTCATGTACGGATCTAAGAACCCCTTAAATTCCTCAATTGTATTTGCCTTCACTACTATCTCTGGCAGTGCATTCCAGGCACCCATTGCTCTGTAAAAGAACTTGCCCTGTACATCTGCTTGAAACTTTTCCCCTCTTACCTTAAATGCATGCCATTTAGTATTAGATGCCTTGACTCTGGAATAAAGATACTGGCCTCACATAATCTTATATACTTCTATCAGGAAACAATAGTCCTAGAAACAGGAAATCTGTTTCTCATTTCTCGGACTGTGCATTAATTAGATACAAGATATCATGGAAGTGCTCAGTGTCTTTTAACATGTTCGTTCTGAGACAAGCACAAGGAAATTTGGGTATGATTTTCCAATTTAATGTGACAACTGATGAAGAAAGATATTCAATACCCGCTGAGATTTTGTTAATGTCAAGGACTGAATGATCTGCTTCCACTGCAATAGCTTCACGGATGTCTTTCCTGATGTACAGGACAAGAGGTAAACTCTATGGTTTCCTGGGGTTGGTTTATAGATGTTTTTCACCATGAGAATCCCCGGAGCAACATTTGGATGCACAGCTGCAAGCTATTTTCCCTTGTTAGTGCTCGTTCCCACTCAACAGCATTTATTATGTCTGTGACATGAATATTCAGGAAAATAATTGGATTTTTTTCAGTTTGTGCTAATAAAACCCATTGCAATTAAATGGTTAACATTTCAGCAAACTGCAAAACAATATTTCCCTAGTTTCTGAAGGAGAACCATTTATAATCACAGCATCAGTTTAAAGGGAAATGCTAACAAGATATATTTATGTATAAATATGTAAATGTCATGCGAATAGGTGACATATTGACCATCTATAGTGTGATGTATTTTTGTGTTTGTTGTTGGTCGACTGAAAAGCACATCCCCTTCCAGCAGACGAAATAGCTGTTAAAGTGTTGGTGTATTGAATAGGGGGGTTGCTGAGCATAGTGGAGTTACACATATTGGAGTGTTAATACAGCAGCATCATTGTTTAGACAGGGAAAGGGTGAAATGGCAGCTCTAGCACAGACAGGCTACACAGGTATACAATTGAGCATTGACTCATTCGCAGTGTGAATGGAAATATTCAGTATTCTTGAGATAGGAGGTGACATTAATAATGCTGAGGCTTTGAATACTGTTGTGGATGAGCAGAAGAAAGGGACTTTGCTGATGGAGATTGATTCTGAAACCTGAGATGGGCAGCTTGATCTGGTGGAATACCAAATGTTTCTCTTGCAGAGGTGGTGCGGGCAATAGTACTTGCTTATTCTCCAGCCGAGAAGTAAAAGTGCCCGAAGTTACACTGGTGGGATCATAAATTGAGAGGAAACGTGAATGATAATGTTGGTTCATGGGAAGTTCTCGAGGTGTGGGTATATGCATACTGCTGATAGGGAGAGCGCTGCAGGATTTTCATTCAGCAATGGTGAAGGAACAGTGATTTATTTCAAGGTAGAACGGTGTGTGGCCTAAAAGTCAACTTTCAGGTGGTGGTGTTCCAATGCTTTTGTTGCCCTTGTCCTTCTTGCTGCTGGAGATCATGGGTTTGTGAGATGCTCTCTAAGGAGATGTTACAATGCGCCCTGTAGATGATACAAACTGCATCTACTATGTGTCATTAGTGGAGTGAGGGAATAGTTGTACAGTAGATGGTATAGCCATCGAGCCGGCTGCTATGCCCTGTAGATCCTAGTGTGTGGGAAAGTGGTAGAATTGTGGGATATTAATGGGAATGTGAGTAGGAAAAAACTTGGGATTAATCTAGGGGAATTATCCATCTTACACACAGGAGATTCTGGAGGAACTCAGTAGGTCAGGCAGCATCTATGGAGGGGAATATGGAGTCATTGTTTTGGGCTAAGACCCTTTATCAGAACCACATCAATCCTGATGAAACGTCTTGGCACAAAACGTCAACCGTTTTTTCCTCTCTGTATATTCTGCCTGACTTGCTGAGTTCCTCCAGCATATTGAGTGTTGCAATGGATGGTTGAAAGTCAGCATGGAGATTTGTGGGCTGAAGGGCTGAGAAATTGTTTCTGTGCTGCATCTTTCTATAACCTCTATAACTCTGAAGTAGGTGCAGCGCTAGAGACTCAAGCATTGTTAAGAAGGTCCAAGTATCTGAACAAGCTAAGAAAGGGACTGAAGATGTTTTTGTATTATTGAGGGAGAGCAGTGTGGGATATTTGTGTGTAAGAATGTGAATAAGTCTTTTGTGTATTTAGCATAATGAGATTATTATAAATGTGATGTAAATGCATGTTATTTGTTAATCTATAATATAAAGGTCATACACTTAATCTTAAAGCTCCTGGAGACTTTTAAGCATTGTTATAGTTAGACCTTATCAGCCTTTTAAGGCTGCTGCACAGACTAATTCCACACACACTAACCCCAGTATATGAGAGCACTGGTGATGAATAATAAAATCATTTACATGTCTCACGTATAGTTGATTTGCTAACTCTAGTAGTGAAGTTGCTTGCGGACATACTAAACCTGACACTGCGAAGGGACCTGAAGTACAGCTGAAGAGATGCAGCCATTAACCCTGGAGTACTTCAACAACTGTGCTTCAGCAGCTCTGCATGTTGTGTCAGGACAGATGAATTATTGAGCTCAACAACCCCTCACAGCCAATTCCTCTGTGGGTGGCATGGACACCAACCAATAAAATAAGCATTCCTGCTTCTAAAATGTACTTTAAACATTGTGGTCATCAGACTGTCTTGACATTTCTGATTTTATATTATAGTGTGAAATAATTTATTAAGATATATCGAAGGAGAGTAGCAATGTAAAACATTCTAATGTTTGTTGAAGGCATTATTTATATTTTGAGAATTGAGAGTTTAGAGCTTTTATGCAGCAGCTCTAGTGTTTGAGGAGGCTGAAAGACTGCATTTGATCGTCATTAATGGATCCAATTCTTATTTAGTCTTTTTGTACTTTCTATTGCACCCTCCTACATCTCACATCCCTACACTAAACATTTCCAACCCAGTGTAGAAAGCATGCATTATTCATTTGCGTGCACTTGTTTATTGAATCAATAGGATCCACTTTGATCCTAGAGTTGAGATGACCTAGTCATTAAGCAGCAACGGGAAGCAGTGAATGATGTGGTGACAACAACCTCTATAGTTTTCAATCTTTTTGTGTTGAATTTACAAAAAAGGCTTCACCAGCACAGAACATTCTAGAGTTTGGTACAACACAGAAACAGGCTCTTTGGCCCATCTAGTCCATGCTGAACAATTATTCTGTCTAGTCCCATCTCTCCCCCCCCCCCCCCACCTGGACCACAGCCGTCCATTCACCTCCCATCCATGTACTTATCCTAACTTCTCTTAAGTGTGGCAATCAAACCCATATCCACCACTTCCACACTTGCACCACCTTCTTAGTGGAAATGTTCCTCCTCAGGTTTCCCATAAATATTTCATCTTTCACCCTTAACCAATGACTTCCAGTTGTAATCTGACCTAACCTCGGGAAAGGCCTGGTTCTGTTAACCCTATCTATACCCTGCATAATTTTGAATACTTCTATCAAATCTCCCCTCATTCTCCCACATTCCAGGGAAGCAGAGATTTTGGAGTGGGTGCAGAAGAGGTTCACCTGGTTGGCTGGATTAAAGGTTATTAGCAACAAAGACAGGTTGCATAAATCTGCAATGACAAGGAAATCTGCAGATGCTGGAAATTCAAACAACAACACACACAAAATACTGGTGGAACACAGCAGGCCAGGCAGCATCTATAGGGAGAAGCGCTGTCGACGTTTCGGGCCGAGACCCTTCATCAGGACTGGTGAAACGTCGGCCCGAAACGTCGACAGCGCTTCTCCCTATAGATGCTGCCTGGCCTGCTGTGTTCCACCAGCATTTTGTGTGTGTTGGATAAATCTGGATTATTTTCTGTGTGTATCGGAGGCATGAAGTTATGAGAGGCATGGCTAGGATAGATAGAGTTTGTTTCCCAGGTTGTAAATATCAAATACCAGCTGGCATAGTGTAAAAATGAAAAGGAAATGTTCAAGAGGGATGAACAAGGCACGTCTTTTAAACTCAGAGCGGAAGTGCCTGGAACCCCAGGAGAAGTGATGGAAGCAAAATTAGACAAGCATAAGAACAAACAGGGAATGAAGGGAATGAAACTATGTTCAGACAGGTTGAGATTGACATCCTGGTTGGAATAGACATCAAGGGCTGAAGGACCTGTTTTATATGCTGAACTTTGAGACCTTCGTTGGTCAGGATCGACCACTGATGTTGCATCCTTGCTGCATATATACGCAAACCTAGGCAGTCAAAATGGAGAGCAAGCTGCTGCCTATGTAGCAAGCTCTTCCTCTCCACACAGCTGATGAACCCAAAGGAACAGCAGAGACTGATACAGTTTGGCACCAGCAGCATCGCAGGAGCTGCCAGTTAGTGTTGAACTTAACATAGGACTGCCTTAGGGTCTCCAGCTCTGGATTTTCCCCTCAGGGTTGACTCATGAAGCCTTCCCATGACTGGGTATAGCTGCAAGGTTTTCCTTCTTCTAGCTGAGCTGCCAACCACAGCTGTCGAGACCCATCTGCCCATAGATGCCAGTAACCCGCCTTTGCCCATTTTCCTGTCAGTAGAAACAGGACTGCCAGGCTTAGTAGCTAAGCTACGCGTGAAGGCCAAGAGCCAGACTTGGTTGTCAGAGGTTATTTAAGGTGCATGCCATTCGGAGTATTTAATAAATATTGGAAGCTTGTCCCCATTACCACCTGCAGCTATAACAACCTTAAACCTATACGCTGCACTACTTTGTTATGTGTTCTGTGTCACATATTCCCGTTTAAGATGGCACTGCTGAAAGCGAGTGATAACTTTCTGGCCATTAACAAACAAGAAATACAGCTAAATACATTTTAAACTTTATTAATAATACTTCTTCTGTAAATGATTATGGAAAACGATCACCGCAACAATGAAGAAGCAAGCGAAGGAGAGTCTGAGTTGAGGGTTGAAGAATGTAGGTGCGAGATGAAGTTGAGTGAGTTTGACGCATGCTGGAATTGAAGTCGGGCAAGTTTGACGCATGCTTGAAGTGAAATTGGGGTGAGCTCAAGGCATATTCAAGGTGAAGTTGGTGTGAGGTGGAGGTATATTCTTGGTGAGGTTGGGGTAAGTGGAGCGGAGTAAAGTCGGGGCAGATTGGAAGCCTGTTCACCTAAGCCAGGAGCGAGGTTTGATTGATCTAAGCACCAGGCAGGAATGCGGCGGCAAGGTCCAGGCCTGGAGCATTTCAATGCAACAGGGCCTGGGCCTTAGGGCGATGAATGGCCTGATGTTTGGACAATTTAAACACCGGGCCGGGTGGTTTGAAAAGGCAGGGTGTCGGGACAAGCAGTGAGGTCGGGCCGGCCCTGCTCACAGCTCTTCACTGCTCTGTACCGCGCTGAGGCTGTGACCTGCTTCAGCTGCTCCAGGCTTCATATATGAGGACTTAGTTTTGTCCTAAATGCTATTTACTTACCTTTATTGTTTGCTTGATTTGTTTTTCTTCTCTCTCTCTGCACATTGGGTATTTGGCATTCTTTTGGGTTTCTTATTTTGTGGCTGGCCGTAAGGCAAGGGAGCTCAAGATTGTATAATGTATACATACTTCGATAATAAATGCACTTCGAACTTTTGAACTTTGAACTATGTTTCACAGCAAGTTCCTACAAAGATTGGTATGATAGTGACCAAGTAATTCTCCTAAGTGACATTGAATAAGCAGTAAATATTGACAAGTTTACCAGCAATAATTTCTCAGTTCATGTGACCCACTTCATGCACCCGACTATACCTCTTCCAAAATGTGGAATCTCTAGCATTGATTGCTTGTGTTCAGTCATTGGAGTGGGACAGCGACTTACAGTCAGCTAAGGAAGGTACATTGATTCAGGAGGTGAAGCCACTGTCCCCCTTCTTTCAGCAACCTGTGTTCAATGCTGACATCTGGTGCCATCAGCTGTTGTTTGCTTGTCCTCCCAGTGACCATGTAGGTATCACCCCAGGGATACTCTGGGTTCCTCTGGGATCCCTAAGGTATAATGTTTGGTATGTTCTTCGATCACTGTAAATTGTCCTTAATATGTGTGGAGCTGGGAGGTTGGTGAGCGCGTTAGTGAAAATTGGTAACTGGAAAATAACTGGGGCAATGGGATTGCTTTGAAAGTTAACATGGGCCTATTTTCTGTATCAATGAAAAAAGTGGCAGTAATATCCCTCATTATTACGTTCTGATGAAGGGACTTGTTCTCTCCACATAATCTATAGCAATCTTTTTATGTTGTTTTCTATTATTACTGGTTTGGTGAGAAGCAATACTGTATGGCATTCTCACTTTTTAACTTCTTGTTTGATGGAAAACTACTTAGGAACCTAAGAATAACACTTTATAGACAACTTTAGATACCTGCAGAAAGGCTCACTACTTATCCTGGAACAATGTTGTTATGATAATATATTTGTTAGAGAGTCATAGAAAAATACAGTACTGAAACTGACCCTTCAGCCCATCTAGTGCGTGTCAAACCATTTAAACTGCCTCCTTCCATTGAATGTCATGCGTTCTAGTTCCAAGGTGGGAGAAAACAGTAAATAATGAATTGATATGATAATAGTGACTGATGAGTTAAGCATACTGGATTATGACTCAGCTTCTTTTGTGTTTGTGAATATATCAAAATGAACCATTATTTTGATTTCTCGAGCAGTAGTGTGCACACAAGTGTGCTTGGCGGCTAATGCTGTTGGCACTGAGTACATTTAATCAGAGGTACAATCTGCTAAACTGTTCAAAATAGAACAGAGAACAGTACAGCACAGGAACAGTACAGCCCTTTGGCCCGCCATGTTGTGTCAAACTAAATTGGATGATGTTAGAAATAGTATGTATTCTTTTTAGCAATGCTGAATAGAGGCATCATTTGTTTTCATCAGAAGAACAAAGTGAAAGAATAAAACTTTTGGCAGTGCATTGTTGGAACATTTAATGTCAAAGTAATTATACATTCCATTCTAATATTTAAAAGAAAAATGGTTAAAATATAAAAGGATTCTTCGGACAACTACTATAGGCTGGTCTCCTTTAATGTTGTGAAATTCTGATGCCAAATTCCAACCCAAAAAAAAACTTAAGCTTGCAGTGGTATCGCAGTGATACCTAAGCAGAGATATGTTTACAATTCTGTCAGAATAATCCGAAGTACTGACGAATTTATCCACAAACATCCTCCATATTGATCAAGGTGATTTAGTACTTTCCTGATGCTATTACATTTAACATTAGTTAACTGAGCAGAAGTCAAGGATTATATCCTGGAATTACATGGATGCTTAAACAAAATGTGTATATCCAAATTACATTTATATAAAAATTAAATCACAATTGTATCTACAAGGCAGTACATTGCAAAGAAACCTGAGAACAAAAAAAACATGTTTTTTTTTAAACTCGGTGCAATATTTGAGACAACCACACTGTGGTATCTTAAGTAAACTATGCTAAGTGGTGCAGATGGTTAAAGTGAAATAAATTTAAGAAAACATATCAATTTACAGAAGAGTGAAGATAAAACCACCAATCCAGAGCTAAGCACTAAAGCACACATCAAATTGTTTTGTTTCAGTTAATTTGGTGGCTATGCAGCTTTCCAAAGCACAGAACTATATCAATTTATAATAGAAACATACAACATAAAAGTCTAGTTTAAAATTGCCCCTCTCCCTTGACATTCTTTCTAAAGAGTGGTAAACTAAAGAAGGTACAAATCTCTGCTGTCCATTAAATAATTTATTTTGTACAATCTGATTATTTTGTAACTTCCAGCAGTTTTCAGGTCTTGCTTTTATGCTGCTGCAAATCATCAAATTTCACAACATACGCGATAAAAAACCTGATTCTACTTCTGATTCCATGTCACTAATCCCACAATCTAAATCACCCATTGTCACTATGCTCACTGAACTTTGTTGGTCCAGGGTAGATAGTGCAGTTTTCAAAGATTATTGTCCTTGTTTTCAAATTATTCTGTGGCCTCAAGCATCCCAGAGCCCTTAAAGTGTCTGAGGTAACTGCCCCTCTGTAACTCTGGGTTTTGTGCTTTAATTTTAATAATTCCCCTGTTGGAATCTGTACTTTCAGCTGGCAAGACCCTTACATTCTGAAATTCTATCCATCAATCACTTGTTACTCCTGCAAGACATTCCCTAAAGCAGGGGTTCCCAACCTTTTTTTATGCTGTGGACTCGAAAGTTGGGAAATAAAACCCTTACTGGTTCCTTATCAAATGAAGCCTGAATTACCCCCAAAAGCCATATAGATTGTAAATAATGAAAGACAATATTGTGGATTAAATTAGAGTCACTGCCTTAACTTAGTAACATTTTAAATTAAAACTGTCAACCCTAAAAGATAGTAGTGCAGCCTGCATTTACTTTCTTTAACTGTGTGTTTCACATTGTAAAAGAATGTGTTCAACTGTTTCATAATGATGACAAAACCTACACACCCTGGTCATGTTTTCCAACAAGATTCAAAGAATAATTAAGCAAAGTATGCCCAATTCTAAGATGAGTCAATATAATTCCTTCCCTTCTTGTTTTACTCCCTTCTTCCATCAATCGAACAGTTTTATGTGTTCTGTAAAGGTGCCTCCCCTTATGTCCATTATCCCACAGGTCTTGCCATAATCCCCTAATTCTTAGCTCCACCAACCCCTTAGCTTTTGATTTGCTAAGGAGAAGGTTTGTATCCACAGTTGAAATTCTACCAGCTATTTTGGCCAAACAATCAACTGCTCATTTCCCTCAACACCTTTATATGCAGGGAGACATGAAAACCAATATTTGGAACATGAAATAAAGTGTGAAAAGTTTCTGGCAGTAAATCTGACCTACTGTCAGAATGACCTCTTTTAAGACTAGTCAAAACCGAAAAGGAGTCTGAACAAATTATAACTTTTCAAGGACAGATTTCCTCCACCCACTGTAAGCCCCAAATTATGGCAGCCAATTCTACTGTATATACTGATAAATAGTGAGTAAGATGTTTCTTTATTGTACCTGAAATTCAGGCACAAAGCAGTCACAGCAACAAATTATCTTTTGATCCAGCATTAAAAATGGTTAACATATCTTTATCATTTTCCGTAACATATTGATGAATCAATGTACTCAGCAGTTTGATCTTCCAGATACTGGTGTATTTTTTCTAAAATCAATTGAAACACCTTGACTGCACACAAGTGATCTCCATTCAACTAATTATGTGACTTCTAAAACTAACCGGCTGCACCAGTGATGATTTGGTGTGTCATATTAAAGGGGGTAAATCAATTATTTTGTATCTTATATTTGTAATTAATTTAAATCACTTTGAAGAGATCTGTTTTCACTTAGACGTGAAAAAGTCCTTTTCTGTTGATCAGTGTCAAAAAAGCCAAATTAAATCCACTGTGATTCAATGTTGTAAAACAATAAAACATGAACACTTCGGGGGGGGGTGAATATTTTTTATATGCACTGTAGATTGAGAAAGGTGGGGAAGGGAGGTAACTGCTGGAGGGATAGAAGCAGGAAAACAAAATGCTACCCGTGTTCTGATAAGTACAGGAGGCGACATTAGGGGAGAGGTGAATGGCAGTTGGTGGTGGGATGGGGGAACCTGCAGGTGAAGTTGGTGAATGTGAGGGAGACAGAGTTGAAAATGAATGAAGGGAGGCGAGGAAGAGGAGGGAGGAGGAAAGATAAGTAAAGGAGGTGAGAATGGGAACCATTAGGAGAGAGGTGAACAGCAGTTGGAACCACATAGGGTGGTGGTAGGGTAACCTGTGTAAAATGGGTGGATGGAGCCAGGAGGGAAAAGGGGGCCCCAACACAGATGCTGCTTGACCCACTGAGTTCTTCCAGCAGAAAACATGTTTATCCAGTCCCATTCCCGGGAAAGCAGCTTGGACCATGTTACTAAACACAACTGCATAAATACAATTGCATTGTCGAAGCAAGCATAGTGAATGCAATTTGAAAGTAGACAGGAAAGTAAACTTCAGAAAGCACAATGACTTTTTTTCCATGAAATTTTACCTAATAGGTTTAAAGCCAACTTAAATGATGGATGGAAGTTTATCTTCTCTGGTATTTGTAAAGATCCACTTGTGAAAAGAGGTTGTATGATCTCAAATCATATCCTAGCAAGAAGTTCAAAGTATGAAACAGAGGAATTGGCACTCAGAGAGAGGGTCATAAAAATATGGCTGATATACAATCTGAAAATAACTAAATGGGAAGGGAGACTGTTCCTTTTCTCTGCTCTCTAAAAAAAGCACAACAATATTTTATTTAATTGTATCATTGGCAGGCAGTATACATATCACAGCAACAGTGGCAAATGTCGCAGTTGTTTTTCAGTATGTGTATGTTTGTGAAGGATTATTTTTATGGAAATTAGCCTGTTATTTAAGAGGGAAATTCACTCTACTGCTTTTTCTTTTGTACATTTATGAATATTTATGAACAGATTGGGTCAATAAAAATAGCAACAGCTGTAAATTTGAAATGAGGGATTTGAGTCTCACCCACCCCTCCAGCTTGCCCTCTCCTGGGGGGAAATGTATCATCGTACAGTGCAATCATTCTTGTGTCTCGTCCTATGATCTCAATATTTTGTCCACAGCCTCAGCATTGTGTTAGGAATTCACAAATAGACTCCTGTTCAACAGCTGTTGGGGTACTGTAAAATGCATAATAACCTCATCACTTTCTGCAAATGTCACATGTACTGCCATTAAGTATGAGCGTTATGGCATGCTGTGATAATATTTAAATCAGCCAGTATCTGTAAATTAAATATTTGCCACCACAGACCTGCCCTTTGATGTTTTTATGTCGATCTGGAGTGTATACTCAACCCAACTCCATGAACTATGGGGATAACATTTCTCAATCTCATTGAAATATAATGGTATTCATCATAGCGCTATGCTAGATGATGCTGTGTGGAAGCAGCTACTTTTGATTCAGATTCCTTCATCACGTGTACATCGAAACTTACTGTGAAATAAATAGTCAACATTTCAGGCCAGGACCATTCATCAGGACTGGGAGGGAAGGGGGTGGAAGCTGGAATACGAAGGTAGGGGGAGGGGAAGGACTATAAGCTGGCAGGTGATAGGTGAAACCAGATGAGGGGGAAGGTGGATGGGCAGGGGAGGGGTGCTGAAGTAAGAAGCTAGGAGGGGATTGGCGTAGAGGTAATGGGCTGAAGAAGTAGGAGTCTGATTGGAGAGGATAATGGACCATGGAAAAAGGGGAAGAGGAGGGGCACCAAAGGGAGGTGATGGGTAAGCAAGGAGAAGGAGTGATAGGAGAGCCAGAATGGGAAATGCAAAAAGGAAGAAGGGGAATGGGGAGAAATTACTAGAAGTAGAAGATTTTGATGTTCATGCCATCAGGTAAGGTAGGAGGTAGTGTTCCTCCTCCAACCTCACTAAACCAATAGAGGAGGCCATCACCTCTTCTCTCTTCCTTTCTTGTTCTGATGTTTATGGTTTTCACTGTATAACAAGAGATTTTGCAGATGGTGGAAATCTAGAGTGACACATACAAAATGCTAGGCAGCATCTATGGAAAGGAATAAACAGTCGATGTTTTGGTCTGAGACCATTCCTGAACATAGAATGTTTATTCTTTTCCATAGATGCTGCCTGACCTGCTGAGTTCCTTCAGTCCGTGTAAATTATAAACAGGGAGTCGGGAGGACGGAAAGGGGCCATGAAATATCCTTGTTTTGAGTAAGTTTAAATAAAATCTGAAGGCATTTTATACATCCAATAAAAACAAAAGCATAACAAAGAAAAGGGTATGACCAATCAAGGATAAAGCAGAGAATTAATGCTGGGAGCTAGGGGTAATGGGCAAGATATTAAATGAGTACTTCACATTATTAGCTGGTGCAGGGGGCAGGGCTTCAGGTTCTTGGATCACTGGGTCTCTTCTGGGGGAGGTATGACCTGTTCAAAAGTGACGGGTTGCACCTGAACCCGAGGGGGACCAATATTCTTGCGGGCTGGTTTGTTAGAGCTGTTAGGGAGGGTTTAAACTAATTTGGCAGCGGGATGGGAACCGGAGCGATGGGACTCAGGACAGGACGGATGGTAAAAAAGTAAAGGTAACATGCAGTCAGACTGTCAGGAAGGGCAGGCAGGTGATGGGACATATTCACAGCCAACAGGGTAAGTATCGGTGTATTAGGGATGCAAAATCAAAAACGGTAGCTAATACGGTACTCAAGGTGTTGTATCTCAATGCATGGAGTATCAAAAATAAGGTGGATGATCTTGTTGCACTATTACAGATTGTGAGGTATGATATTGTGGCCATCACTGAATCATGGCTGAAGGATGGTTGTAGTTGGGAGCTGAATGTCCAAGGTTACATGTTGTATCGGAGAGATAGAAAGGTAGGCAGAGGGGAGGCGTGGCTCTACTTGTAAAAGATGGCATCAAATCAGTAGAAAGATGTGACATAGGATTGGAAGATTTTGAATCCTTGTGGGTTGAGTTAAGAAACTGCAGGGGTAAAAGGACCCTGAAGGCAGTTATATACAGGCCTCCCAACAGTGGTATGAGAGACGAGTTGGCCTGAGTAAATTGGAAGCAGCTGTTGGCAGGGATGTCAGCAGAGCAGCAATAGTGTGCAATTCTGGGAAAAATGAGGAAGGTACAGGACATGTGTATTCCAAAAGTGAAGAAATACTCAAATGACAAAATAGTACAACCGTGTCTGACAAGGGAAGTCAAAGCTAATGTATAAACAAAAGACAGTGCATGCAACAAAGCAGAAATTAGTGGGAAGACAGAGGATTGGGAAGGTTTTAAAAACCTACAGAGAGCAACTGAAAGAATCATTAGAAGGGAAAAGATGAAATATGAAAGCAAGCTAGCAAATAATATCAAAGTGAATAGTATAAGCTTTTTCAAGTATGTGAAAAATAAAAGAAAGATGAGAGTGGATGTAGGACCGCTAGAAAATGAGGCAGAAGAAATAATAACATGGGACAAGGAGACGGCTGATGGACTAAATGAGTATTTTGCATCAGTCTTCACTGTGGAAGACACTAGCAGTGTGCCAGATGTTGTAGTGTGTGAAGGAAGAGAAGTTGGTACAGTTATTATTACAAGGGAGAAGGTGCTTAAAAAGCTGAAAGACCTAAAAGTTCATAAGAACTGCACCCTAGGGTTCTAAAGGAGGCAGCATTAGAGATTATGACAGCATTAGAAATGATCTTTTAAAAATCATTAGACTCTGGCATGGTGCCAGAGGACTGGAAAATTGGAAATGTCACTGCACTCTTTAAGAAAGGTGGAAGGTAGCAGAAAGGAATTTATAGACCAGTTAGCCTGACCTCAATAGTTGGGAAGATGTTAGAGTCAATTGTTAAGGATGAGGTGATGGAGTATTTGGTGACACAGGACAAGATAGGACAAAGTCAGCATGGTTTCCTTAAGGGAAAATCCTTTGGAACCTGTTGGAATTCTTTGAGGACATTACAAGTAGAATAGATAAAGGGGATGTAGTGGATGTTATATGTTTGGACTTTCAGAAGTTCTTTGACAAGGTGCTACACATGAGGTTGCTTACAAAGCTAAGAGCCTGTGGTATTACAGGAAAGTTACTAAGATGGTTAGAGCATTGGCTGATTGGAAGAGGCCAGCGAGTGGGAATAAAAGGATCCTTGTCTGGTTGGCTGCCAGTGACAAGTGGTGTTCCATGGGGTTCGGTGTTGGGATCACTTCTTTAAGCTGTGTATAAATGATTTAAATGATGAAATGGATGGCTCTGTTGCCAGGTTTGCAGTTGATACAAAGATTGGTGGAGGGGCAGGTAGTGTTGAGGAAACAGGTAGGATGCAGAAGGACTTATACAGATTAGGAGAATACGTAAGAAAGTGGCTAATGAAATATAATGTTGGAAAATGCATGGTCATGCACTTTGGTAGTAGAAAGAAATGTGTGGACTATTTTCTAAGTGGGGAGAAAATCCAAAAATATGAGATACAAAGGAACTTCGGAGTCCTTGTGTAGAACACTGTGAAGGTTAACTTGCAGGTTGAGTCGGTGGTGAGGAAGGCAAATGCCATGTTAGCATTCATTTCAATAGGTCTAGAATACAAGAGCAGGGATGTGACACTGAGGCTTTATAAGGCACTGGTGAGGCCTCACCTTGAGTATTGTGTACAGTTTTGGGCTCCTCATCTTAAAAGAGATGTGCTGGCATTGAAGAGT
Organism: Hemitrygon akajei; assembly: GCF_048418815.1. Taxonomy (NCBI): domain Eukaryota; kingdom Metazoa; phylum Chordata; class Chondrichthyes; order Myliobatiformes; family Dasyatidae; genus Hemitrygon; species Hemitrygon akajei. The sequence goes on from NC_133138.1 coordinate 18,845,251, forward strand.
GTCCAGCAGAGGTTCACAAGGATGATTCCAGGAATGATAGGGTTATCATATGAGGAATGTGTGATGGTTCTGAGTCTGTACTCATTGGAATTTAGAAGGATGAGGGGGGGATCTCATTGAAACCTTTCAAATGTTGAAAGGACTAGACAGAGTAGATGTAGGAAGGATGTTTCCCATGGTGGGGGAGTCTAGGACGAGGGCACAGCCTCAGGATAGAGTGGAGAAAGTTCTTTAGCCAGAGGGCGGTGAATTTGTGGAATTTGTTGTCATGTGCTGCTGTGGGGGCCAGGTCACTGGGTGTATTAAGGCAGAGATTGATAAGTTCTTCATTGGACATGACATCAAAGGTTATAGGGAGAAGGCCAGGAAATGGGGTTGAGGAGGAGAAAAAAAAGGATCAGCCATGATGAAATGGCGGAGCAGACTCGAAGAGCCAAATGGCCTAATTTTGCTCCTGTGTCTTACGGTCTATTGGTTTAGCCCTAGCCTAATCACAGGATAATTTATGATGACCAATTCAACCTGGTAACTGGTATATCTTTGGACTGTGGGAGTAAATTAGAGGATTTAAAGAAAACCAATGCATTCCACTGGAAGACGTACAGACTCCTTACAGATGATGTTGGAATTGAACTCCAAGCTCTGACGCCCCCGTGCTGTAATAACGTTGTGCGAACTGCTAGTCTGCCATGATATTCTGGGGCCTGTTGCCATCAAGGAGGAGTAGGCATTGGAGTTACTGAAGAGTATTATAGAATATACAGTAAGACTCCGGTGTCTGATGGGATTCATCTCAGGAGAGTTATGAGGAAAGGCAGGAGAGGCAGTTGTTGACGCCTTGATGGAGATCTTTCCGTCCATTTTAACTAAGGGTGAGTCTCAGATATCCAGAGGATCACCAGTGTTGTACTGAAGGGCAGGCTGGCACAGCAGCATTATGATCCACAGAATTGCTTTGCAGCTGCAGCAATTACTGATTGAGGTTTGATTCACATTGCTCTCTATTTGGGCAGAAAGTCTGGATGTTCTTCCGTTGACCGCATAAGTTTCCTCCAGGAGGATGGTGGCACGTGTGTTAGAGTAGAAATTGTCAACAAACCAATTAGAACTGGAGTAAACATTATTTGTGGAACTTGGGAATTTAGGTGAGTCTCACAGGATTTTAGCAGTATCTGTTAAAGACATGAACATGTGTGTGTGGGTGTATGTGTATCTCTGTAATTTATACAGCGATAGTAGCCTAAAACTACTTAGTAAGTTAGATGTGATATGTTAAAATCACAAATTAGTATTTAATTGGTTATTATATGGTGCAGGAGAGCAGTGTTACATCAAGACTGCAAAAACATAGTTTTTTTCTTTTAATCTTTCTAGTCTGTTATAAAATTTTGGGTTATTAAACAATAAGAAAAGTAATGGTGCTTAACAAAACAATGTATTTAATGACAATATTAAACAACAATTGAATACCAATATTTATCATTTTATTTAAGTTTAGTCCAACTCTTTTATGTGTTTTTATATATTGAAATTCATGTTGTTTTCACATTAATTGTTTTTGAAAGTTCCTGAATGTCAAAGTCATTGAGACAAAATTGCAGGATTCACAGCAGGCTAAGTAAGAGGTGCTGGCTTAGTGATCTGTCAATTTTTTTCACCCATTTTGTAAATTCTTTGGGTGGATTTCTCAGTGCAGGTGTTGGGAGATTACTGCAATTCTGCATTCCACCATTGGTCTTCATGAAGAGGCCAAACAGAAAATAGTCGATAGATCTCTGGTAAACAGTTGTCAGTGCAATATGGGTTTCATGCACATGAAAATCCCAATATCATTGACATTCATGTAGTTACTTTACGTGCAGAACTGCTACATGTAAAGGCCTAAAGTTGCTGCATACTTGTCTCATAATACTTTTTTAATGCTGTAAGTATTAAACTTTCTGGTTTTACCTTGATCTGTTTCATGCACATGGATCATAGAAAAATGTAGGAGGAAAGGGTTAGATTAATCTTGGAGTATGTTAAGAGGTCAGCATTGACGCACCATCAATAACTCTCTGAGACGTGAGGCGAGATATCGGCTTTTATTGACTGGAAGAAAGAACAAGCAGCAATTGACCACCATGCTACATCCTGGAGACTGAGGGCAGGGCTCAGGCCTCAATCGCCTTTATACCGGGGTCTGTGGGAGGAGCCACAGGAGCAGTCAGTGGGTGGGGGGGGGGGGCGTGTCCAGACAGGTATATGTAGTTCACCACAAGCATAACTTTGTGGGCTGAAAGGCTTGTACTGAGCTGCGATGCTCCATGTTGTATGCTGTATGTTACCAGAGATTAAAGCTTTGTTGATGAGGATTGGACAGTGTGGTTAGCATGTGTTGTAAGTCTTTTTCACACTCCACTGTTTTATCTGTAAGGTTAGAATTTTACTTGTTCCTGTTTTATGGATCCATATGCAGTGACTTCACGCTTCTCGAGCATTTAGTATTGTACTTAGTGTGGAATTGGATAGTTGTTCAGTGTTGGCTATGTCTTTCCTAACAATTCAGTGATTGCTAAACAACAGATGTTAGTACTAAAAAATGAAACAGTTTGTCCAGCTTTGTATTTAACGTCAATGTGGAGAATTTCCAGTTCAAATGTAGAAAAAATAGCCTGAATGTTGTCTTTTGAGGTGTGTGTACTCCAGAATCTAGATTTTGAGAGGCTAGATTTTAACCCATTTGATTGAAATATGTACACAATAAAATATGCTTTCTGTATTAGTGAAATACAATGTCTGTTAAGGAATTTCATATTGGCACATTTTTAAAAATCATTTTGACAGATACTGTATACCTGATGCATTTTAAAGATTCTTACAGCGCAGAATGACATATTTGACCTGACATAGCTGTGTTTTCTATCTAATTAGTTATGTTAGACTGCTCCTGCAAATGTGTGCAAATTTTTCTTTTGGAGAATACATCCATTTTCCTTTTGAAAGTAACTGTTGAACAGCATACACAAAATTCTGGAGGATCTCAGCAAGTCAGGCAGCATCAATGGAGGGGAATAAACGGTCAACATTTCAGGTTGATGAAGGGTTAGTCAGAAATGTCAACCCTCCATTGATACAGTCTGACCTTCTGAGATCTCCCAGCTTTTTGTGTTGTTTGTAAAAAAAAAATTGATCTGATTCTCAGGAATGGCTTAATTTTGAATATTGTCACCAACTCCAGGATTTGGCATGTGATTCACTAAACCTGGGACCTTTTACAAAAGAATAAGTTGAACCAAAGATATGGTGAAGGTTTAGAAGATGTTTGTCTTGAAAAAAAAGATTGAGAAGTATATTGTGGACAGTGCTCCCAAATATTACATCATGTCTCTGCATGACTACAGATTACGAAGGTATTGAACAGAAAATAAAATGGTTGACCTTCTCAACTATTTATTATATTTTACTTACCAACACAGCATGGTGTCAGCCCCTTTGAGCCCAACAAGCTCACGCTGCTCAGTTACCTATGTGACCAAGTAACCTAGTAACCCTTACATCTTTTGGGTGTTGGAGGAAGCTGGAGCACCCGGAGGAAGCCCATGCAGGCATGAGGAGAACATACAAACCCCTTACAGACAGTGGTAGGAACTGAACCTGGATGCTTGCACTGTAATAGTGTTATGCTACTGGGCTGCCACATGCCTGCCTTGAGACCGAATGCACGTAAATCCTAACTTGTACACTTTCATTGGGACTTTACTGAGAAAGAATAAATCTTTTTTTTTGCTCAGAAGCATCCAAAGTTCTTTCACATTTAACGACTGGTTAAGATTTGGGGGGGGGGGGTCCAACTTAATTTGCTGTGGAAGAAATTTTCATTCAATTTTGCAGGCAGCATTTGTTCTGCGCTGTCTCCTCATCCTCCACATCGCAGTTGATGCCAGTTATATCATCAAGCACGGCGTTTCTGCCGACTCTGTAGATTCCCACCATGGAAACCACAAAAGGTGGACATAAAATATTTCCTAATGCTTTCTGAAGGAAGATCAGGAGTTATCACTGAAGGTGTGACCATTTCTTAACCCTCAGCTACCAATACCTAAAGAAGCGATCTGATCATCTTTCACACACCAGCTTGTGGAAAATTTTGTATGCGTATTTGTGTTGTATGCTATGTTACAAAAGTGGCTGTGGCCAAATCTACATTTACCCTGAAGTGTTGGCAAAGGTTGAACAAGTGAGGTTATTTATTTTTCTATTTAGATATATAGTATGGTAAGAGGCCCTTCTGGCCCAATGAACCTGTGCCGCCAAATTACATCCAAGTGACAACTAACCTACTAATCCATGCGTCTTTTGTCTGTGGGAGGAAACTGCAACGTCTTGAGGAAACCCACGCAGTCACAGGGAGAACGTAGAAACTCCTTACAGAGCGCCTCGGGAATTGAACCCAGCTTGCTGGTGCTGTAAAAAAAAACGATGTGCTAACTGCTAAACCACTGTTTGAAGCTGAATAATAGTTGTTGAGGTTTGGCCATGATAAGAGGTATCGATCATGTGGATAGCTCAAGACTTTTTTCCCAGCGTGGAAATGACTAATACTAATTTTAAGGTGATTGGAGGAAAGAATGGGGGGGGGGGATGGATATTAGAGGTAAATTTTCACACAAAGGGTAGTGGGTGTGTGGAATTCCCTGCCGGGGTGATAGTAGAGGAAGATGTATTAGAGATGTTTAAGAAACTCTTTGATAGATATGTGGATGATAGAAAAATGGGGGTTCTGCTGGAGGGAAGAGTTTGATTGATCATACCGTAAGTTAAAAAGTTGGCACAGCATCATGGGCCGAAAGGCTTGTACTGTGCTGTTCTAAACTCTATGTAGTACCCTCACATTCAATCTGAGCAAACAACTCACACATTGTCCCAGGTAAATTGCAGTCATAGCTACTGAGCTATCAAAGAACAGTTAGATGCACTTCAAAAAGTTCCCAAACTTTGGCTGATTTCAACTTATGCTTAATTTCTATGATAATAGATTGCTATACACCCCACATCTTGCAAATTAAAAAGCTCCTAGGACGAATATCTTTGTAATACGCTTTGGAGTTTTCTGAAACCACCTCTGGATCTTCCTTCGTGTGGAAGTATACAGTATAGCTACAAAAGTCGGAGTCCCAACTGACTGATTTTGTTGAGGAAAGGTTACGCAAGTTATGACTAAAATCTATTAAGTTCAGAAGAATGAGAGGGGATCTCACTAAAACATGCAAAATCCCTATAGGATTTGGTAGGATAGATGTGGGATTGACCTTTCCCTTGGATGGGATATCACTAAGTCAGGGGTCAGAGAGTCAAATCTTAAGTGCGTATACAGACTGTATAGTGCAGATGCTTTCTAAATTGAGTTTTATTTTTATTTTGATCTATCAAAAATGTGTTTTTTAAATAATCCTTCCACCACCATGGACTTAATTCAAAACTCCATTTCAGGGATTAAAGACAGAGATCCATAAAATCACCAGCTTCCTGATATGCTCTCTCATCAAAGAAATCTTGAAGTGCGGAAGAGAACCGCAAAAGCTGTAACATCTCTGTTTTTAAATCAACAGGGCTCTTAACAATGCAGTTCTTATTATGTGTCTGTCTTGCCTCTTAATAGTTAATACTTGCAATACAAATAGATCTTAACTTTCTGGAACGATTGAACTAATAACCTATGGATAACAGATTTTCAACTTTGACTGTCATTGATTGTCACAGAGATGATCAGACAATAGAACCAAGCAATCCTCTTAGAGATAATTGACCCATTGCCTCACCCGCAAGCATCACTTTGCTGTCATTTCAGATGGGCAAAGGGTCAGGATGGTATTTAATCATTGGTTACTTGCTATTTCAACTTCACATCACCCTCTTGGCATTATGGGATTAAAAAGAAAGTAGATCAGAGTGATGGATTGCTGTGAAATCAATGACCAATATCAAAATCAACTCACCTCAATAGTAGATAGTGGGTTTTCCAGTGAAGATTACTGGTTACCTTGTGGAATATAAAATTACCTAAGTAATGTTTTAAATTTACTCTTTATTAGGAACCTTACAATATGAATGACAAAAGACATCAACGGCTTTACTGTTGCGTAACATCTTGAGGGCAATTGGACAGAAAGCCTATTAAAAGCTACATTTCATGTCTGTATTCTTCCTCTGGGGAGTGCTTCATAAAATGGATTGCACATTCTACACAGCAGTGCACTAACTGCAAATTACTGAGCTCTGTGTTCCAAGATTCACCAGTAAACTTCTTTATTTAGGTAATCTCCAAATGTAGAATGGCCTTTTTTGTTTTATCTGGGAGGCATGAATTCACAGGAAGGGTGACAGAGTAGTCTCTTTCTACTTTGTAGATGTATTAGCCCCCTGTGGAATTGAGTTGAGGGAGTGGTTGTGTTATTGTCTTGAATCAAAGAAGAAACAGTAAAGGTTTTTTTTCTTTTTAGGGATATACATACTGAAATAAAGGTGGAAGTATAATCCACTCTAGTAAAAGGATTCTGATCAATTAAAAAAAATCATTCATGTGTATATAAATAAAGCTTAATTTTCTTGGAATTGTGTCTTTGAGATGAAATCTAGCTAATCAACTATAAACCGACGACATGCATTTATATTGTGCATTGAGTAGAGTCAGGCATTTCCGGATGATCACAAAGGTATTGTCAGAATAAGTGAATGGTGAATGGAGGGTTAATCAAAGGTAATAAAACAGAAATACCAGATAACCTCAGGTCAGGCAGCATCGATAGATCATAGAGTAAAGGAGTAATACAGCATGCATATTTGCTCTTCGTTCTAACAAGTACCTGCTGACCATGGTGCTTACCCAGTTAGTTGCAATTTCCTGTCTTTGGCCATATCCCTCTAAGCCTTAACCCTCCATGTACCTCTTCAGATGATTTTTAAATGATGCTTTTGTATCTGCCTCACCAATTCCTCTGGCAGCTCATTCCATGTACTCATCACCTTCTGTGTGAATACGTTGCCCCTTAGGTCCTTATAAATCTTTCTCCTCTCACGCTAAATCTATGCCCTGTTGTTTTGGATACCCCTGCACTGGGTAAAGACTGTTACTATCCACCTTACCTAGGCCTCTCAGAATTTTATTTCAATAAGGTCATCCCTCATTGTCCTATATTCCACGGAATAAAGACCTAGCCTAGCCAACTATTCCCTATAACTTAGGCTCTCTAGTCTTGGCAACAGCTTCATAAATCTTTATGCACTCTTTCCAGTTTAATAGCATCTTTCCTGTAAAAGAGTGGACAGTTCTCTAGGAGTGGCCTCACCAGCAACAATTGCAACATAGTTTCCCATTTCCTGATGTCCTGACTGATGAAGACCACTGTGCTGAATGTCTTGTTCATCACCTGTCTACCTGTGACAGTGCTTTCAATGACCTATGCATTTCTCCTACCTTCTTCTAGTTCCATTGCACTCCTTAGTGCTCTACCATTCATTATCCAGGTGTCCCCCGCCCCCTTTACAAAGGTAGAGCATTCCTATGAAACCTTTCTTAAGCCAAAATGGCATAAAGCGAAGAACCATTAATTTATATGGGAAAATTTTTTGTAAAAGCGAAGATCCTCTTTGTAATGTGAAAACAGGTTACTAATGTAGGCCTTTTGTAAAAGCGAAGAGGCATAAAGCAAACATGCGTAAAGCATGGGACGCCTGTACAAGTCCTACTCTGGTTTGACTTTCCATAATGCATCACCTCACACTCATCTGTATTGAGATCCATCTGACACTTCTTTGTTCACTTCCCTAGTTGATCAAGATCCCCCTGTAACCTACAATAACCTTATTCACCATCAGCAGTCTCCTAATTTCATTTAACCCATGAATTTACTGATTAAACCTTGTGTATTCCTATCCAAATCATTTGTATATGATCCTAACACTGACCCCTGCAGAACACTAGTCATTGGCCTCCATCTGATATGAAACCTTCAACACCACCTTCCACTTTCTTTCTTAAAGCCATTTTTGAATCCATTTAACTCACTCTCCTTGAATTCCATGGGACATATCATTTCAGAGCAGTCTACCAGTTCTACTTTCATTGAAGGCCTTGCTGAAGTTCAAATCCACTGCCCTACCTTAAACTACGTTTTTGGTCAGCTCTTTAAAGAAAACTATTTTCCACGCACTAAGCTATGCTGCCTCCTCCCAATCAGATCCTATCTCACCAAATGCAAGTCGATCTTGTCCTTTAGAATTCCCTCTAGTAACTTTCCCACCACTGCTGTTAGGCTGACTGGCTTGAAGTTCTCTGGCTTGTCCTTTAGAATTCCCTCTGGTAATGTTCCCACTACAACTGTTAGGCTGACTGGCTAGTAGTTCCCTGGCCTGTTCTTTAGAACTCCCTCTAGTAGCTTACACACCACTGCTGTTAGGCTGACGGGCCTGTAGGTCCTTGGCTTATCCTTTAGAATTCCCTCTAGTAACTTTCCTCCCACTGCTGTTAGGCTGATGGGCCTGTGGTTCTGTGGCTTGTCCTTGCTGCCCTTCTTAAACAAACTGTGGTAAGAGAAATGGTTAATGTTTCAGTTCCTAACAAGATAATTGAAGATTTGGTCAAATGGTGTTTTATTTAAAGGAAATGTTTTTTTATATATATAAGCAAGGAAGCAGAGGTGTGAAGGGATGGAAATCAGAGAGGAGAACATAGTGGGAATGAGTACTGTTTGATTTTGTGGTTGAGGGTGGGGAATATAGAGAGGGAAATAACAGAGGTTTAATAGCAACAACAGTGACAAATTATTTCATTGTCTCTTGGTACTTGTTGGAGATTGTGGACAGAATAGTGAGAGGAGATTAAGAACATTGCTATGGGGGGAGGGGTGAAAGAAATTCAGGTGTTAAATTAGTTAAGTGCAGGGAATGGAGCTGTGGCTGCTTATCCATTCATTACCCTTCATGCGAAACATTATGACTGAGTCCCAGCCTTTTAAATGAGAGTTGCTTGCAGCCATCTACAGAGCCCATGATAGGTGGTTGCATGTGTTAACATGGCCACTAATATACATAAGCAGAAAAGCCCAGTATCTAAACATGCATTGCATAATAGGTCATAAGATCATACGATACAGGAACAGAACCAGGCCATTCGGCCCATCGAGTCTGTTCTGCTTCCATCATGGCTGATTTATTATCCCTCTCAACCCCATTCTCTTGCCTTCTCCCCAGAGTTAAAGAGCAGGGGTGGAGGTGTATGCCTCATGATCAACTCGTCTTGGTACACAAATGTATCAGCGATGACCCAATTCTACTCACTAGATTTGGGATATCTTGCAATTTAGTATCGTCAATTTTACCTGCCGCTGGAGATTTCTGCAATCATTTTGGTAGCAGTATACATTCCATCTCAGGCTGATGTCAAACAGGCTGTAGATCATCTGAGCAATGGGATCAACATGCATGAAACAGCACATCCTGGTGTCTTCACCATTGACTTGGGGGATTTTAACCAGGCCAGCCTGACAAAGTCACTAAATAATTACCATCAGTAAATCACTTGCAACACACTGGACCATTGTTACACCACTATCAAAGAATGCCTACCGTGCTATTCCCTGTCCTCACTTCGGGAAGTCTGATCACCTGGCTGTACTTCTACTCCCTGAGTATAGGCAGAGACTGAAGACTGCAGCACCAGTAGTGAGGGCCAAGAAGGTATGGACAAATGAAGCACAGGAGCACTTACAGGACTGCTTTGGATCAATGGACTGGACTGTATTCAGGGATTCACCTTTGAATCTGGATGAGTATACTGCAGTTGTTACCAACTTCATTAAAAACTCTGTGGATGAATATGTGTTGACGAAAACTTGCTGTATATTCTCAAACCAAAAGCTGTGGCTGAACCAAGAGTCATCTGCTGAGGGCTAGATATGTGGCATTTAAGTCTGGTACCCAGGTCTCTACAAGAAAACCAGGTATGACTTGCGAAGAGCTATTCCAAGGACAAAGAGATAATTCCAAGCAGGTCACAGGCAACATTGGATGCACAACAACTATGGCAGAGTATGCAAGACATTACTTCCTATGAAGCAAAACCCAATAGCAGCGATGCTTCACTACCAGATGAACTCAACGCCTTCTATGCCCACTTTGAAAGGGAGAATATAACCACAGCTGTGAAGAGCGCTGCTGCAACCTGTGACCCTGTGATTTTTGTCCTGGAGGCCAATGTTAGGCTGCCTTTAAGGAGGGTGAACCCTGGCCAGGTGGCAAGCCCTGATAGAGCACCTGGTAAGGCTCTGAAAACTTGTGTCAACAAACTGGTGTGAATATTCAAGGACATTTTCAACCTCTCACTGCTATGGTTAGGAGTTCCCACCTGCTTCAAAAAGGCAGTAGTTATACCAGTGCCTAAGAAAAGTAGTGTGAGCTGCTTTAATAACTAGTGCCCTGTAGCACTCACATCTACAGTGATTAAACGCTTTGAGAGGTTGGGCATGGCTAGAATGAACTCTTGGACGCACTACAATCTGCCTATCACCACAATAGGTAGATAGTGGAATAATCTCAATGGCTCTTCACATGGCTTAGACCACGTGGACAATACAAACACCTACGTCAGGATGGTGTTCGTTGATTATAGCTCAGCACTTAACACCATTATTCTACTCATTCCTGATCGATAAGTTACAGAACCTGGGCCTCTGTACCTCCCTCTGAAATTGGATCCTCGTCTTTCTAACTGGAAGACCACAACCTGTGTGGATTGGTGATAATATCTCCTCCTTGGTGACGATCAACACTGGTGCAACTCAGCAACCTTGCACTCAATGTCAGTAAGACCAAAGAGCTGATTGTGGACCTTAGGAAGAGTAAGATGAGGGAACACAAACCAATCCTCATGAAGGGATCAGAAGTGGAGAGAGTGAGCAATTTTATATTCCTGGGTTTCAAGATCTCTGAGGATCTAACCTGGTCCCAACATACCGATGCAGCTATAAAGACAACAAGGCAGCGGCTATATTTCATTCGGAGTTTGAAGAGATTTTGTTTGTCACTCAAAAACATCTATTGATGTACCATGGAGAGCATTCTGATAGGCTGCATCTCTGTGGGCACGGAGAGGCTACTGGACAGGACTGAAAGAAGCTACAGAAAGTCATGAAATTAGTCAGCTCCATCTTGGGTACTAGCCTCTGTAGTACCCAAGACATCTTCAAGGAGCAGTGCATCAGAAAGGCGACGTCCATCATTAAGGAACCCCTTTACCCAGGATATGCCCTCTTCTCATTGTAAGGGGGTACAAAAGCCTGAAGGCACACACTCAGCAATTCAGGAACAGCTTCTTCCCCTCTGCCAGACGATTCCTAAATGGACATTGAACCCATGAACACTTGCTCACTTTTAAAAAACATATTATTTCTCTTTTTGTAATATTTTTAATCTATTCAATGTGCATACATATATACTTACTGTAACTGTTTTACTTTTATTCTTTCTTCCATGTATTACATTGAACTGCTGCTGCTAAGTTAACAAATGTAACGACATATGCCGGTGATAATAAACCTGGTTCTGATTCAGATAACCTTTTATGTCCTGACTAATCAAGAACCTATCAATCTCTGCTTTAAATATACTCAAAGACTTGGCTTCACAGCCATCCATGGCAATGAATTCCACAGATTTACATCCTTTGTCTAAAAAAATTCCTCCTTATTTCTGTTCTAAATGGACGTCCCTCTTGTCCGAGGCTGAGCCTTCTGATCCTAGACTAACAACTAGTGGAAACATCCTCTCCACATCCACCCTATTTAGGCCTTTTAATATTTGAAAGGTTTCAATGAGATCCCCCCACCATTCTTCTAAACTCCAGCAAGTATAGGCCCAGATTAATCAAATGTTCCTCATGTATTAACCCTTCCATTCCTGCAACCATTCCTGTGAACTTCTACTGGACCCTTTCCAATGCTTCTCCAATCTGACTAAGTCCTTCTGCAGAGTCCTGCTTCCTCAACCCCACCTGCCCCTCCACCTATCATTGTATTGTACACAGAGTTACCCACAGAACAGTCAATTTCAACATCCAAATCATTGACATACAACGTGAAAAGATGTGGTCCCAACACAGACCCCTGTGGAACACCACTGGTCACTGGCAGCCGACCAGAAAAGGCCTCCTTTATTCCCATTATTTGCCTCCTGCCAGTCACCTAATCTTCTATCCATGCTAATATCTTTCATATAATATCATCTTGTTCGGCAGTCTCATGTGTGACATCTTGTCAACTGCCTTCTGAAAAGTTCAAACTTCAAAGTAAATTTATTATCAAAGTAGATATATGTCCCCATGTATAACCCTGTGATTCTTTTTGTTGTGGGCAATCATAGTAAATATGAGAAACACAACAGAATCATTGAAAGACCACACTCAACAGAGTGGACAACCACCAATGTGTGGGGAAAAAAAGCAACAAGGTTGTGCAAGTGCAAAAAGAAAGAGAAAATAAATAAATAATAAATAAATAAACAAACAATAAATATCGAGAACATAAGATGAAGTGTTCTTGATATTGAGAGAGTTCAGTGATTGAGCAAGTGAAGTTGAGTGAGGTTTCCCCCTCTGGTTCAAGAGCCAGATGTTTGAGGGGTAATAACTGTTCCTGAGGTTTCTGTACCTTCTTCCTGAAATTCCTCATTTCTCTTCAAATCAACAATCATGTCCTTAGGTCCTCAGTCCTGTTCTTCAGCGACTGATCACCTGCTAACTCAATGCTTGGTAGATTTGTTCCTTAGCAAATTCTTCACCAACCTCTATTGATGTATGGTGGAGAGTTTATTAACTGATTGGTATCGTGGCCTGGTATGGAAAAACCAATGCCATAGAACAGAAAATCCCACAAAAAGTAGTGATAGGCCCACAGGTAAAGCCCTCCCCACCACTGAGTGCTGTTGCAGGAAAGCAGCATCCATCATCAAGTGCCCCCACCACACAGGCCATGCTCTTTTCTCACTGCTGCCTTCAGGAGCCACAGGACCCACATCACCAGGTGCAGGAACAATTATTACCCCTCAACCATCAGGCTCTTGGATCAGATGGAATAATTTCACTCAACTTCACTTGCCTCATCACTGATCTGTTCCCACAACCAATGGACTCACTTTCAAGTACTCGTCATCTCAAGTTCTCAATATTTATTGCTCATTTGTCTATTATCATTATTATTTTTTCATTTGTACTTGCACAGTTTGTTGTATTTTGTACATTGGTTGTTTGTTTGTACTGTTGGGTTCAGTCTTTCATTGATTCTATTGAGTTTCTTAGATTTTCTGTGTATGCCCACAAGAAAACAAATCTCAGAGTTGTATATGGTGCCATATATGTACCGTGATTCTAAATGTAATTTGAATTTGAAACTTTGAACTTTTGGATGACATGCTGAATCTTCACAAACTACTAAGAAGGTAAAGGTGCTGCCATGCTTTCTTCATAATAACTCTTACGTTTTGGCCACAGAACAAATCCACTGAAAAGGATAACACCAAGAAATTCCGAATAACACAAGAAATCCAAGTACACAAAGTTCAAAGTACTTTTATTATCTAAGTATGTGTACTTTATACAACCTTGAGATTCATCTCTTTACAGGCAGTCACAAAACAGAAGAAACACAATAGTACCCTTTAAAATAAGAAAACAGTCATACACGCAGTGTGCAGAAACACATCATGCAAACAATAAAAGTAAGCAAATAACATTCAGAACAGAAGTTCACAAAAGTGAGTTCACAGACAACGGAGCCAGTCACAGCTGGTCCAGGCCATAGCCTCAGTTCACCACAGAGATGAGTAAATCCTGCCAAGTGGAGAGTTAAACACTGGCCCTCCCTTGCGTCCAGCTCTGATGCCCTGGCCTTTTCAATCTGGCCCGATGCTTAAGTTGGACAAACGGCATGTCATTCCTCACTCTCAGAACCAGGCCTTGCTGCTTTAAAATGCTCTCGGGCGCCTCGATTTGTCCCATACCCGACCTTTACATTCCAGTCTGGCATTTAAATTAGTCAAGCATTGGCTCATTCCTCACTCTCAAGATCAGCTATTTTATTCCATATACTGTGTGCATTAAAATATAACACTGTCAGTCCTGTATTCATCACTCTTTTCAATTATGCCCCCATGTTACACTTCAACTCATCGCACTGACTGCAATTTTGCCCTATCATCTGCCTATCCTTCCTCACAGTCTCACTACAGACTGTATCTACTTGTACACCAACTGCCCCATCTTCAGCTCTGTGACTCCAGTTGCCATCCCCCTGGCAAATTAATTTAAATCTTCCACAGCAGCTCTAGCAAATCTCCCAACAAAGGTATTAGCTCCTCTCAGGTCCAGATGTAACCCATCTTTTTTGTCGAGGTTGTACTGTTCCCAGAAGAGATCCCAACGATCCAGAAATCTGAAATCCTGCCCTTGCAACAGATCCGTAGTCACCATTTATCTGTCCTATCATCCTCTTCCTGCCCTGACTAGCATGTGGCACTGGGGGGAGAGATTACTACCCAACCTCAGCCTCAGTTCAGCACAGAGACATCACAGAGCAGTGAGTAGAACCGGCCCAACCCTCGCCTCTTATCCCAGCACACTGTCTTTTCAATCCATCTGGTCCAGCGTTTAAACCATCCAAACATCAGGGCGTTCCTCACCATAGAACCCGGGCTCAGTTGCATTGACATTCTCTGGGCCTGGATGCTACCGTCACGTTTTGTTCCATACCTGAACGTTCCAAATCAGCCTGGTGCTCAGATTGATCAAATCTCGCCTAGGTTATTGGTGCCAATGTGCACCATGACCTCTGGTTGCTCTCCCTCCCTCTTGAAAATATTCTGTAGTCATTCATAGCCCTAGCAGTTGGGAGGCAACACACCATCCTGGTGTCTTTTTTGTGACCACAGTATTTCCTATCTGTACCCCCAACTATCAAGTCTCCTATTGCTACCACTCTGCCTTAGAGCCAGCCACAATGCTACTGGCTTGGCTATTGCCGCTGTTGTGCCCTGACAGGTCATCAGCCCCCGGGTATACTTGTCGCTGAGAGAAATGGCACTAACCACTTATTCCCCTTAATTCTCCTGGTAGTCACCCATCTACTGTCTGGGTGTGGCCACCTCAGTACAAGTCTCATCCGTTCATATGGTCCTGAATACATCCAGCTCCAGCCCCAGTTCCTAGATCTGAGCAGTTAGGGGTTGAAGCTGTGTGGACTTCCTGCAGATGTAATCACAGGGAGACCATTCGGTGCTCTAAAATCCCACAGTTTGCTGCTGATGCTCACTGCAAAGGGAGGTCATCCAACTCCATCCCAACGGAAAGGAGATTCCATGAAATTTTCTTTTGGTCTGCTGGAGTAGCAGTGCAGATGCCAGCACCAATCTGCGCCTCTGGATTCTCATAGTCCGACCTCTGTTGACAGTATTTATATCCTTACGAAGCCCTCCCAACTGAAGGTTGCTATTCTGTCCCTCATTTCCACCTCTTCCCTTCCACGAAACTTCACCACTCCAAGTTCTCTTGAGTCCCTGAGAGAACACTTCCATCTTATTTTTATTTTCCGTTTATTTATCTATTCATTCAGTAGAACATTCCCGAGCAGATGGAAGAATGCCGTCTGCATTTTGATAGGTTGATTCAAGAACTGACCAGAGATGGAGTCTGCTAGGCTTGGTGTTGATACCTGTGAGAACCTACATTGCTGAATCTACTGATACAGAAAGAAGAGACAAAGACACTCTTCCCTCTGTAAGTTCTCGCCAAAGACACGGTTCTTCCAAACACACGGTAGATTCTGCAGATTCCAGAAAAGGGTCCTGATGAAGGGTCTTGGCCTGAAACATCAACAGTTTATTCTCCTCCGTAGCTGCTGCCTGACCTGCTGAGTTCCTCCGGCTTTTTGTGTGTAACTCTTCCAATCACACAATTGAACATCTCCATGTAGCTTTCACAAACACTATTAGGATGATCTAACTCAAGAGATTCCGCAGATGCCAGAAATCCAGAGTAATGCACAGGAGGAACTCAGCAGATCAGGCAGCATCTATGGAAAAGAATAAAGAGTCAATGTTGCGGGCCGAGACCCTTTGTGCAGACTAGAAAGGGAGGGAACGAAACTCGAAAAAGAAGGCGGTGTGGAGGAGGGGATGGAGTACAAGCTAGAAGGTGATAGGTGAAGCCTGGTGAGGAGGAAGGTAGGTGGACGGGGAGGGGGATGAAGTGAGAAGCTGGGAGGTGATAGGTGAGAAGTTAAATGGCTGAAGAAGAAGGAATCAGATAGGAGATGATAGTGGACCATGGAGAAATGGTAGGAGGAGGGTCGCCATAGGAACAGGCAGGTGAGGAGAAGAGAAGGGGAGCCAGCATGGAGAATGGAAAAGAGAGAAGGGGGAGGGGGAAAGACTTACAGGAAGTTAGAGTAATTGATGTTCATGCTGTCAGGTTGGCAGCTACTCGGGTGGAATATGAGGTGCTGCTCCTTCAACCTGAGAGTGACCTCGGGCAATCTAAATGCAATTTTAATATCATTAAAAGATGGCAATGCAATTTCTAGCCCAGAATCTGCATTTGCTGTTGATGATTTTGCAACCTTAATATTATAATGGAACACACAGCTGGTTAGGAAATAGAGTCATCTATAGCTGAAATGAGGTTTCAAGGACAACCTCTTTTGTATTGGATTTATACGATCACTTATCATATTTTGCAGTGCAAAATCTATAATGCAGTTTTATTTCTGAATGTAATAGATGGTAACAGATCTATTAAACACAGATCCTTTTAAGAATATGATATGGTAGCTTAGTGATGATGGTATTATTACAGTGACCCAATGATGGTGACTTCCAATTTCATCATGAAATTGAATTCAATAAATCTGGTAATGTGTAGGTCAGCACCAGAAGCTGGTACTTGGTTGATAAAAAAAAACTCAGTTTGTTCAAATAATGTTCTTCAGGAAAAGACCTGCTTGGACTGATTATGTGATTTTAGTTCCCTGCTAAATGGTCTGGTGTTCTCAGGACAAGATGTGGATGGCAAGTTCTGCTGTGTCAATTTGTACATATTCCAATAGAAACATAGAAAACCTATAGCACAATACAGGCCCTTCGGCCCACAAAGCTGTGCCGAACATGTCCTTACCTTTGAACAACCTAGGCTTACGTACAGCCTTCTATTTTTCAAAGCTCCATGATTCCATCCCGGAGTCTCTTAAAAGACCCTATCATTTCCACCTCTGGCAGCCCATTCCATGCCCTCGTCACTCTCTGCATAAAAAACTTATCCCTGACATCTCCTCTATACCTGCTTCCAAACACCTTAAAGCTATGCCCTCCTGTGCTTGCCATTTCAGCCCTGGGGAAAAAGCCTCTGACTATCCAAAATAATAAGTAAAACACTATTCTTTCTGTAGTGTGTTGTACTGATTTTAAGATGGTTTAATTTTAATGATGGCTTTACTCGGGATAAACAATAGGTCATCTTTTCTCTATTTTCACCACTTTTTGTGTCATCCTATATGTATGTTTGTGGTTTTTTAAAAAAAGTCTTTTCAATTCATCTTCTTAATGTTAAAGATACTCTTTCATGTAATTTACCTTTGTGAGTGACTTTTTCAGTTCTGGAGTTCTCAAATACTATGACTTTGAGGTGTTATGAGCATTTCTAATAAAACAAGAAATCGAGTCTGATTAATCTCAAAACTGCAAACAAACAGCCAATTTTCATGGCTTTGCAATCAATCTCAACCACCGAAAGTTTGATTTGATTTTTGTTTCTTCTAAGTGGCTTGCCGCGATCTCTCTGAATTTCATTAGTAATGTAATCATTTCATATCTAATCCAAATTTTATTCTTACTTATCAGTGCTTTCAAAAGCAGATCCATCAATCCTACTGTATTGGTTTCCAAGAGCTATTTCATCTCCGGGTACAAAAACAGCAGTGTGGGAGCTTTTGAAATGTATACATACTGTGAATATCAGTAGTGATGAAAACGTAGCAGCTAGTGGAGTTGCTTTGGTAATTTTGATCTTTTTAATGTTTCTCAAGCAACTAATGAGCTAATTAATCAGCATAAATATTGAGTAATTTGCGAATTCAGAGTGCACAAGTTTGGAGGAAAATTGCTCTATGGAATTTGAATAAATTCCATTTTAATAATCAAACATGAAAGGCAATATGATGGGAGTCTAGAAGAGTAGGTTTTGGACTGGAGAAATACTTACAATGGCTACTTTGTTGGGTACAGGAGTGGAACTGGACGTGGTCTTCTGCTGCTGTGGCCCATCCACTTCAGGGGTTGACATATTGTGCATTCAGAGATACTCTTCTGCACACCACTGTTGTAATGCGTGATTATTTGAGTTACTGTCATCTGCCTATCAGCTTGAAGCAGTCTGGCAATTCTTTGGTGACTGCTTTCATTTACAAGGCTTTTTTTTGTTTTTTGCACCATTCTCTGTAAACTCTAATGACTGTTGTGTGTGATACTCAAACCACCCTGTCCTGACTCCAACAACCATTCCATGATCAAAGTCACTAGGATCACATTTCTTCCCCATTCTGATATTTGGTCTGAACAACAACTGAACCTCTTGACTATGTCTGTGTGCTTTTATACATTGAGTTGCTGCCACACATGATTGGCTGATTAGATATATTAAAGAGCAGGTATACAGGTGTACCTAAATGAAGTGGCCACTGAGTGTATAAGGGTACACGGGAAACCCAGAAGTAATTGCAGTTTGCTTACAAGGCAACTTTATAATTCAGACACTTGATTATTATTTCTGTTGTCCTGAGTAAGTTGAGGAAGCCCAGTGATGTCATGTAGGAGTCAGTTTCAACATGGATTTTTAAAGTGACATTGGAAACATGGCACATGATGGATGCTGAAATTAGCAGCGTCACATGGAGAATGGGGAATATGCAGAGCAATGCCGAGAAGCTAAGCTCTGCCCTCAGCTTAGTGACTCATTGCCAGCTGCCAGACTGCTGTCTTAAGGCTATGGAGTGAGATCATTCTCCTTGCTGTAAAACAGAGTAAGTTGTGGCTGGAGGTTACCAGTGAAACTGGCTTTTGAAATAAGACGATTAAAGGTGTTTACTGACCTTGCCAGATTAAACTTGAGTATGGCGGCTCATTCACCAAGATGCGCATTATACAGTATCTCAACACCTTCGCTCTAAGCCTACTCTAGCCTTTCTTCTCACACCAGTTCACTTGGCTTGTTTTGCATCTCCTTAGTCGGGATCCTTGACCCAGTTTCATCTTTACACAAAATCAGATCTTTCCTTTAAAATGACCTTCATCCATCTGATCAAGATTTAGCATCGCCCTTCCTCATTGATTCTTCATTCCTTCTTTACGGAAGATTCAAGCACAAGACAGTGGTGGGGGTGTTGCAGAGAATTGGAAACACTGACAAATTTGTGTAACTCCACCTTCCAGGAAACCCTGGAGGTTCAAGTGCATGGCCAGTGGGTGTTTTAGACAGCAGCTAATTGGCAAGAGGTTTCAGCATTACTCAGTTTTATTGCATTGGCCACACTACGAGGGGTGATTGATAAGTTTGTGCCCTAAGGTAGAAGGAGTCAATTTTAGAAAACCTAGCACATTTATTTTTCAACATAGTCCCCTCCTACATTTACACACTTAGTCCACCGGTCGTGGAGCATATGGACCCTTCTTTGTAGAAGTGGTGCACAGCAGGGGTGATTGATAAGTCCGTGGCCTAAGGTAGAAGGAGATGAGTTATTAACTTCAAATTTTATGCATTATCACTCAAAGAGTTGAACTGCACGTGCATGTAACGAGAGCATCTTGGACCTCCAGGTGGTCCACAGCAGGGCTGATTGATAAGTTTGTGGCCTAAGGTGGAAGGAGATGAGGTAAACAGCTCTCATTACAATGCACATGCAGCTCAACTCTTTGAGTGAAAATGCAGAAAGTTTGAAGTTAATAACTCATCTCCTTCTACCTTAGGCCACAAACTTATCAATCACCCCGGCTGTGGACCACTTATGGAGGTCCAAGATGCCGACTTCTACAAAGAAGGGATGCTCTACGACCGCTGGACTAAGTGTGTAAATGTAGGAAAAATAAATGTGCTAGGTTTTCTAAAATTGACTCCTTCTGCCTTGGGCCATGAACTTATCCATCACCCCTCGTATGATAATCTTGAAGTCATCATAGGCTTTTTCTAAGGGCTTATTCCCTTAATGGAGAAAGCCTGTGTATGGTGTGGAAATTCCAATGTCCTTGAATGGAAAATCCTACAAAAAGTAGTGGATACGGTCCAGACCTTCATGGTTAAAGCACCATTGAGAGCATTTGCATGGACTGCTGTTGCGGGAAAGCAGTGTTCAATCTCAAGGATCCCCACCACATAGACCATGCTCTCTTTTTGCTATTGACATCAGGAAGAAGGTACAGGAGCCTCAGGACCCCCATGAACAGGTTTAGGAATAGCTATTACCTTTAATCATCAGGCTGTTGAACCAGAAGGGAAAACTTCACTCAATTTCACTCGCCCCATCACTGATCGTTGAATGGAGCATTGCGCAGATGCAACAGGAGCATTCCCATGCAGGTCCGACAAAGAGCTTTTAAGAATCCAGTCTCTATAAAAGAGAGGTATGCCCAGCAGAGCGGTCATTGTGGGAGTATTCTTGATTTAGACTCAACAGGGCTTCGCCGAGAACAGGCAGAGGCTAGGTAAGTTCATTTCTTATTTTTTATTTAACTCAAAAGAAAATGAGGGCATGTCTACGGAGCCAGTGTTCTGTTCTGGGTGTCAGATATGTAGGATTTCCGGGAGACTCTCAGCCTCTTTGATGGCCACACCTGCAACCAGGTGCATCAAGATCCAGGTCCTTAGGGACCATGTTAGGGAACTGGATCTACAGCTCGATGACCTTCAGCTTGCTGGTGAAAGTGAAGCAGTGATAGACAGGAGCTATAGGGAGGTAGTTACCCTAAGGTTCAGGAGACAGATAATTGGGTGACTGTCAGGAGAGGGAAGGGAGAATGACAGATGGTGGAGAGCATCCCCCTCAACAATGAGTACTCCATTTTGAGTACTGTTGGGGAGGACGACCTACCTGGGCGAAGCAGCAGTGGCCGTGTCTCTGGCACTGAGTCTGGCCCTGTGGCTCAGAAGGGAGGGAACTGAGGAAGATGCCAACAGGAAGAAAGGACTGTATATTCAGGGGGACAGATAAGCAAATCTATGGACGCGAAAATGAAACATGGATGGAAGTTTGTCTCCCAGGTGCCAGAGACCGAGATGTTTTTGGATGCGTCCACAATATCCTGAAAAGGGAGGGTGAGCAGCCAGAAGTCATGGTACATATTGGCACCAATGACATAGGAGGAAAAAGGGAGGAGGTCCTGAGAGAAGAATATAGAGAGTTAGGAAGGAAGCTGAGAAGCGGGACCTCAAAGGTAGTAATCTTGGGATTGCTGCCTGTGTGCCACACGACAGTGAGCATAGGAATAGAATTAGATGGCAGGTAAATGTGTGGCTGAGGAATTGCAGCAGGTTTACAAGTAGATGATAGGTGTAACATGAATGTAAGGAATATCCTGAATGATTGGGTACAAATGCAAACAGAACAAAGAGTTGAATTGTACCACAGAGGCAAAATTCAAAAGGGCGAAGAATGCAGAAGTAAAGGTGCTATATTTAAATGCATGTAGCATTGGAATAAGGTGGAGGAACTCATGATGCAATTAGAGATTAGTTGGTATGACATTTTGGGCATTGCTGAGTTGTGGCTGAAAGAAGGCCATAGGAGCTTAACGTCAAAGGATATACTTTGTATAGAAAGGAGAGACATGAAGGCTTAGGCTCTGTTGGTAAGAGATGGAATTAAATCTTTAGAAAGAGGTGACATAGGGTCAGAGATAATGAATATTTGTGGGTGGAGTTAAGAAATTGCAAGGGTAAAAAAACAATTATGGGGATCATATATAGGTCTCCAAATAGTAGCCAAGTTGTGGGGTTGAGATTGCAAAGGTAGCTGGAAAAGGCATGTAATAATGGTAATGATACAATTGTAATGGGACTTCAGTATGAAGGGGACTGGGAAAATCTGATTGGTGGCGGATCACAAGAGAGGGAATTTGTTAAATGCCTACAAGATGGCTTTTTAGAGCAGCTTGTGCTTGAGCCTACTCAGGAAAAGGCCATCTTAGATTGAGTGTTGTGCAATAACCCAGATCTTATTAGGGATGCACAAATTCTTATTAGGGAAACTCGGCCCGAAACGTCGACATCGCTTCTCCCTATAGATGCTACCTAGCCTGCTGTGTTCTACCAGCATTTTGTGTGTGTTGTTGTTTGAATTTCCAGCATCTGCAGATTTCCTCGTGTTTGCTCTTATTAGGGATGTGAAGGTAAAGGAACCCTTAGGAGACAGTGATCATAATATGATTGAATTCATACTGCAATTTGAGAGAGAGAAGCATAACTCACATGTATCAGTATGACAATGGAATAAAGGGAATTACAGAGACATGAGAGAGGAAATTGCCCAGGTGGTTTGGAGGAGGATACTGGCAGGGATGACAGCAGAGCACAGGCGGTTGAAGTTTCTGGGAATAGTTCACAATGTGTAGGATAGATATGTCACACAGAGGACAAAGTTCTGTAATGGCAGAGGTAGGCAACTGTGGCTGACAAAAGAAGTTAAGGACTGCATAAAAGCCAAGGAAAGGGCATATAATGTAGCAAAAGTGAGTGGGAAGTTGGGTAATTGGGAAGCTTTTAAAATCCAACAAAAGACAACTAAAAAAACTATAAGAGGGGGAAAGATGAAATATGAGGGCAGACTAGCCAAAGATATAAAGCAGGATACCAAAAGTTCTTTTCATTTCTATAAAGAATAAAAGTTGATAGTGGACCACTGGAAAATGATGCTGGTGAGGCAGTAATGGGGGCTAAGAAAAGGCAGATGTACTTAATGGGTACTTTGCATCATTCTTCACAGTGGAAGACACTAGCAGTGTGCCAGAGGTTGATAGGTCACCTGGACCAGATGGACCACAACCCAAAGTCCCATGAGAGGTTGCTGAAGAGATAACGGTGGCATTCCTCATGGTCTTTCAAGAATCACTTGATCCTGGCATGGTACCAGAGGACTGGAAGATTACAAATGCCCCTCCACTTTTTAAGAAGGGAGGAAGGCAAAAGAAAGGAAATTATAGACCAGTTAGCCTAATCTCAGTGGTTGGGAAAGTGCTAGAGTCTATTATTAAGGATGATGTTTCAAGGTGCTTGGAGACTGATGATAAAATAAATTAAAATAAGCAGGGTTTCTGTAAAGGGAAGTCTTGCTTGAAAAATCTATTAAAGTTCTTTGAGAAAGTAACAAACAGTGTGAACAAAGGAAAGGCGGTGGTTGTCATTTACTTGGATTTTCAGAAAGCACTTCGTAAGTTGCCACACATGAGGCTGCTTAACAAGATAAAATCCTATGGCAGTACAGGAAAGATACTGGCATAGATAGCAGAATGGCTGACAGGCAGGAGGCAGCAAGTGGCAATAAAAGTGTGAATAGCCGGTGATTAGTGGTGTTTCTCAGGGGTCAGTATTGGGACCACACCTTTTCACATTGTTTGTCAATGATTTAGATAATGGAATTGATGGCTTTGTGGCAAAATTTATGGATGAAACGATGATAGGTGGAGAGGTAGATTGGGCTGAGGAAGCACTGCAATTGCAGCAGAACTTAGACAAATTGGAAGAATGGGCAAAAAAGTGGCAGATGTTATACAGTGCTGGGAAATGTATGATAATGCATTTTGGTAAAAGGAACAATAGTGTGGAGTATTACCCAAATGGGGAGAAGGTTCAAACATCAGAGGTGCAGAGGGACTTAGGAATCGACGTGCAAGACTCCCAGAAGGTTAATTTACAGGTTGAGTCTGTGGAAAAGAAGGCAAATGCAATGTTGGCATTCATTTCAAGGGGAATAGAATATAAAATCAAAGAGATAATGCTAAGCCTTTATAAGACACTAGTCAGGCCTCACTTGGAGTATTGTCAATAGTTTTATGCCCATATCTCAGAAAGGATGTGTTGTCATTGGAGAGAGTCCAGAGGAGGTTCACGAGGATGATTCTGGGAATGAAAGGTTTAATATTTGAGGAAAGTTTGGCAGCTTTGGGCCTGTGCTCATTGGAATTTAGAAGAATGCTGGGGAATCTCATTGAAATCTACCGAATGTTGAAAGGACTAGATAGGGTGGATGTGGAGAGGATGTTTTCTATGGTGGGTGTATCCAGCACTAGAGGGCACAACTTCAAAATTGAGGGGTGACCCTTTAGAACAGAAGTAAGGAGGAATTATTTTAGCCAGAGAGTAGTAAATCGGTGGAATGCTCTGCCAGACACTGTGGTGGAAGCCAAGTCTGTGGGTGTATTTAAGGCAGAAGTTGATCATTTGCTGATCAGCCAGGCCATCAAAAGATATGGCGAGAAGGCAGGTGTATAGGGTTGAGTGGGATCCAGGATCAGCCATGATGGAATGGCGGAGCAGACTTGATGGTCTAAATGGCCTAATTCTGCTCTATGTCTTATGGTCTTATGGTCTAACTGTTCCCACAATCTATGCCCTTACTTTCAAGGGCTCTTTATTCCATGTTCTCAATATTTATTGCTTATTTATTATCATTATTTCATGTTTTTTTTTGTTTTTGCATAGCTTGTTGTCCTTTGCATATTTATTGTTTGTCAGTCCTGTTTGGTGTGGTCTTTATTGATTCTATTACATTTTGTAGATTTACTGTAAATGCTTGCAAGAAAATGAATCTCGTGGTGACATATATGTACTTTGATAGTAAATTGACTTTGAACTTTGATTTTGTTTAACGTGTGGAGGCTGATGCAGAGGGATCCACCGTACAGTTGTTGACAGATCAGAGCCAAGATCCGCCATAACTATGCACCACCATCTTATCAGATGATGAGAGGCATTGATCTGTAGTCAGAGGCTTTTTTTCAGAGCTGAAATGGCTAGCACAAGAAGGCACAGTTTTAAAGTGCTTGGAAGTAGGTATAGAGGAGATGTCTAGGATAAGTTTTTATGCAGAGAGTGGTGACTGCATGGAATGGGCTGCTGGCGATGGTGGTGGAGGCGGATACGATAGGGTCTTTTAAGAGACTCCTGGAGAGGTACATGGAGCTTAGAAAAATAGAGGGCTATGGGTAACCTTAGGTGATTTCTAAGTAAGTACATGTTTGGCACAGCATTGTGGGCCAAAAGACCCGTATTGTGCTGTAAGTTTTTTGTTTGCTTGGTATGTTTTTTTTCTCCTGTGCTGTACTAGGGACAGATAAGTGTTTAGTAGTCAGTTAGACCCTCCCAAAACACTGTGTTGTATGTTAGCACCAGACTTGCTCCTGAAAAGATCACAGCACTTTTTGTAAGACCCACCCATTTCATGGCTTTACCATAGCCCTACTGTGAAAGAAGAAGTCTGTCCAAAGATACACGTGCAACATAAATGCACGGTACCATGGCACAGTAACCTGTGCTACTGTCTCACATTTTCAGGGACCTGGGAATGATCCTGAACTCGGCTGTGTGGAGTTTATATATTCTCTCCTTGGCTGCATGGGTTTCATCTGAATGCTCAGATTTGCTCCCAAATCCTAAAAACTGTAAATTACACCTTAGTTTAGTGTATTAGAAACAAAAGAGAGAAAGAATCAAAAGGCTGTTAGTTGATGGACATGCATGGAAGAGAGTATGTTATTGGGATATAGGTGCAGAAGGAAAGGGAATAATTGGAATCCTCCCCTAGGAACAGTCATGGACTGATTAAACTGAATGTTCACCTTGCATATTGTGATAGGACTGTTATGTCTGTGCAGGCTCCGCTGGATCTCAAAAACTTCTCCCCATGCGAGCCACTGTACAGTTACACAAAATGCTGTAGTGGAGGTGAAGGAAAACTCCAGGGAGTTGTTATTGTGCAATCTTTGGAATGAGTGGCCACATCTGAGCATTTGTCATGATAGAGTCCTGTGCCAAAGAGAGAAGAATGATTATTGAGGTAGGATTTGCAACATGATGCATGGAGATGCATTAATGGAAAATGCTGCAAGCAATGATATAGCAAAGAATAATGATTGTACAAATGTTGCAACCATTGCAATATATGTTTGTCAAATGTAGTCATTAAAACGTTGAAGTCAGATCATTATCCTGTAATTTGCATCCCATTAAGGACTTCAGATGTTAATGCTTCTTATTTCTTTCTCTCCTGACAGAGGAAGTTTAATTTCACTTGAAAGGAGATCAGAGGGGCTGTGTTAAAAAAATAGGATGTCTTTGCATGTACGTCTGACGCTGTTTTGAGGTCAGGAACAACAGCAAGGCTCCAGATCAGAAATGCCTAGTCTATTTTGTAGAGGCTGTGACTTCACTCGGAAATAATGATTAACACTATTCACCTTGGCTAAAATCTATTCTGCATTGCACTTACTGAAAAAGAAACAAATGCTGTGCATTCGAATTTTGAGGCGAGCCTTTTAGTATTATTTCCATTTTGATTCACACCTGTCTTTGCCAACTTGAGCAAAAAGTGAACAATGTCGCTTCCACACATCAGTCAAAAAGATTGTACTAATTTCTGAGCAACCCTATTCTTCTATGTTGTAAGTGACTTCTCAATAATTACTTTAAATTTTACACTTGTATGCTGTACGAATAGTCTTAGCAAAAGTTGACTGAAGGTCAAAATTGTTGGCATCCAAATCCTTACACAATCTACCTAAAGGTGGTTGTGACCAGTTCATTAACCATTAACCTTGATATAACTTTTTTTTATTGGCTAACTCTTGACTGACTTTGTTTTAATCCTTCTTTTGACCCAGTGAGAAGTCTCATTTCAAATATCTTGCTTAACTTTGAGGGAAAAAATTACTGAAATCTTGTTTGGCATTTGAGAAGAGGACAATGTATGTCTTCTTCAGTAAGTTTTGAACCTGTAACAATCTATCAGATTCTATTATTTTGTGTTATTCATACAGAGTTCAAGGATGTGAAGTCACAATTATATTTTTGTAATTGTAGTATGTTTGTGTCTCCGATTATTTTCATTTTATCTTTTCAATCCTTTAACTGATTAATCAAGGAATGGAATCAATAATTTTAATTATAAAATGTGAATGGCTACATACACAAACAAAGATGGCCATTAATCCAATCTTTTGACTAGCATTTGTTGATACTACTTGTTTCTTGACTACAATTTTTCACTTATGATTTAAGGAAAATACTTTCTATATGTCAAGCTCCACATAATCTTAACATCACTCACTTTCAATCAATGCCATTCTTGCTTATATAAATCAAAAAGCGATTCACTTCTATTTTTTTTCCATTTTGATTCTTTTTGGTAGTTTTGCAAAAGGGACAATATAAAACTAATTTCATTAAGTCTGGAATGTAGACTTTGTGCATCCAAATATAGAGTAAATAATATAAATATAATATTTTCTTGTTTTTTTAGGGCAATGTATGAAATTCTTTTGGAGGAAAAGGACAGGCCTTTGCTGTTTCCAAAATAGAACAAAGACTGGTCCAAAAGCCAGCTTCTCTTCTGCTAGATCAAAACTCGAGAGACCATATGTCTTATACCATGGTTTTATTGGGGGCTTAGTGAGAAGGCTAGTAAACGTTGTGATGATATTGAGTGTATCTGTTCGAGGGTCCTAAACTTGTCAAAGTTCAAACTATGTATATGTCACCATAAGCTACCTTGAGGTTTGTTTCCTTCTTATTACCCTTCAGCCATCAGACTCCTGAACCAGCATGGGCACCTTCATTCACAGTAGAGCAAAATATCAATGGAAAACTACTCACATACAAATGATGACAGCAGACAATGTGCAAAAGAAGACAGACTGAGCACATGCAAAAATAATAATAATAATTATTATTTTAAAAACATTTTTTCAGAGCTTAAGCTGGTAAAACCTGAGGTACAGGCAAAGCCAAGCAAACTCATTTTTCGATTGCTAGGAACTTTCAGACTCTTCTAATGATATTTAGTATTATTATTGTTGTGGTTATGAACAAAGTGATGCTAATGGATATAGAAGTCTTTATTCAGCATTTGAGAAACTTTTGGAAGAAGATGCCTGATTGATTAAATACTACATGACATTTTATATGCTAATGATCAAAGGTAATTCTGTAGTAACAATGTATCTACAGTGCTTCCTTTGAATTACATATAGTTTTCAAACACCTCCTTCTTCACACTCACACTCCAGACACCCAAAATGAAAGCTAATCAACATTGTCCTTGCCTGTCTCTCTCTCTTTCTCTCTCTGCACGCATGCATATGCAGATGTCAAGTGCAATCAAACCCAAGGTGCAACTCCACCTTGTTCAGAGCTTCAATCTACCATCCACATTCCCATCTGAAGATTGGTTGCTGTTGAAATTAATATTTGCTCTCATAGTATCATTATTATATTTTTCATTTCTTCTTCTTCTTATTATTATTGAGTGTACCTGTTCAGTACAATGGTTCCAAAATAGAGGCACTGATTAATAAAAACTCAAAACAGAGTAATGAAACAAGTACACTGAAATGGCAGAAGGGATTCAGAAATAAAATTTAAAATAGCCCGATTAATGGAGTATAAAATGGATAACCCGAGCAAGAAAGTTAAGAAAAAAGCTAAGGAACTACTAAGGAAATATAGGGCCACACAAGATACAAGGAACCTAACAAAAGCATTGTACAATTTATAGATTGTACAAAATCTTGGTGCATAGAGTAAAGCCAAACTAAATACGGTAGATACATGAAATGTGGCAGATGATGAAAACACTTCAGAAACAATGAAAAAGATTCATACAGGACATTGAAACTAAATTTGACACACCAAAATGTCACCAACCCCAGTGCATAATTGCCAAGAAACACAAGGAATAATGAATTTTTGGCCTCTTATCTGGTCAAATACACCAACGCACAATCAAGAAGCAAGCTGGATTAAGGAGGAAAAAGAACACATTCTTATAATTGAAGAATATCTGATAAAGTTACAATGGATATGCTAAATGTGGTTATAAATAATACCCACATCTGGAAAAGTATCTGCAGTGATAATATTCATAATTATCAGTATAAAATGTATTTGCATTCATGCATACCTATTAATATATATCAATAAATTTCTTAAAATGCTGAAAAAGTAGTTGAATTTTTCACAGAAGGTAAAATATATTTCTTACCTAAAGGAGAAGTCACAAATAACCCATCAAAATATTCTCCTATTACTTGTTTACAAACTATTTAAAAAATTTGTGACTTATCACCACTCACTTATACTTACAGAAGAGTAGAAAGGATGTAAAGAACAACTGAGAATAGATTCTGTAATTCTGAATCAAGCCTGGTGGAAAAGCAGAGGTCTTTCACGTTGCTGTATTGACTACCGAAAGACATTTGACTCTGTCCCACAATCATGGTTAATAGAAGCTCTTAATATATATAAACTACACCCAATACTTGTGAAATTCCTTTAACATCTGATGAAGCATTGGCATACTATAATCATCCTATTTATTAACAACCAAAAATGAACAACAGCTGTTAGGAAAATAAATCAAGGCATTTACCAGGGTGACTCTCTAAGCCCACTATGGTTTTCTCTAGCTCTAAAACAGCTCTCTAATTTACTCAATTGGATGAAAATAGTGTTTCAAATCAGAGACAACCAAACAAATTGAAGCTTGGCACACCTTCCATGCATGGATGATTTGAAATTGTATGCTTCCTTATCAGTAAAACTAAAGCAATTAATTCAAATAGTAGAACTATTTTCTAAAGATAAACATGAATTTTGGACTAGATAAGTGCAGAACATTAAACATAAAGAAAGATGCAGTAGAGCTCATAGAATACAAAACAGAGCAGCAGGATACAATACAACCAAATGATAAATATGAAACATATAAGTACCTGGAATATCAACAAGCTAAGAAAATAGATCATAGTGTGATGAAGGCATCCTCTGATACAATAACACTGAGGAATGATGTGGATTGGTTCATGGGCCTCTGGGTTTCTCCTCCTGGAGTCAGTAATCAGCTCTTTGATCTTGCTGACTTTGAGTGAGAGGTTGTTGTGGCACCTGTCAGCTCGATTTTCAATCTCCTTCCTATATGCTGATTCTTTACCACCTTTAATTCAGCCAATCAGAGGTTCACAGGGCACTTAGAGAGTGGCTTTGAAGGCCATTGACACATTCTTCTTTCTGTTTTTTAATCATTTTAAATGATTAGGAGTTTGCATACATTCCATTGTCTCCTCAAATAGTTCTGCTTTTCATCTGAATTTTGTAACTACTTGAGCATTTAACAGTTAATTTGTTCAATCCAAATGAATAATGATAGTTATTAATGTCATTGTGAAATTTGACTCATCATGAATACCTCTGACAAAGTTGTGATGAAAATTGGAATTAAGTCATTAATATCTCCCTCAGATATTTTAAGAACAGCTGGTGTATCAACCAGAAAATGTGTATATTGGTCCTATAAGGTGTGGGTTTTCCAGATTAAGGTGTGTGAGTAGTTATAGAGATACAGTGTGGCAGAGCACATACACCATTGCCATCTGGAATTATTTTGCACTCCTGTCAGCAACATCCCTATAATAGATTAAAGAATGTAAAATAGATGATGATCATACCTTTAGCTCATTATGTTTTGGAACAATGTGTGTGGAACATTGCTATAAACAGCTACGTTTACTAAATAGCAGTATTGACCATGACTTTAGTAACTATACTTTAAAATTATCCATGTTTTATGTGAAGTGAATGGTAAGGTTTTAAGGCAATGAAGGTTGTCACATAACTCCAAGAATTTCTTGTAAATGCGGGACTGTGTTTCAGTTTTATGGGAGTGCAGATTGGACTTTATTTCTCTCAGTAGTGAATAATAGTAAACAATAAAACAGTAGTTATAGAGGAAGTCAACTCTGGAAGTGGAATTTAATCAGCAGTGGCAATTAGAGGAATTACCGAGGATTTAATTTTGAGTAGACTGAGTTTTGGCATACATTATTTTGTGAGAAAATTGAGCAGGAAACAGGCATTTTGGCCCATCATACCCTTGCTGACTATCAAATGTCCACCTGTGCTAATTGTACACAAAAATTATCTTTTACTTTTTCATCTCCATTAAATAACATCCTCCTGTGATTCACTAAATTTTCCTACCACCCATATATACTACAGTTAATATATTGTGGCCTTTTTCCTGGTCATGCATTATGTGTTAATATTCAAAAATCCAAACTGAAGAGAATATTATAAAATATGAGTGAAATTATTCAATAAAATTATTTAATTGTACAGTATAAAGATAGGCATTATGGTTTTATGGATTAGTGGAACATTGGTACATAAAACAAACAATTAACATTGTTAATGGATTGCATAATGTATATTTGATCATTAAAGAATAACATCATAAGGACAGCAATCTGTAGGTTGTAACATTAAGGGGTGAGATATAAGATAATATTATTCTAGTGTTGCACTGTGTTCATGGGTTTGATTGAGCACCTATTGTAAGCAATGTGACCTGAAGTATTGTTAACAAATAGAATTTGCCTTCACATTGCTGTGTTTTGTAGGTTTGCCAGCTGTCCAGAGTTGCCCTGGTGCCTGAAATTGGAATTGGTTTATTTGTGTCACATGTACCAAAAACAGTGAAAAACTTGTCTTGCTTACTTTTTATACAGATGAAACACGGTGCATCAGGTTAGAACAAGGTAAAATAATAACAACGCAAAATAAAGTGTAACAGCTGCAGGGAAAGTGTAGTGCAAGTGAACAATAAAATGCAAGTTTATAATGAGGTGGCTTGTCAAGTCAACTCAAGTCAAGTCACTTTTATTGTCATTTCGACCATAACTGCAGGTACAGTACATAGTAAAAATGAGACAATGTTTTTTCAGGACCATGGTGTTACATGACACAGTACAAAAACTAGACTGAACTACGTAAAAAAACAACACAGAAAAAAAAACTACACTAGACTACGGACCTACCCGGGACTGCATAAAGTGCACAAAACCATGCAGGCATTACAATAAATAATAAACAGGACAATAGGGCAGTAAGGTGCAATCCAGGCTCTGGGTATTGAGGAGTCTGATAGCTTGGGGGAAGAAACTGTTACATAGTCTGGTCATGAGAGCCCGAATGCTTCAGTGCCTTTTCCCAGATGGCAGGAGGGAGAAGAGTTTGTATAAGGGGTGCGTGAGGTCATTCATAATGCTGTCAGGAGTCATGTGAAGTCAGGAGTCCATTTTGTCACATTAAGGAACCATTTACTAGTCTTATAATGGTGGGGTAGAAGCTGTCCTTGGTTCTGGTGGTATGCACTTTCAGGCTTTTGTATCTTCTGCCAGATGGAAGAGGGGAGAAGAGCGAATGTCCGGAGTGGGTGGTTTATTCGTTTATGCTGGCTGCTTTACTGCAGCAGCAAGAAGTACAAACAAAGTCTGTACAGAGGGGGCTGCTTTTCATGATGTGCTGAGCTGCATCCATAAATCTCTGCATTTTCTTCTGGTCATATGCGGAGAAATGGCCTTACCAAGCCTTTATGCAAGCATCGATAAAAAACCATAGTTTTTACTGGGAACAATCAAGGAGAAATATTCAAAGGAGTTTAAAGTGTTGAAAGGAAACATTAAAATTCTTCAACATTTTTGTTTTTGCTTGTACAAATACCAGTGGGAAGGTTTTGGATTGGCAAGAATGATCAGCATGGGTAATTATGAATCTTCTTTCTAGCTCGTATTGCAAAGCTTTATATCAAGATGTTGGCTATTTGAGTGGGCTGGGACAATTAGAGGGAGGAAATCTTGGGAGGAAACCTTGAGAAATGCAATGGTACCATGGTGTTGGAGAATTAGCACTGCAGTGTGAACAGTGTAAACAAGGCAAGTTTTACTTTTGCTGAGTTACTTTTGGTTGTCAGAACTTTTAAGTACAAGTTGGCAATCTATGTGCTAATAAAGTGCAAATACATTCCTTAAAACATTGCATGTTTCTTCCATGCGGTTCGTTTGAATGTTGTCTGACTTCAGTTTAAAAATCTTGTGAGATGTGAATAACCAACAAAAATGCATTTAAAGGAACATTATGAAGAGCACATTGAGGTAGAAATAGCTGGCTCTCAACAATCAATTGGCTTATCACCATGTCCACCAGGGAAAATCTAGGTTGTGTTACAATACATCTTTATTTTTCTTTAATGAGATTGCAGAAATTCTATAAATAAATGAAGTGAAAATCAATGTGATTATTAGAGATGGAAAAGGCATAACTGTATCTATTATGCTGTCATAATCATTCAGATTAAAAAGAAGGCGTTTCATAATGACGAGTTTCTTATTTTGAGTGAACTTGAGTGTTTGATTTATTATGGTTTTTAATTCCTTCAAATTTAATGTATTTCTCAGCATACTGACATTAGATCCCCTCTATCCAGGCCATACCATCTCTTTGCAGCTACCATTATGCAGGGGGAACAGAAGCCCGAGGTCCTGCTCCTGGACCATGGGGTTCAAGAACAGCTGCTTCCCTTCAACCATTCAGCTTCTTGAACCATCTAGCAATATTCTAATCACTATGACAGTTTCATAACACTATGACCACTTTGACAACTTTACACTAAAATAGATTATTTTTGTTCTAATTGTGTTTTCCCATGGTAAAAATTGTGTATAATTTATGTTTGTTTTATGCTTTTCTTGTGAATGCTGCTGATATGATGTGATGTACCTGTGAAGATGCTACCAGTATTTTCTTCATGTACCTGTGCACACATGGACTTACATATATGACAATAAACTCAACTTTGACCTTTGACTTTGACTTGTACCAGCCCACTAGCAATGACCTACAGAGTAACAAAAGGTAGATAACCGAAGCTAGTGTGTTGTGTTCGTTTATTTTTCAATTTTGAACATCTCTGTAATGGATGGTCTGTTTAATTTCAGAGTCAAACTGTACCATTAAGAGCTCAAAGTTATACTTATGATCTATTCAGGGCTAGCACCCATTGAAATCCTTCACTCTTCTCACTTCTGGTAATTTCTCCTGCTCCCTCTTCTTTTTCCATCCCACATTCTGGTCCCCTTCTTACGCTTCTTTTCCTCTCACCTGCCCATCACCTTCCTCTGGTGCCCTTTCTCCTTCCACTTGTCCCATGATACACTGCCCTCTTCAATCAAACCTCTTCTTCTTCATAGAAACATAGAAAACCTACAGCACAATACAGGCCCTTTGGCCCAGAAAGCTGTGCCGAAAATGTCCTTACCTTAGAACTACCTAGGCTTATCCATAGCCCTCTATTTTTCTAAGCTCCATGTATCCATTCAGGAGTCTCTTAAAAGACCCTATCATATCAGGCTCCACCACCACTGCCGGCAGCCCATTCCATGCACTCACCACTCTCTGTGTAAAAAACTTACCCCTGACATCTCTTCTGTACCTACTTCCAAGCACCTTAAAATTATGCCCTCTCATGCTAGCCATTTCAGCCCTGGGAAAAAGCCTCTGACCACATGATCAATGCCTCTCATTTTCTTATACACCTCTATCAGGTCACCACTCATCCTCTGCTGTTCCAAGGAGAAAAGGCTGAGTTCACTCAACTTATTCTCATAAGGCATGCTCCATGCTCCCCAATTCAGGAAACATCCTTGTAAATCTCTTCTGCACCCTCTTTACAGTTTCCACATCCTATTTGTAGTGAGGTGACCAGAACTGAGCACAGTACTCCAAATGGGGTCTGACCAAGGTCCCATATAACTGTAACATTACCTCTTGGCTCTTAAACTCAATCCCACAATTCATGAAGGCCAATACACTGTATGCCTTCTTAACCACAGAGTCAACCTGCGCAGCTGCTTTGAGCGTCCTATGGACTCAGACCCCAAGATCCCTCTGATCCTCCACACTGCCAAGAGTCTTGCCATTAATACTATATTCTGCCATCGTATTTGACCTACCAAAATGAACCAGCTCACACCTATCTGGGTTGAACTCCATCTGCCACTTCTCAGCCCAGTTTTGCATCCTATCAATGTCCCGCTGTAACCTCCGACAGCCCTCCACACTATCTACAACACCCCAACCTTTGTGTCATCAGTTCATTACCTCTTCCACTTATAACTAACCAGGCTTTTTACTTAATCTCATGCCCACCCACCAACCTTCCCCTCACCTGGTTTCCATAAGACCATAATATATATAGGAGCGGAATTAGGCCATTTGGTCCATTGAGTCTGCTCTGCCATTTCATCATGGCTGATCCATTTTCCCTCTCAGCCCCAATCTCCTGCCTTCTCCCAATATCTCTTCATGCCCTGACCAATCAAGAACCTATCAATCTCCACCTTAAGTATACATAATGACTTGGCCTCCACAGCTGCCTATGGCAAAAAAATTCCACAGATTCACCACTCTCTGGCTGAAGAAATTCCTCCTCTTCCCTTTCTAAAAGGATACCCCTTTATTCTGAGGCTGTGTTCTCTGGTCTTGGACTCTCCACACCCACCCTATCAAGACATTTCACCACTCGATAGATTTCATTGAGGTTACTCCTCATTCTTCTGAATACCAGCGAATAGAGGCCCACAAGTATCAAAGACTCTTCATCTATCACCTGCCGGAATTCCAGAGCAACACACACAAAATGCTGGAGGAACTCAGCAGGCTGGGCAACATGTATGGAAATAAATAAACAGATTATGTTTTGGGCTGAGGCATTTCTTCAGGATTGGAAAGGAAGGGAGAAGAAGCCAGAATAAGAAGATGGGGGGAGGGGGAGGAGGACAAGCTCAAAGGAGATAGGTGAAGCCAGGTGGGTGGGAGAGGGGGAATGAAGTAAAGAGCTGAGAGATGATAAGTGGGAAAAGGCAAAGGGCTGGAGAAGAAGAGATCTGATTAGAGAAGAGAGTGGATCATGGGAGAGGAGGAAGGGGGAGGATCACCACAGGAGACTGATAGGCAGGTGAGGAGAAGAGGGTAAGAGGCCAGAGTGGGGGAAATGATGAAGAGAGAAGGGGTGAGGATTTTTTTTAACCTGAAATTGATGCTGGAGATTACCTAAATGGAATGTGAGGTGTTGTACCTCCAAACTGACAGTCATCTCATCGGGACAGAAGGGAAGGCCAAGGACCAAAATGTTGGAATGGGAATGGTGATAGGAACTGAAATTCCACTCCATCCACAAAAAGGCAAAATTTCCTGGTGGCCAACCATTTCAATTCCTATCCCTATTCCTTTTTTGCCCACATTTTGTGTGTGTTCACCCATCACCTTCAGCTTGTACTCCTTCCCCTCCCCCCACCATCTTATTCTGACTTCATCTCCCCTCCTTTCCAGTCCTGATGAAGGCTAAAACATCAACTGTTTATTTCTCTCTATAGATGCTGCCTGACCTGCTGAGTTCTTCCGGCATTTTGTATGTCTTTCTCATGGACTTGAAATGTAAATTTTGTTTGTCTCTCTACAGAAGCTGTCTAGCTTGCTTAATATTTCCAGTGTTTTGCTTTTATTTCATTCTAGATACATTTCGACGGGCTCTTTTTATCCTTTTTGGAGGACAGTCATGTTGACAAGCATTTTGCTTTCTGTTCACAGTGTAATCACCCTCATCTTGTGTTTACTGACATTATCTATACTTCCTCATGACTTCACAGGTCAAGGATAACAGGGCCTTCTTTTCCTGTGACATAGAGCATGAAATTAATTTCTTTCCCTTCATGCTTCCCTTTGATTTACTTCATTCTAAGTTGTGAAATTTTGCATTTCCTATGCATTGCAGGCATAATGTTGCTTTTTTAAAGATGTTTTCCTTCAGATCTCCATATTCTATCTGGTTTTCAGGGAAGATCGTCAATATGGAGTAGGTGTTGGAACATTAGTTTGCATTATAATTTTAATTTGAGTGTGTTATTTATGTGGTTATTTCTCACTCTTTTACTGCTGTGGGTGAGTTCAGTTGCCATTTCTCTGGAAACTGGCACATCCAGTGGTTATGAGGTTTCAATATATGATGAGTCCACAAACTCTCTTTCATCTTCCATGGCATGATGATATTTCTTTTCTTTTGGTCATTTTCCTCCTGTTTCTGGCAAATCCTTTATATGCCTTCTCCTTCGATTTGTACTTCCATTGCTTGCATTGCCTTTAAAATCCATTGATTTTCTTTGAGCAAAGTTTAGCTACAACTCCTACATAGTCTTCTTCTGTTGATGTTTTCATTCTTTTCTTTCTGTTTTCAGATGGTACCAATGCTGTCTTTCTTTGCAGAAATAGTCAGGAAATCCATTGTTTGAGTAGTCAGCATCTTCATTTGCAGTGGTATGCAAAGGTTTGGGCACCCCTGGTCAAAATTTCTGTTACTGTGAATAGCTAAGTGAGTAAAAGATGACCTGATTTTCAAAAGGTATAAAGTTAAAGATGACACATTTCTTTAATATTTTAAGGAAGATTACTTTTTTATTTCCATCTTTTATAGTTTCAAAATAACAAAAAAGGAAAAAGGCCAGAAGCAAAAATTTGCATAGTCAGTACTTAGTAACACCCCCTTTGGCAAGTGTCACAGCTTGTAAATGCTTTCTGTAGCCAGCTAAGAGTCTTTCAATTCTTGTTTGGTGGATTTTCACCTATTCTTCATTGCAAAAGGCTTCTAGTTCTGTGAGATTGTTGGGCCATTTTGCATGCACTGCTCTTTTGAGGTCAATCCACAGATTTTCGATGATGTTTAGGTCAGGGGACAGTGAGGGCCATGGCAAAACCTTCAGCTTGCACCTCTTGAGGTAGTCCATTGTGGATTTTGAGCTGTGCTTAGGATCATTATCCTGTTGTAGAAGCCATTCTCTTTTCACCTTCAGCTTTTTTATAAACAGTGTGATGTTTGCTTCCAGAATTTGCTGGTATTTAATTGAATTCATTTGTTCCTCTGCCAGTGAAATGTTCCCCGTGCCACTGGCTGCAACACAATCCAAAGCATGATTGATCCACCTCCATGCTTAACAGTTGGAGAGGTGTTCTTTTCATGAAATTCTGCACACTTTTTTCTCCAAACATACCTTTGCTCATTGCGGCCATAAAGTTCTATTTTAACTTCATCAGTCCACAGGACTTGTTTCCAAAATGCATCAGGCTTGTTTAGATGTTCCTTTGCAAACTTCTGGTGCTGAATTTTGTGGTGAGGATGCAGGAAAGGTTTTCTTCTGATGACTCTTCCATGAAGGTCATATTTGTGCAGGTATCGCTGCACAGTAGAACAGTGCACCACCACTCCAGAGTCTGCTAAATCTTCCTGAAGGTCTTTTGCAGTCAAAAGGGGTTTTGATTTGCCTTTCTAGCAATCCTATAAGCAGTTCTCTTGGAAAGTTTTCTTGGTCTTCCAGGCCTCAACTTGACCTTCACCGATCCTGTTAACTGCCATTTCTTAATTACATTACAAACTGAGGAAACGGCTACCTGAAAACGCTTTGCTATCTTCTTATGGCCTTCTCCTGCTTTGTGGGCATCATGTATTTTAATTTTCAGAGTGCTAGGCAGCTGTTTAGAGGAGCCCATGGCTGCTAATTGTTGGGACAAGGTTTGAGGAATCAGGGTATTTATAAAGCTTTGAAATTTTCATCACCTGGCCTTTCCTAATGATGACTGTGAACAAGCCATAGCCCAAAAATGTGATTTAAGGTCTGAGATCTTGGTAAAAGTTATCTGAGAGCTGAAATCTCTTGGGGTGCCCAAACTTTTGCATGGTGCTCCTTTCCTTTTTCTCACTCTAAAGTTGTACAAAACAAAAATAATACATTACAGTCGGCCCTCCATATCCACGGGTTCCGCATGCGCAGAGTCAACCAACCGCGGATCGGGAAAACCCGGAAGTTCTCTCTCCAGCACTCGTTGTTTGAGCATGTACAGACTATTTTTTCTTGTCATTATTCCCTAAACAATACAGTATAAGAACTATTTACATAGCATTTACATTGTATTAGGTATTATAGACAATAGACAATAGACAGTAGGTGCAGGAGTAGGCCATTTGGCCCTTCTAGCCAGCACGGCCTTTCACTGTGATCATGGCTGATCATACACAATCGGTACCCCGTTCCTGCCCTCTCCCCATATCCCTTGACACTGCTATCTATAAGAGCTCTATCTAACTCTCTCTTGAATTCATCCAGAGACTTGGCCTCCACTGCCTTCTGGAGCAGAGCATTCCACATATCCACCACTCTGTGGGTGAAAAAGTTTTTCCGCATCTCTGTTCTAAATGGCCTACCCCTTATTCTTAAACTGTGGCCTCTAGTTCTGGACTCACCCATCAGCGGGAACATGCTTCCTGCCTCCAGCGTATCCAATCCCTTAATAATCTTATATGTTTCAATCAGATCCCCTCTCATCCTAAATTCCAGTGTATGTAAGCCCAGTCGCTCCAATCTTTCAACATATGACAGTCCCGCCATTCCGGGTATTAACCTTGTGAACCTACGCTGCACTCCCTCAATAGCAAGAATGTCCTTCCTCAAATTTGGAGACCAAAACTGCACACAATACTCCAGGTGGGGTCTCACCAGGGCCCTGTACAGTTGCAGAAGGACCTCTTTACTCCTATACTCAATTCCTCTTGTTATAAAAGCCAGCATGCCATTAGCTTTCTTCACTGCCTGCTGTACCTGCATGCTTGCTTTCATTGACTGATGTACAAGAACACCTAGATCTCGTTGTATTTACCCTTTTCCTAACTTGACTCCATTTAGATAGTAATCTGCCTTCCTTTTCTTGCCACCAAAGTGGATAACCTCATATTTATCCACATTAAACTGCATCTGCCATACATTTGCCCACTCACCCAACCTGTCCAAGTCACCCTGCATTCTCATAACATCCTCCTGACATTTCACACTGCCACCCAGCTTTGTGTCATCAGCAAATTTGCTAATGTTACTTTTAATTCCTTCATCTAAATCATTAATGTATATTGTAAACAGCTGCGGTCCCAGCACCGAACCTTGCGGTACCCCACTGGTCACAGCCTGCCATTCCGAAAGGGACCCGTTAATCACTGCTCTTTGTTTCCTGTCAGCCAGCCAATTTTCAATCCCTGTCAGTACTCTGCCCCCAATACCATGTGCCCTAATTTTGCCCACTAATCTCCTATGTGGGACTTTATCAAAAGCTT
This sequence comes from Hemitrygon akajei, assembly GCF_048418815.1. Taxonomy (NCBI): domain Eukaryota; kingdom Metazoa; phylum Chordata; class Chondrichthyes; order Myliobatiformes; family Dasyatidae; genus Hemitrygon; species Hemitrygon akajei. Next base: position 18,885,570 of record NC_133138.1, read on the forward strand.
TCTGGAAGTCCAGGTACACTACATCCACTGGCTCTCCCTTGTCCATTTTCATAGTTACATCCTCAAAAAACTCCAGAAGATTAGTCAAGCATGATTTTCCCTTCATAAATCCATGCTGACTCGGACTGATCCTTCTACTGCTATCCAAATGTGTCATAATTTCCTCTTTTATAATTGACTCCAACATCTTTCCCACCACTGACATCAGGCTAACCATCTATAATTCCCTGTTTTCTCTCTCCCTCTTTTCTTGAAAAGTGGGACAACATTAGCCACCCTCCAATCAGCAGGAACTGTTCCTGAATCTATAGAACATTGGAAAATGATTACCAATGTGTCCATGATTTCTAGAGCCACCTCCTTAAGTACCCTGGGATGCAGACCATCAGGTCCTGGGGACTTATCAGCCTTCAGACTCAACAGTCTATTCAACACCATTTCTTGCCTAATATAAACTTTCTTCAGTTCATCCTTTACCCTAGTTCCTTTGGTCACTATTACATCTGGGAGATTGTTTGTGTCTTCCCTAGTGAAGACAGATCCAAAATACCTGTTCAACTCATCTGCCATTTCCTTGTTCCCCATAATAAATTCATCTGTTTCTGTCTTCAATGGTCCAATTTTGGTCTTAACTATTTTTTTGCTATTCACATACCTAAAGAAGCTTTTACTATTCTCCTTTATATTCTTGGCTAGTTTACCTTCGTACCTCATATTTTCTTGGCATATTGCCTTTTTTGTTATCTTCTGTTGCTTTTTAAAAGCTTCCCAGTCCTCCGGTTTCCTGCTCATCTTTGCTATGTTATACTTCTTCTCTTTTATTTTTATACTGCCCTTTACTTCCCTCATCAGCCACGGTCGCCCCTTACTCCCCTTAGGATCTTTCTTCCTCTTTGGAATGAACCGATCCTGCACCTTCTGCATTATTCCCAGAAATACCTGCCATTTTTGTTCCACTGTCTTCCCTGCTAGGGTATTGCTTCATTGATCTTTGGCCAGCTCCTCCCTCATAGCTCCATAGTTCCCTTTGTTCAACTGTAATACTGTACTGACACATCTGATTTTCCCTTTTCCTTCTCAAATTTAATTATATTATTATTATAAGTTTTTATATATTTTATATTTTATATATTATTTTTAATATATTTAAATATATATATTATTATTAATTATATATTATTATAAGTAATCTAGAGATGATTTAAAAGTACAGACAGTCCCCGGGTTATGAACTAGTTCCGTTCCTGAGTCCGTCTTTAAGTCGGATTTGAAGTCGGAAAAGGTACATCCAGTATTATGTAGCCTCAGTTAGTAAAACGTTTGTCTTAGTATATAGTATATATTTTAACTTTCTATGTATAGAAAACACTTAAGAAACAAATGTATTTCAATAATTAAACCATTGCATTGCTTAGTAATAATTATAGCTTTCATCGGGGCAGGGCCTTTCAAATGCTCCATTAAAATTGTTCCAATTGTTGACCGACTATAGTCTAACACTTTTCCAATGACCGACGGTGTTTCACCTCTTTTCAATAGCTTTATTACTTCCACTTTTTTTTCGATCGTGATCGTGATTATTTTCATGAACAGAAACCTTGCGAATTCAGAGCTGCACCGGGTCCTAAAGTCCACCACACTGATACAGGTTAAATAAGGTCTGGGGTTCCGCTGGGTCCTAAAGACCAGTGTATTGAGACAGGTTAAATAAGGGAGTTGATCATCCGCGTTTTTTGGTATCCGTGGGGAATCCCGGAACCAATACCCTGCGGATAAGGAGGGCCAACTGTAATCTTGCTTAAAATGTTGAAGAGAATGTTTCATCTTTAACTTTATGACTTTTGTAGATCAGTTCATCTTCTACTCACTTAACTATTCACAGTAACAGAAATTTTGACCAGGGGTGCCCAAACTTTTGCATGCCACTGTATCTGCTTCTGGTTTCCCATTGTTTGTCTGTTTTTATAGGCTGTACTATAATGTGTTATTTCTTGATCAAAACCTATTCATTGCCAAATGTGCTGAATCCCAAAGGCTCATCCCGATCAGCGATTTCTAAGAAGTGGCATTCTCACTTGGGTTTCTGAGACTTCTAATGAAATTGCCAATAAGTTTTGGATCTCATGCCTGTGTATCAGCTGTTTTAATTCCAGCTTCAGGTGTGAGCTGAATTTTTCAAATATCTCATTGAGACCTTTATTTTCTCATTTACTTATTTCCCAGCCGTTGAAATAATCTAATCCTCCCTCAAATCCAACTCTTTATTTCAGGTACCCATAACCTGCAGGTTTCGTATTCACTTTCTAGTCCTTCTTTTCTCAGCACATCTGGGTGTAGCTGGCCTCTTCATTACTCGTATCTGTAAAAAGCTGCACAAAACTGTTTTTCATTTTCGTTTATATCTTCTGAATATTTCCAAGAGTTATCTGCCTGCAGTCATTACAGTCGCCTCTCACACACTCAGTGCATGCAATAACCATGGTGAATTATCATTTTTAAGAGATAAATTCAGCATTGACATCATTCATGTGTTACTGAATTTTACCCATTTGACTGTTCCCTGAGCTCTAATTCTTAATATACATTAACAATCAGATTCACAATTATCTAACATATGTAACATACAGTGAAATGCACCATTTGTGTTACCAACCAACACACTCAAGGATGTGCTGGGGCAGCCCGCAAATGTCACTGTACATTCTGGTGCCAAAGTAGCATGCCTACAATGTTCAGCAGAACAATGCAAGCAGTAGCAACAACAACAAAAAAAACCTCCTTTTCTATGCTATTCCAGTTGAGTACACAGATAGGCATCTAAGCCCAGGACGGGCCCCCTGTAGGCCTTCAGTGCTTGGCCCTGGGCTTTCAGACTGACAGGCTCCGGTCTCCAACCATGAGTCCCTGGCCTGGACCGCTGACTGACAGACATCAGGCCTCTGACCTCTGAACAAGCTGACTCAGGGATGCAAGTGACCTATTCCAGCACCTTGTTTGTACGTTCCATGGACCATAAGACATAGGAGCAGAAATAGGCCATTTGGCCCATCGAGTCTGCTCTGTCATACAACCATGGCTGATCCTTCTTTCCCCCCTTTGCTGCACTCTCCAGCCTTCTCCCCATAACCTTTGATGCTGTATCTGATCAAGAATCTATCAACATCCAATTAAATACACCCAATGACCTGGCCTCCACAGCTGCCTGTGGTAACAAATTCCACAAAATCCACATCCTCTGGCTAAAGAAATTTCTCTGCATCTCTGTTTTAAATGGACACCCCTCTATCCCGAGGCTGTGCCCTCTTGCATTAGACTCCCCCACTATGGAAAACATCCTTTCCACATTAACTCTGTCTAGGCCTTTCAACATTTGTAAGATTTCAATGAGATGCCCTCTCATCCTTCTAAGTTCCAGCGAATACAGACCCAGAGCCATCAAACTTTTCTGGTTTGATAACCCTTTCATTTCCAGAATCATCCTTGTGAACATCCTCTGAACCCTCTTCAATGCCAGCACATCTTTTCTTAGATGAGGAGCTCAAAACTGTTCACAATACTCAAGGTGAGGCCTCACCAGTACCTCATAAAGCCTCAGCTTCCATTCCATCGGATTGGAGAACTTTTCTGCCAAGTACTTCAGCATAGCAGCTTTGCTCAACAGCAGGCTAACCGCGCTGTGAAAGGTTACCCTGAAGATGTATGTCAAATTCCTTTTGAATGACCGATGCAACCAAATCCACTTCACACTTTTCAAGAATGCATCATCTTCCGAGGACTCAAATGTTCTCAATGCATCTGAGCAGCTGAGTTCATGGTACAGGTAAGTTTTATTGGTCATTTAGATCAATCTGTGCCTTAAATTATGCTTACTTTCAGGTTATATAGGCCATGTGTTGCTGAGAAATGCACTTAGAGTACTGTAGTAGTGAGTAATGTGGCACGTTAGTTATAAATAGAATACTTGCATCTATAACAATATAGAATACCAATCCAGTATCTGCAGATACTCTCTTGTTAATAGCGATATAGATTCAGGCTTCCTGTTTGCTGAAATGCAATGGATTATTCAATTGTTTGAGAGAGGTGGAGACTGGTGTACTACATACCACAGCTTATACACATAAGCCCTTCTGAGTAATTTCTGCTTTAAACCATTTTTTCCAGGTTTGGAGTCCATCCTTGGGACTCATATCTGAAGTTAAAGTGTTTTTAATCTACTTTCCCGAGTATGATAAACAGACTCTTGACCTCAGGTCTATCTCATTATGTTCTTGCACCTTTTTGTCTACCACTTGCACTGCACTTTATCTGTATCTGTTGTATTTTGTCCTGCTTTCTATTATTGTTTTAACTTGTACTACCTCAATGAACTGTGTAATGATTTGATTGTATGAGCAGTATGCAAGACAAGGTTTTCACTGTACATGTGACAATAAGGAACTAATTCCTAATCAATTGGTACACTGGCCATGACAACAAAAACTTTAGGTCTTTCCACCTTATCAAATGTGAACATCATGGTGGAAATTTCCTGCCTTCCAAGGGGTACTTGTCTTTACAAGGCAAAGAGAAGTCTTACAAAGATGGCTGAAATTTATCCAGCCATGATAATGGTTGACTTGACCAGAATTCAAGTTGGAACAAAAATGGGGAACATTCCCAGCATGCCTCTCTTACTCACAAACTGATTCATGAATGATGTGTCTTTTCACAACTCAAGATTTATGAACTCTTTGATTTTAATTAAAATACACTGTGTGTATAAGTAGCATCTTTCTGCAGTGTGTTTACTGCCTCTGGAAGAAGAAAATGTTTTGATTAGAATAGGAATTATGCTTTCACGAGAATTTTTTTGTGGGTCATGGGGTGGCAGAATTGATTTGTGAGCAGATGGCTAAGGTTTTTATTTTCTCAATGCTTTCTTTAACTAAAAATTCCTTGGCAAAGCTTGCTTCCGCACCGAGCCGTTGGAACCAAAACCATTTTTCATGCAAAGAAATAAATCCCTCACAACATCAGAAAGGTTTACTTGATTATTATACTGTGGCATTTGAGAAAATCTGTCCTCTTTTCAACCTTGACACACTTCCCTATTCTCTCAATTACTTGCTGGCGCGATCGCTTTCCTTTTACTACCATCATCCCTACACAAAGCCGTGCCTGTTCTGCCTGCAGATGCACATCCTGCTTTTTTGACTATACTTCAAAAATTGAAAGCATGTCTTAAAGATTTTTACATCAAACTTCAGTAAGTCTTGGCTGAGCATTAATGTTTTTGGTCTGATAAAACTGATCAAAGACTTGGAAAAACTCAATGTTTCTTATTCATACACATAGAAAATTACAGCTGAGGAGTGAGATCTGCAAATCATTTGCTTTTGTAAGAAACAGGTCCTACATAACTCTTTAGAAAAGGGCAAGACAGCATTGCATAAAAAGCTGCATATGGAAAAATTGGAAATACAGTAGGTGATTAGTGGAAAATCTCTCATTTTGGAACAATAGCATAATTTAAGCATATTTTCCTTTTTGCATATATTTCTTTATAATAACATTCAGATTAGAATATATAACTCTTGTAAAATTTAACCGCAAACCTAAAAATCAAGCTGCACTTAAGCACACGAGAGATTATGAGAATGAATGTAAACATGGAGGGATTCAAAACAACTTTAGAAAGTGAGGCTGTATTAATGGGGGAGGGGAAGCGTATTTTGTATAGCAACAGAAGTCTGAGTGTTGGATGAGTGTCAAGGGAGCACAAATGTGGAGTGTTATCCCATTTTCTATAAAGAATCGGCTTGTTTTTCTTGGGTGGGTTGGGATATCGGACCGATAGCACAGCTGAGACTAGAGCAATTTCAAACCCAGGGGCTGCAATAACAGATTTCTCATCAGCAATGGATGCGCTAGCTCATCTCATATGGTAAGTGGGAAGATTGCGAACGTTCTCATCAAGAATAACATGGCGAAGTAAAGTCATGATGAATTACATGGCAACAAGTTCAATTGTGCTTTCTTCCTCAGCAACACTCTTCAGAATTCCATGGTGACCCACATCCACTGGAAGGGATTAAAGGTACAAATCCAGATTAATCTTCTGCTGTAATTGGTGAGAAAGCAATGCAGCTGTGAACAATTATTTCCCCATGTGGCCTGTGAGTCATGTTCTTACATGCAACTATATCTGGAAAAATTAAATGATTCTGCAAGGATGAAAGAAAGGTGATTTCTCTGTCTAGTTGGGGAAAGGGGCTGATTAAATCAGAACAGCTTGAAGAACTATTTTTAACTTATGCCTTTAAGGTAGCTTGATTGCATTCATTGTGCAATGGTATTTTTATTCAAAATGTTATCATTACTCGATGTCTAACGGCATAGGGTTTTTCTTCGGCAAGTGATGGTTATTCACTTTGGAACTGTATGAAGTTTCTGTCCAGCAGTTTCATAATTCACTACCGTTTAATTGTAACTTACCTTTGATTGTCAGCACTAGTTTCTTAATTCACTACCATTTAACTTTAAATATTGGTCAGTTTAAGCATTGAATCTTTTATGACTTTCAGGGGCATTAGGCAATCTTATTCTCAGTGATAACGAAATATTGCCTATTTTGAACAGTCGCTTATAAGATTATTAAAAATTTTAGATCAATAATAATATGACACATTGTACTCAAAAATAACAGTGACTAATAATATCAACTACAAATAAAGTTATAGTAGAGTCTCAGAGGAAAGTAGAAAGAATCATAAAAAATTTATTCATGGCTACTGTTAGTAGTGAAGTTTGAGACCAGTTGTCAAGTCATGAAGACTATACCAGGAAGGTCTTGGGCATCCTTTTCAAAATTTTGACATGGCCATGCAAAAGGAAAAGATATTTATAGAAGCATTATTGATGTCAAAGCTGCTGGAGGATAGAAATCAAAGAATATGAGCACAATGAGCTGTGGTAGATTCAAGTCTGTCAAAAATAAAACCCTACTGGTGCTCACCCACTGGTTATTTTAAAACTTGCATTAATCTTATAGTTTCTTCTGTGTTGTGCAGTGGGAGTTTTGCCTGATGCCTTTTGGATAAGTATTCCCAGGCAGCTGGGAAGAATTGAGAAGATAAAATGCTGAATATAATAATAAAAATTGAAATTAATGTTTTATGTATATTTTTAAAATATTTACATGTTAAGTGTTTTTAAGGTGATATTGCTATGGTTGGCTATGCCATTTAATCTGTTATTCCTTTAAGTTCTTGATAAAGCTATTAAAGATTGCAAAGTGATTTAGACCAGCTGGGAAAATGAGCTGAAAAATGGCAGATGGGGTTTAATTTAGACAACTGTGAGGTGTTGCACTTTGGAAGGCAAGCCATGGTGAGAATTATCCACTGAATGGTAAGGCTCTGAGATATGCTGTAAAACAAAGGGACCATGTAATACAGATGCACAGTTCCTTGAAATTGGCATCATAGACAGATAGGACCATAAAGAGAGCTTTTGGCACATTGACTTTCATAAATCAGGACACTGAATTGTGTACAGGAGTTGATATGTTATGTTGAAGTTATACAAGATATTGGTGAAGCTAAATTTAGAGCATTGTGTGCCATTCTGATCACCTGCGGTGCCTACAAGAAATATATCAATAAGCTTGAAAGACTGCAGAGAAAATTGACGTGAATGTTGCTGGAACTTGAAGACCTAAGATACAGGGAAAGGTTGAATAGGTCAGGACTTTATTCCCTGGAGCACAGGAGAAAGAGGGGAGATCTTATAGAGGTTGGCACAATTATGTGTGCTATAGGTGAATGCATACAGGCTTTCTCCCCTCAAGTTGGATAAGATTAGAATTAGAGGCCATAGATTTAGAGTGAAAGGTGGAATATTTAAGGCTAAATCTAAGGAGGAACTACTTCAGTCAGAGGGAGGTGCGAGCGTGGAATGAACTGCCAGCGAAAGAGGTAGGTAAGGGTTCATTTGTCAGACGTAGGAGAAATTTGAACAGGTACATGCATGTGAGAGATATGGAGGGCTATGATCTAGGTGCAGGTACATGGGACTAGGCAGAGAAGCAGGCCATAGGGACTAAATAAGCTAAAGCTCCTGTTTCTGTGCTGTAGTGCTCTATGACTCTATAACCATAAATATTAAGCTCTTAATTGAATCTTTAAATAGTTTACCACAACTTGCCCACTATAAATTATTATAATTTGCAGCGATTCAGTGATTTGACGCTGCAATACTTCTTCCATTTTGTGTAGCCCCACCCCTTGTCTCTTCATGGGCTTTATTTGCTCACTCCTGAGCCAGGCTATGGTTTCAAGTCCTGTTTCAAATACATGATCAAAAAAAAAAGAATCTGTGCTAAGATTGTGCTAAGTGAAGAATTGGGCTGAGTGGTGCCACAACAACCTCCTACTTAATGTCAGCAAGACCTTAAGGAGGAGGAAAGCAGAGATCCATAAGCCAGGTGGAGAGGGTCAGCAACTTTAAATTCCTCAGTGTTATCATTTCAGAGGATCTGTCCAGGGCCCAGCATGTAAGTGCAATTACAAATAAAGAACAACAGTGCCTCTACTTCTTTAGGAGTTTACGAGGATTCAGCATGGCATTTAAAACATTGATAAACTTCTTTTGATGGGCGGTGGAGAGTATATTGACTGACTGCATTACAGCCTGGAATGGAAACACCAATGCCCTTGAATAGAAAATACTATGAAAAGTAGTGAATATGGCCCATTCCATCACAGATAATGTCCTCCCCACCACTGAGCATGTTTACATGGAGTGCTTTTGCAAGAAAGCAGCATCCGTCATCAATGGTCCATGCTCTCTTCTTGCTGCTGCATCAGGAAGAAGGCAAAGGAACCTGAGGACCTACAACCTCTAGGTTCCTGAACAGTTATTACCGCTTAACCATCAGGCTGTTGAACCAGTGGGGATAACTTCACTCAACTTCACTAGCCCCATCACCGAACTGTTCCCACAACCCATGGACTCTCTTTCAAGGACTTTTAATCTCACATTCTTGATATTGATTGCTTATTTATTTATAATTATTTATTTTTCTTTTGTATTTGTACAGTTTGCTGTCAATTGCATGTGTTGTTTGTCCAACCTGCTGTGATTGGTCTTTCACTGATTCTATTATGTTCCTTGGATTTACTGAGGATGTCTACAAAAGCGCGACTCTCAAGGTTGTATGTGGTGATATATGTGTATTTTTAATAATAAATTTGCCTTGAACGTTGGTTATTAGCACATTGCTTTTCGTAAGGACTTGCTGTGCATGAGTTGGCTGCCGAGCGTTCTACACTACAATTCGTGACTACTTCATTGGCTGTAAAACACTTGAGGATGTTGTGAAAGGATTAATGAATGCATATCTTTCTTTCTATAATAATTATCTGTGACAGTAAATCTGACGTTGCTTTAAAATGTAAAAGCAAGGAAATGTTAGTCTTTTTAAATAAAGCAATTTAAATTCAATTGGAGAATGCATTTAATGCTATTAAAACAATGATTCATTATTTCCATTGAAGGCATTACTTTAATATCAGACTGATATCTTCCTGCTTGCTGGTGATAAATGTCAAATATCAACTTGCTGCAGCACAGTATAAAACAATTTAATGTAGCTGACCTGCAGTGGAGCAAACAGAATAATAATAGTGTGAGTTATGGAGATAGTATTTCATATCATTCTTGTGTGCCATAAATATTTGTTTAATTGGATGCAGGATTCCTCTGAGTGCGACTTGTTCTTACTACACAGGAGCAAATGAGCAGCATGTTCTTAGCTCTAAATGTATGTCCCCTGAGGCTGCACGCATGGAACCAGAATCTTCAGGAACGGCTGTAGTCCTGCTGAAGGGTCTTGGCCCACCCAAAACGTCGACTGTACGCTTTTCCATACATGCTGCCTGGCCTGCTGAGTTCCGGTAGCATTTTGTGTGTGTTGATACAAAATCCTGAATGGTTGTATCACGGCCTGGTATGGAAACACCAATGCCCTCGAGTGGAAAGGCCTACAAAGAGTGATGGCTACATCCCAGTGCAAAGGCCTCCCCACCATTGAGCTCATCTACAATGGGCTCTGCCACAAGGAGGCATCATCCATCGTCAAGGACCGTCACCATTCAGGCTATGCTTTCTTTTCTCTGCAGCCTTCAGGAAGGTGGTACAAGATCATTAGGTCCCACATCACTAGCTTTAGGAACAGTTATTACCCTTCAACCATCAGGCTCCTTGAGCCATTGTGGATAACTTTATTCATCAGAACTCTGAAATGATTCCAGAACTAATGAACTCACCTTCAAGGACTCTGTAATTCATGTTCTCTGTATTATTTATATATTTATTTACAGTACTGTGCAAAAAGTCTTAGACAAATATATATGGCTAGGTATAGCTAGGTTACCCAAGACTTTTGCACGCTACTGTAATTGTCAATGTGGAATGAAAAGCGGGTTTGTAAATCTGGTGTGACCAAAGGATTTTGGGAATGGCAATGGTGGAGTGCTGTGGAAGGGTTGTGGGATAGGTGGCAGAAAGGAAGTTCCGGGGGGGGGGGGGGGGATGGTGGTGTGGGTGAAGAAACACCCAGCCCTGAGACACTAGGCAACGTCTTTTGATTCCAAACAATTGGTTTATTGTCACTTCCTGCTCCCTTCCCTCTCCCTTCATCTTTTTCCAACCATGATTCCCGTCTCCCTGCCCCTTCCCACTCTCAGTCCACAATAAAGACCCATATCAGAGTCAGGTTTACCATCATTCACATATGTCATGAAATTTGTCTTTTTTATTGCAGCAGTACAGCGTAGTACATATAGTTACTACAGTACTGTGCAAAACTCCTAGGCACCCTAGCTGTATAGTTGTGCCTAAGACTTTGGCGTAATTCTGGATTTGAGTAATTTGGGTTTTTTTGCACTTTAGTTGTTTGTCAGTCCTTGATTGTGTGTAGTTTTTCATTGACTCTATAATGTGTTTCTTTGTTCTATGTGAATGCCTGCAATAAAGTGAATCTCAAGGAAGTCTATGGTGACAAAGACTACATTGGAATTTGACCTTTGAGAAGCATATATTAAGAATTGCTGGAATTGTACCTTCTAACTTCATGGCCTTGTTCTATGACTAAACAGAACTGGATGCACCTTTCAGTGGTCATAAAGCGTAAAGTTTTAAGGTTGTTAGAAGAGCCAATAATTTGGACATCTTCATTTGCAATCATTCTATGAAATCCTTTTTTTTAACCATCTGAACAAAGTGTATTGAACCAAATCAGGATAAGGCACTGCCTTTCTAGATTTCCCCACCCTGTCCTTTAACCATACTGCTAATTTTATGAAGAGATTTGACTGTGATAAAAGGATCTGGCATTGTCTCCCTGCATGGAGATGAGAGCTAGGAGCAGTATGCATTTAGAGACGTGCCAGCCTTGATTGATGCTCATAATGACCTCTAATATGATACAGTCCGTGAATTGAAATTCTGCAGGTACAGTTGTAAATTAAATATTAAGAGATAAATTATTAGAGTCTGAGAAAGCAGATCAGTGTGAAGATGGAAGGATTATTAATAGCACCACACGTTAATATTTGAATATTTATGAAGTATATTAGAACTGCAGAGTTTGTCATTGGCCTAAACTGGTTAGATTGGAAAACCATGCAGTGTGCTTTATTTAATGCACTTTTGCCCATTATCAATTTCAGAGGAATTACACATTTGTAGGAATCTTTTATTAAAAATGGTTAAGTCTTAGACTTTTTTTCTCCTAAAATTTAACTTTTAAATTCTGATAAGGTCATTCTTAGTAGGACAATTTAGGAAATGCACTGAAGTACAAATCTAAATAACTCAAAAAATATGGGGGGATTTAGTTGATTCCACCTTCCTGCTTAAAGATTTATTGTCCATTGTCTCATTTCTTACGAACTAACTTCCCTTGAATGAAACATTATGTATGTATGTATGTATGTATGTATGTATGCATGATTTGTTTACACATTGTTTGGAATGTAATATATGTAGGTCTTCTAATACACATGTCCCATTTACTGCTACTGCTGATATTAACTCTCAAATTTACTAGATTAAACCTAATCACTAAATCATACCACAAGTGTTATTCTAATCTTTTTCTCTTCTACATGTATTCTCTTGCATTTGAATTAATTATTGACAGATTGTACTCTTTGTGAGTCAATGGCTTGCTGTTTTGCACAGGCCAGTTTGTACCTGACTCCCATGTTAAAATCAGAATCAGGGTTGTTATCACTGACGTGGACTTCTGGTCAAGATGACACCAGCAAACAACGATCCCATGAGCGACATCTTCCAGACAGCAAAACTTCCCAATTATTTCGCTTTTTCAACACCTTCTGCTTGTTCTTTTTGTTTTGTCTGTGTTACGGAAAATGTTGGAGACTGCGATGTTCGACTTGAAACTCGACCAAAGAATCCAACGCTGTGCTGTGTCTGGAGAGCTGCCTCGTGGAGATCAGAGACTGGTGGGGGAGGGGGTGATGGAGAGTTGCAAAGGTCCGAGAATAGAAGCTGACTCATGGAAAAGACCAGAGATGACGCATTGGGTTATGAATGATTCCATCTTGAAGCGGCGAGGAAGATTGAAGCATCGACGTGAATGTGGAGGGAGTCAGTGATAGCTCGGCTGCCGGATCGGAGCGTTCACCCCCGGGTGGGCAGTGTTTGACACAGAGTTGGCAGCATTAGGACCCGGGCTGGCAGTCACTCTTTACAGAAGGAATGAATTCGTGCAGCTTCTCTCATAATATGCAGCAAAAGGACGTTTTCCCATATTCTGAGATTTTTGTGATTATTGGACTGTTACAGATTTTCAGTGTTTTCTTGTGGTTGATTGGCCTGTTGGTGTGGGCGGGGGCGGGGGGAATTGGGAATTTGGTGCTTCTATCGTTTTCTTCTGCGAGTGAGAGATCAGGGATTGTTATGTGTAGAGGATCATTGTTTTTGCAGCTGTTGGTTGCTGCGGATGAGAGGCGGATTATTGGGTCTGTGAGTTTTGTTTCTTTTCATTTTCATGCCAGTGGGGGGGGTGGGGAAGTTGATGTCTTTCCTTTCATCAACACCCATGGTCTTTCTGTATTTAATGGCTATCTGGAATAGACAAATATCAGAGGTGTATTACACATGCGTACTTTGGCAATAAAATCAACCTTTGAACTTTTGAACGTTTCGTTGTGAAACTTGTTTTGCGGCAGCAGTACAGTGCAATATATCAAAAATTACTATAAGTTACAATAAGAAATATATAAAAAATCAAATAAATAGTGCAAGAAGAGAGCAAAATAGGGAGATAGTGTTCATGGGTTCAAAGACCATTCAGAAATCTGATAGTGAAGGGGAAGAAGCTGTTCATAAAATGTTGAGTGTGTGTTTTCGCACTCCTGTACCTCCTCCCTGATAGCAGTAATGAGAAGAGGGCATGTGCTGGAAGGTGAAGGCCCCCATTAATGGATATTACCTTCTTGAGACACCACCTTTCGAAGATGCCCTCGATGGTGGCAAGGCTTGTGGCTGTGATGGAGCAGGGTGAATGTCCAACCCTCTGTAACACTTTCTGATCCTCTGCACTGGAGCCTCCATACCAGACGGCGTTGCAGCCAGTCAACACAGTACATCTGTAAATATTTGCTGGAGTCCATTATATTGTAACATGGAAGCCAAGAACAAGTTGGAATTCCTAAACCCAAATACATCCTAAGCCAAGGAGTTGGGTGCACTTGGCACTAACCCCCTTAGCTTTCGGCCAGCACGGCTAGATCTAGGAATTGCTGACTTTGATTCCAAGTGTAAACACTGCTTTTTAAAAATTTAATCAATCTTAATATTTTCAATTAGCTTCCATGACTTGGAAGGAGTTTTTAATTAAATGTATTATTTTTATTTTGATTTCTTTTTAATTATCTAACTCAGTTTAAACTGTTAGAAAATGTCTGTGATCACCAGTACTATTTAATCACAATTTAATCTCTGGATGCTGCCTCAGGATCTGCTTCCTGAGGTTTAGTCACTGTACATAAATTAGCCTGCTTCGTGAGGTGGCCATTGTACTGAGGCCTTGTGGAAGACAGTGTGTGGGGGGGTGGTGGTGGATGCAAAAGTAAATGCCAGGAGATAAAATGGGCAGCAGACCGTGGACAGATAACCTTCCGAATCCTCGCCCCATGCTGAATCCTGCCCATGTTTCATGGAGGTTGCCAATGTGCATTATGTTACTGGAGCAAAATTACAGTCAAACAGAAAGCAATGATTCCAGCCTCAGCTGAGATTTCCTTTGTGCTTGGGCACTGAACCTGAGGCAAGTGAGTAAACAGGACCTGTCGTTTAGGCTGGGGTGGGGGGGGGGGTAACCTGTGGTGGAAATAAGTAGGGAGTGTGCTTTCAGGTTGTACTGTAGTTAACCTCCAAATCCTGGCTCTTTTCTCTCCCTCTCTGATCTACCCAACCCTTATAGAATATAGAACATAGAACAGTACAGCACAGTACAGGCCCTTCGGCCCACAGAGTTGTGCCAACCCTTAAACCCTGCCTCCCTATATATCCCCCACCCTAAATTCCTCCATATACCTGTCTAGTAGTCTCTTAAATTTCACTAGTGTATCTGCCTCCACCACTGACTCAGGCAGTGCATTCCACACACCAACCACTCTCTGAGTAAAAAACCTTCCTCTAATATTCCCCTTGAACTTCCCACCCCTTACCCTAAAGCCATGTCCTCTTGTATTGAGCAGTGGTGCCCTGTGGAAGAAGTGCTGGCTGTCCACTCTATCTTTTTCTCTTAATATCTTGTATACCTTTATCATGTCTCCTCTTATCCTCCTTCTCTCCAGAGAGTAAAGCCCTAGCTCCCTTAATCTCTGATCATAATCCATACTCTCTAAACCAGGCAGCATCCTGGTAAATCTCCTCTGTACCTTTTCCAATGCTTCCACATCCTTCCTATAGTGAGGTGACCAGAACTGGGCACAGTTCTCCAAGTGTGGCCTAACCAGAGTTTTATAGAGCTGCATCATTACCTCGTGACTCTTAAACTCTACCCTTGACTTATGAAAGCTAACACCCTATAAGCTTTCTTAACTATCCTATCTACCTGTGAGGCAACTTTCAGCAATCTGTGAACATGTACCCCAGATCTCTCTGCTCCTCCACACTACCAAGTACCCTGCCATTTACTTTGTACTCTGCCTTGGAACTTGTTCTTCCAAAGCGTACCACCTCACACTTCTCCAGGTTGAACTTCATCTGCCACTTCTCAGCCCACTACTGCATCCTATTAATGTCTCTCTGCAATCTTCGACAATCCTCTACACTATCCACAAAACCATCAACCTTTGTGTCATCTGCAAACTTGCCAACCCAGCCTTCTACCCCCACATCCAGGTCGTTAATAAAAATCATGAAAAGTAGGCATCCCAGAACCGATCCTTTTTGGACACCACCAGTCACAACCCTCCAATCTGAATGTCCTCCCTTCACCACGACCCTCTGCTTTCTACAGGCAAGCCAATTCTGAATCCACCTGGCCAAACATCCCTGGATGCCATGTCTTCTGACTTTCTGAATAAGCCTACCATGTGGAACCTTATCAAATGCCTTACTAAAATCCATGTAGATCACATCCTCTGCACTACACTCATCTATATGCTTGGTCACCTCCTCAAAGAACTCTAACAGGCTTGTTAGGCATGATCTGCCCTTCACAAAGCCATGCTGACTGTCTCTGATCAGACCATGATTCTCTAAATGCCCATAGATCCTATCTCTAAGAATCTTTTCCAACAGGTTTCCCACCATAGACATAAGGCTCACTTGTCTATAATTACCCGGACTATCCCTACTACCTTTTCTGAACAAGGGGACAACATTGGCCTCCAATCCTCTGGTACCATTCCCATGGACAACGAGGACATAAGGATCCTAGCCAGAGGTTCAGCAATCTCTTCCCTTGCCTTGTAGAGCAGCCTGGGGAATATTCCTTCAGGCCCCAGGGACTTAACTGTCCTGATGTATTTTAACAACTCCAACACCTCCTCCCCCTTAATATCAACATGCTCCAGAACTTCAACCTCACTCATATTGTCCTCACTGTCATCAAGTTCCCTCTCATTGGTGAATACTGAAGAGAAGTATTCATTGAGGAACTCGCTCACTTCCACAGCCTCCAGGCACATCATCCCACCTTTATCTCTAATCAGTCCTACCTTCACTCCTGTCATCCTTTTGCTCTTCACATAATTGAAGAATGCCTTGGGGTTTTCCTGTACCCTACTCGCCAAGGTCTTTTTGTGCCCCCTTCTTATCTCTGTGCCTCTTTCCCTTCTTTTAATCTTCTCATCACCACACACTGCTATGCTGGTTCTCCTCTCCTGCTTCTTGCTCCTCACCTCCCCACCTTCCTCCCCCTTTCCATGCTCCATCTTTCTCTCCTATTACATTACATAGCCTTCAGTCCTTTGTCACTTTCACCTGTCTCTTCCCAGTTTCTGGTGCCATTCCCACTCTCCCCTCTGACATCAGCCTATCGAGCCCTCGTGCAGGGCAGGGTTTGCTGGAAGATGGATCAGCACACCTGCACCACAGGCGTACCTTGTCCTGAAGGAAACAACTGCTCTCAGTGCTCAAGGATGCTCTATTAGGGACCATATTCAAGGAGGAAAACAGGGCAGATTGTAGCAATTACAGAGACATCTCCCTCCTGTCAACAACAGGCAAAGTGCTTGCATGTATCCTTGTCAACTGACTCCTTTTGCTGTCTGAAGAAGTTCTCTCTGAATCACAGTTTGGTTTCTGCCCATCTAGAGGTACCGCAAACATGATCCTCACAGCATGCCAATTAGTGCTTTGAACAAAAGCAATCCTTGTATTGGCTTTCATAGATTTGACAAAGGCATTTGATACTGTAGACTGGCAAGCTCCCTGCGTACACTGTCAAGACATGGTTGTCCTGACAAGTACTTATGAATACTGAGGCTACTGCATGATGGCATGTCAGCCACAGTACTCAGTAATAGTGGCGCTGAATCGGAACCCTTCGCTGTCAAGACAGGAATCAAACAGGGCTGTATCAAAGTTCATAGTTCAAGTTTAATTCAACCATACATGAATATTCATGAATACAGCCAAACAAAACAGTGTTACTCTGGGGCCAAGGTACAAAACACAGTATCAACAGTCATACACAGCACAAAGCACATATATAGCACGTATAAGATATCAGTGAAATACAACTTGAATATACTCTGAAGAGTGTTGGTGCGTGGCCAAGTGGTTAAGGTGTTCGTCTAGTGATCTGAAGATTGCTAGTTCGAGCCTTGTCTGAGGCTGCGTGTGTCTCCTTGAGCAAGGCACTTAACCACACATTGCTCTGCGGCTCTGCGACGACACTGGTGCCAAGCTGTATGGGTCTAATGCCCTTCCCTTGGACAACATCGGTGGTGTGGAGAGTGGAGACTTGCAGCTTGGGCAACTGCTGGTCTCCCATAAAAAAAAATCCTTGCCCAGGCTTGCTCCCTGGAAACTTTCCAAGGTGCAAATCCATGGTCTGTCAAGACTAACGGAGGCCTACCTACTCTGAAGAAGACCACCAATGTATCCTGAATGCCTTTGCCAGGGCATATAGAGCTCCAGGATCTAGTTTTGAGTATAAAAAAAGACACAGATCTTATATCTGTCACTGCCAAATCAGTCTTTTATCCAGCCCTCCATAAAAGTTGACAATATTGCCCTTGAAAGTGTAGACCATTTTCCCTACTTTTGTAGCATTATCTCTTCAAAAGCAGACATTGACTCAGTGATCAGCCACTGCTTGTGTGGTGCTAGATGACCCTATGCAAGATTAAGGAAAAGAGTATTTAAAGATTGTGATCTACAGGTCCAAACAAAGCTTTTGCTCTATGAAGCACTTGTCATACCTATATTGCTGCATGAAGCTGAATTATGGACCACATACAGTAAACACCTGAAAGTCTTGGAACAGTACCACAAAGGTATTGAGGATCAGCAGGGAGGACAGACGCACTATCACCAGGGTACTGGAAGAGGCCAACGTGAATAGCATCTCTACCACGATAAAGCAACACCAACTCTGATGAATAGGTCAAGTCATTCAAATACTTAACTCATGTCTCCTTAAACAGATCCTTTACACCCAGTTGAAGGAAGATCAGAGAGCCCCTTGTGGGCAAAGGAAACACTTTGAAGATAATATCAAAATCAGTTTGAAGAAATTCAACATTCCATCTAAAAACTGTGAAGACACTGCACTCCATAGATACACCTGGAGGAAATCTGTTCAAGAGGGAGCTGCGGTGTGAGAGCGAATTCCGCTGTGCCGCAGAGAACAAGCAGTAGATGCCAAACGAGAGACCAAATAGCCAAAATACCCAATCACTAACCACAGCTACCACTTACTGTACCAGAATATGTGGATGCCTGATCAGCCTCTGCATCCACCTAAAGACCCACCAATAGACAGCCCCTTAGGAGAACATCTTACTCGACTTGAGCGATCACACTACTACTGTAAATCCCCATGTATCCATCGCCGGTTTACCCTTGCTGCCCCACTTCCCTCCATATTTTTATATTGGCTACCCCCACCCCAACCCCCATCTTCCAGTCTAGAATCTAGACCTTTGACTTGAAATATCATCTATCCATTTTCCTCCTTTGACCAGTGGAGTTCATCCAGTATCTTGTGTGTTGTTTTAGATTCCCACAGTTGGAAGTCTATTGTGTCTTTCTTGTATTTTTCTGTGTCTTTCTGTACACTTTTGCCTGTTGCAGACCTAAACAGAAATACAGTGATTTTTTATATATATAAATGAGTGCTGCTGGCTTGGCCAACATTTAGTGTCTGTTTTAAAGTTTCAGCATTCCCATTCACTTCCTGTAATGTACGGGAAGGAGTGTGAGTATTTATGAATTGATTGCACTATGTGGAATAACTTTTGATATTTTATAGGAGACATATCCATTAGTTGAGAGTTAGTTGCTTTTGACAAAGCATGCTTTATTAAGAATGTAGCTTTGCTTTTTTTGTGTTAGTAAGCGGCAACAACAAAGAGCTTAAAGATAACATACTAGCTGTGCTTTTTTCAGAGATATTAACATTCATTGCTGGGATCTGGAGTCACATGTGTATCGGTTAAGGTAAGGAGGTAAATTTCATTCCCTGAAGGCCTTCAGATGGGGTTATATGACAAATGGTCAGTTCCGTAGTCATTTGACTAGAAACAGCTTTTTAGCAGTTTAGGCAACGATGTTTATTGAAATTTAAATCTCCCGGTTGGCATAGCGTCATAATACATGACAGCACAGAAACAGGCCCTTTGACTCGTTGAGCCTGTGTTGAACTATTAATCTGCTCCGTCCCATTGACCTGCACCTGGACCGTAGCCCTGCATACATCCCATCGGTGTACCTATCCAAATTTTTCCTAAATGTTGAAATCAACCCTCCATCCACTATTTGCACTGGCAACTCGTTCCACACTCACACCACCATCTCAGTGAAGAGGTTCCCCCTCGTGTTCCCCTTAAACATTTCACCTTTCACCCTTAACCCATTACCCCTAGTTCTAGCAACACACACAAAGTGCTGGTGGAACACAGCAGGTCAGGCAGCATCTATAGGGAGAAGCACTGTCAACGTTTCGGGCCAAGACCCTTCGTCAGGACTGTCTATCACCTGTCTACACCTGCTGCCCCACTTCCCTCCATATTTTTATACTGGCTACCCCCCCCCCCCCACCCCACCCCCACCCCCCATCTTCCAGTCCAGAATCTAGACGTTTGACTTGAAATATCAGCAATCCACGAAGGGTCTCGGCCCAAAACGTCAACAGCGCTTCTCCCTATAGATGCTGCCTGGCCTGTTGCGTTCCACCAGCATTTTGTGTGTGTTGCTGGAATTTCCAGCATCTGCAGATTTCCTCGTGTTTGCCTTACTATGTACAAAACCATGTTGACTATCCTAATCAGTCCCTGTCAACCAAATCCCCATATATCTGGTCACTTAGAATACCTTCCAATAACTTGCCCACCACTGATGTCAGGCTCACCGGTCTATAACTTCCTGGCTTATTCTTAAAGCCTTTCTTAAACAACAGAACAACATTAGCTATCCTCTTCTGA
This sequence comes from Hemitrygon akajei, assembly GCF_048418815.1. Classification (NCBI taxonomy): domain Eukaryota; kingdom Metazoa; phylum Chordata; class Chondrichthyes; order Myliobatiformes; family Dasyatidae; genus Hemitrygon; species Hemitrygon akajei. Next base: position 18,905,747 of record NC_133138.1, read on the forward strand.
CCCATGGCTAAGGAAGTTTTAAATATCTCTGCTAGGGTCCCTGCAATTTCTGCCCTTGCCTCTCACAGGGTCTGAGGGAACACCTTGTCAGGCCCTGGGGATTTATCCACCCTAATTTGCCTCAAGACAGCAAACATGTCTTCCTCTATAATCTGTATAGGACCCAGGACTTCGCTGCTGCTTTGCTTCATGTCTATAGGCTCTGTGTCCTTCTCCCAAGTAAATACAGATGGAGAAAAATGATTTAAGATCTTCCCATCCCTTTCAGCTCCACACATGGATTACCACTCTGATGTTCCTGAGGACCACTTTACTACCTCATCTTGAATACGGAAAGTCTGAACCTTCTTGACCAAACTCCCATGTTGAACCTTGTCAAATGCCTTGCTGTTGTATTTTTTTTTTTGTTTTTTGGGGGAGTTCTGATGACTTGACCTGCAAGAAAGTGAAGTTATCCTCTCTGGTTCAAGGGCCTAATAGTTGAGGGGTAATAACTATTCCTGAACCTGCTGGTGTGGGTCCTGAGGCTCCTGTCCCTCCTTCCAGATGGCTGCTGTGAGACGAGAGCATAACCTGGATGGTAGGGGTCCTTGATGATGCATGTTGCTTTCCTGTGAGAGCGCTCCTTGTAGATGTGTTCAGTGCTAGGGTGGGCTTTACCTGTGGTGTACTGGGTTGTATCCACTATGTTTTGTAGGCTTTTTCCATTCAAGGGCATTGGTGTTTCCATAGCAATACAGATCTATAAAGTATATGCATAAGATTAACTTATATACAAACGTTTGTACATAGAATGATTGTATGTACATAATGTGATGCTTGGTAAGTCTTCCAGGTAGCAGCAGGACATATGAAATGGACAGTGACAGTGACTATGTCAGTGTAGGTACGAAGTGGGGATTGTAAGTGTAAAGTGGCAGTACATGGTGGGGGAGGAAGGTTACTAAGGGACTGCAGAGAGCAGTGGCTGACTTGTATTTAGTTGTGGTGGGTGGAAGTATTGATCAGCCTGATGGCTTGGGGAAAGCAACTGTTTTTGAGTTTAATTGTCCTTTGCTTCACTGGATGTATTCTAGCATGTATGTTCAGTAACTATCCTAACAGTGCAGACTCTATTTTTTCCCTCTCCCTTCATTAGCAGATCCTGACCTGTTGGGCATTTCTGACAGTTCTGCATTTTTCAGCCTTTTGCATTTTTTTTCGCTTGTGTTTTTATTTTCCCCTGTCTCTCACGCGCTTTCCTTTTCAGAGTTCAAAGTTCAAAGTTCAAAGTAAATTTGTTTGTAAATGTCACCGTATTCTATTTTGGGATTCATTTTCTTGCAGGCTTTCACAGTAGAACAAAGAAATAGAATAGAGTAATTGAAAAACTACACACAAACATAGACTGACAAGCAACCAATGTGGAAGAGAAGACAAACTGTGTAAATTAAAAAAACAAAAACCCATAAATAAATAAATAATACTGAGAACATGGATTGTAGAGTCCTTGAAAGTGAACCCATAGGTTGTGGTCAGTGATCAGTTCAGTGTTCAGTGCTGAAGTTATCCATGCTGGTTCAGGAGCCTGATGGTTAAACTGTTCCTGACCATGGTGGTGTGGGACTTGTATCTCCTTCCTGATGGCAGCAGTGAGAGGAGAGCGTGGTGCGGATGGTGGGGTTCATTGATAATGATGGATGCTTGACTCTCCCTGTCTCTTTAAGTGCTCTCATTTCAATGTACTTATGCTCCTCTGTTCATGTTCTCTCCCCTCCCTTCCTTCATTCAACTAATCAACTTGCTACCCACACTGCAACTTAAAACTAATCTCATTCATCTCTTTCCTTGTTCTAATGAAGGGTCACCAACCTGAAACTTTAATTTGGTTTTCCTTCCCACAGATGCTACTTGAGTGACCTAGTTTTTCCGGCAGCTTTTATTTAGGCTTCATTTAATATCAGCCTGTTGGTAACCTTGATGCTAACCTGTTGGCTGGTAATAAAAAACAACGATAAAATGCTGGGAGCCGTAAATGGTTCTGACTTGGCAAATGAAGAGTTTATCAGCTGCGGGTCATTGCTGATCAAGTGGGCAGAATGTATAAAATGAAAGCAGTTTAGTGATTTTTTTTTCAGAGGAACCTGCTTTGTCTTTTTGAAAAGTAGTTCTGTTTTACAGACCATAAAACATAGTCACAGAATTAGGCCATTTGGCTCCGCCGCTCAATCATAGCTGATTCTTTTTTCCCCTCCTCAGCCCCACTGCCTGGACTTCTTCCCGTAATCTTTGATGCTGTGTCCAATCAAGAACCTATCAAGCTCTGCCTTAAATACACCCAACGACATGGCCTCCAAAGCTGCCTATGGTAATAAATTCCACAAATTCACCACCCTCTGGCTAAAGAAATTTCTCCATTCTCTGTTTTAAATGGATTCCCCTGTATCCTGAGGCTGTGCCCTCTTGTCCCAGACTCCCCCACCATGGGAAATATCCTTTCCACATCTACTCTATCTAGACCTTTCAACATTCAAGAGGTTTAAATGAACCCCCCATCCTTCTAAATTCCAGCGAGTACAGACCCAAAACTATCAAATATTCCTCATATGGTAACCCTTTCATTCCCAGAATCATCCTTGAGAACCCCCTGTGAACCCTCTCCAATGCCAACACATCTTTTCTTAAATGAGGAGCCCAAATCTGTTCACAATACTCAAGGTGAGGCCTCACCAGTACCTTATAAATACTCAGCATCACATCCCTGTTTTTGTATTCTAGACCTTCTGAAATGAATGCTAACATTGCATTTTCCTTCCCCACCACCAAATCTACCTGTAAGTTAACTTTTAGATTGTTCTGCACAGGGACTCCCAACTCCCTTTGCATCTTAGATTTTTGGATTTTCTCCCCACTTAGAAAATAGTCAGCAGATTCATATCTTCTACCAAAGTGCATGACCATGCATTCCCCAACATTGTATTTCATTTGCCACTTTCTTGCCCATTCTCCTAATCTGTCTAAGTCTTTTTGCATCCTACCTGTTTCCTGAACACTACCTGCCCCTCCAACAATCTTCATATTATCTGCAAACTTGGCAACAAAGCCATCTATACCATCATCTAAATCATTGATATACAGCATAAAAAGAAGTGGTCCCAACACTGACCCCTGTGGAACACAACTAGTCACTGACAGTCAACTAGAAAAGTATCCTTTTATTCCCACTCAGTGCCCTCTACCAATCAGCCAATGCTCTAACTATGCTTGTAACTTCCCTGTAATACCAGGGGCTCTTAACTTGGTAAGCAACCTCATGTGTGACATCATGTCAAAGGCCTTCCGAAAGTTCTAACATCCACTGCATTCCCTTTATCTATCCTATGTGTAATCTCCTCAATTCCAACAGGTTTCTCAGGCAAGACTTTCACTTAAGGAAACCATGCTGACTTGGTCCTATCTTGTCCTGTGTCACCAGGCATTCCATAACCTTATCCTTAATAATTGACTCTTAACATCTTCCCAACCACTGAATTCATGCTAACTGGTCTGTAATTTCCTTTCTTAAAGAGTGGAGTAACAATTGCAATTTTCCAGTCGTCCTAGCACCATGCCAGAGTCCAATGATTTTTGAAAGGTCATTACTAATGCCTCCACAATCTCTACTGTTACCTCTTTCAGAACCCTAGGGCACAGCTCACCTGGTTCTGGTGACTTAAGTACCTTTAGGTCTTTCAGCCTTTTGAAGACCTCCTCCATTGTAAGATTAACTGCACTCACTTCTCTTCCCTCACACCCTTCAACATCTGGCACGCTGCTAATGTCTTCCACAGTGAAGACTGATGCAAAATACTCATTAGTTCATCTGCCATCTCCTTGGCCCCCATTATTATTTCTCCTGCCTCATTTTCTAGCGATCCTATATCCATTCTCATCTCCATTTTATTTTCTACATATTTGAAAAATCTTTTACTATCCACTTTGATGTTGTTTGCTAGCTTGTTTTCATATTTCATCTTTTCCCTTCTAATGATTCTTCTTGTTGCTCTCTGTAGGGTTTTGAAAGCTTCCCAATCCTCTGTCTTCCCACTAATTTTTGCTTTGTTGTATGCCCTCTCTTTTGCTTTTACATTTGCTTTGACTTCTCTTGTCAGCCACTGTTATACTATTTTGCTATTTGAGTATTCAGTTTTGGAATACATCTATCCTGCACCTTCCTCATTTTTCCCAGAAACTCATGCCATTGCTGCTCTGTTGTTATCCCTGTCAGCATCTCCTTCCAATTTACTTTGGCCAACTCTTCTCTTATACCACTGTAATTTCCTTTACTCCACTATGTCTGACTTTACTTTCTCCCTATCAAATTTCAAGTTGAACTCAATCATATTGAGATCACTGCCTCCTAAGGGTTCTTTTACCTTAAGCTCCCTAATCAACTCATGGAATAATGTAGCACAGACACAGGCCCTTCAGCCCCATGACTCTATGCTGACCATGATACCTACCCAGCAAGTCCCAACTTCTTGTATTTGGCCAACATCCCTCTCAGATCTGCTGCTCCATGTAGCTATCTAAGTGCATCTCAAATAATATAATGTACCCGAGTCAACCACTTTCCCTGGCAGCTTATTTCATATACTCGTCACCCTCTGCTTGAAGAATTTTACCTCTCAGTTCCCTTTTAACTCTTTCCATTCTCACCCTCAGTCTATGCCCCCTAGTTCTGATCTCCTCAACTTGGGTGAAAGTTCAAAGTAAAATTTATTATCGGAGTACACACATGTCATCATATACAATCTGGAGGTTCCTGTTCTTTGGGCATACTTAGCAAATCTGTAGAAGAGTAACTGTAAACTGTAAACATCAGGAACTTTTAACTGTAAACAAACTGTGCAAATGCAGATATAAATAAACAGCATTAAATATTGAACATGAAATAATAATAAAACAGAGTCCTTAACTGAGTGTAGCTATTCCCTTTTGTTAAAGACCTTTACCATCCACCTTATTTATACCTCTCATAATTTTAAATAGCTCTATAAGGTTGCTCCTCATTCTCCTGTGTTCCATGAAATAAAGACCTTGTCTGACCAACCTCCCCCTACAATCCAGGCTCTCTACTCCTGCAACATCCTTCTAAATATTTTTGCAGAGGATACCTTGATATCTTCAACACATATTTTGGGTTCAGTGGTATTCTTCCTAACCTCTTCAGATTCTACAGTGACTCATCCAACACAGTCTGCAGAATCTGCTGCTAATGGTGTAATGTGATGTGAGGGCAGAAGAGAATGCACAGAGTTGTCTTTCTAGATATGTAAACTGTATCGTGGTGTTTGCATAAGTCTTCTTGCAGTTTCAAGAATGAAGAAAGCAGATATAAATTCATCTTCTTCTATACCCTTCCATCAAAGACAATGATATATCCAGTGATTAAATTATATTTTGTTCATAGTGGAATTGGTGGATGTGGATTCATTTGCAACATCAAAGAGAAGTTGGGTAAGTATATAAATGGATGGGAGGGACATGGAGGGCTATTATCTAGAGATCACCTCTGCCATCCGAAGTCACGAACAAAATTCACTTGAACCCTTTTTGTTATTAAACCAATTTCTATGGATATACGGTTGAAGCTATCCAGACCAGTTGTATCGAGGTCCGGTACAGCAATTAGAATGAGCGTGAATGTGAGGAGCTGCAGAATGTAGTGGGCTCTTGCCCAATAAATCATGGGCACATCCCTTCCCACCACTGACAGCATTTACAGGAGGCAGTAACTCAAGAAGGCAACATTAAAGATCCCCACAACCCAAGCCAGGCCGCTTTTTGCTGCTACCATCGGGTGGAGTAAACCAGGTTCAGGAACAGTCACTTCCCTTCAACCATTTGGTTCTTGAACCAACCACCAAAAACCTCATTCACTCTGACCACCTTGCTCTAAGATGGACTTTTTTTTGTGGTTTAATTGTGTTTTCTTGTAAAAATTGTGTTTATGTTTAGTTTATGTTTTTCTTGTGACTGCTGCTTATATGATGCTATGTGCCTGCGATACAGCTGCAAGTGTTTCATCGCAGCTGTGCATATGACAATAGACTCAACCATGACTTAAACTCAGTCATTGAACTGCAGTGTGCATAGGTCCAGAGGCTGAGCTCCAAGTCGTCATTGACTGCCTTAAGCTTCCACTGCTGTACATTGTGTTAGCAACAATAAGAGTCTGGAAAAAGTAGGTCACTTTCCATATAATGAAGCCACCTTACAGCAAAGGCAGATTTTAATGATAAAGTTGCTTTCAGTTAGCAGCACAGCCTTTTACGTCAGAGTAAAAAAGGTTTTTTGATGCTGATGGTCTACTGAGCAGCATTAAACCTTACACACTTGTGCAATTCTGAGGTATGAGCTACCTACAGCAGGTACTTTAAAGTACTGGTGAGGGGCGTTGCCAATGTTGCCACTGTAAAATCCTCAACATCTTTTGGTGGGATAGACAAATGAACATCTGTGTTCTCATCCAGACCCACACCCTCATCATTGAAGCTTTAATTACATTCAGTTGGCTTCATGTTACTTACATGACTGACAGCAGATTCAGGAAACAGAGACACTACTCTGAACTTCATTGGTGACAAGATGTTACTGGGACAAGAAACAATTCAAAGGTATCCTATCAAAAACTCAGGGAATACCTCACAACTGTCATCCCAGACTGGGTCCATATGCTCTTCAGGTACTCAAGTATGTGGAACCCTGGAGTAAACACTGAAAGAAATGCACTGACTCCCATATATCCATCCACACTAGCATCTCCTGTTGCTCCTGTGACAAAGTCAGGGGTCTCACATTGGTTTCAGCCATGTCAGAACTCACAGAAATGGAGTGGAAGCAAATCATCCCCAATCACCAATGAAGTGGAATATAGATGAAGTGCTTCTGATCCCCGTGACCTATTTATACACTAGACTCATTACATTTTGCCAATGAAAGAAAGATTCATTTACTCCTACTCTGTTTTCTGTTATCCAGCTGGCCATAAATTCAAGCAACATATACTTGCCAGTCCACGAGCTTTTATTTTCTGCAATAATCTTTGATGTGACTCCATATCAAATGCCTTTGGGAAATCTTAATACATCCATCAGTTCGACTTGATCCACAGCACACGTTACTTCCTCAAGGAACTCCAATATTCTACTTATTTTCTGTTTGTGATTGAGAACTGTGCTGTGTGTTCCTGTTATTTATTACCTTGTGTTTTGATTTGCAACCTGCTCCTCTCTGTCTGATTTTCTGGTATGAGTACTAGTTGGTTATTTCAAAAGCTTAATTGCACAGAAAATGGCTATTGGTTTCATAGTAAAACTGACCTGTGCACTTATGGTCACAGAATGCTGTTCCATTCTGAGAGCAAGGCTCTGGGATTTAACCTTTGACTGCTGGCTACTTTCTATATTGAACACACACAAAATCTGGAGGAACTCAGCAGACCAAATACAGTAGCAAAAGAGACAACATTCAGCGTTTCAGGCCAAGGCCCTTCATCAGGACTTTCCTTTGTGTGTATTGTTTTGGATTTCCAGCATCTGCAGATTTTTCATATGTGTGTACCTTATACATTGGTGATTCCTGAAGGAGGGACACTTCTGACACTTTTAGCTGCCATCTCTAGGGAAGCTGCAACCAACGTATAAATGAGGCTGCTTTGCCCATAGACTAGATTGGAAACATTGTCATTTGGACCATACCCGAGGAGGTTTATGAGAATGATTTGGGAGTGAAAAATTTAACGTATGAGGAGTGTTTGATGGTTCTGGGCTTGTATTCAGTGAAGCTTAGAAGAATGAGGGGAATCTTATTGAGACCTATAGAATATTGAAAGGCATAGATAGAGTGGATGTGGAGAAGTCTAGAATAGACAGCCTCAGAATAGAGGACTATCCTTTTAGAACAGATGTGAAAAGGAAGTTCTTTAGCCAGGAGGTGGTGAGTTCGTGGAATTCTTTGCCCCGAATAGCTATGGAGATGAGGTCATTGGGTGTATTTAAAGAGAAGGTTGATGGGCTCTTCATTAGCAAGACCATCAAAGTTTATAAGAAGAAGGCAGAAGAATGGGACTGACAGAAATAATAAATCAGCCATGATGGACTGGGGGAGCAGACTTGATGGGCTGAACGGTCTAATTCTGTTTCTACGTCTTATGCGGAAATTCAGAGTGTGATCTAAAAGCTCTTCACCATTGCAGTGGCCTAATGAATGCTTTAGCACAATGTATAATCACTTTCTCTTTCTCCCACCTTCTGACTGTGTGTTTTGAATTTATAGATCTTTACTATGCCAAACAGGTGTTGGCTGATACAGTATTTAATTACCAAACCAACACTGCATGTGGGCTATTAAACTAACAAATGTGCAGAATCCTTTAGTGCTATTTTCTGTGACATTGGTGTCTTCTAGTTGTACAACATGGAGGCAGGCCCTTTGGCCCACCAAGTTTATGCCAGCCATCAAGTATTCATTTAAATATAATCCTCTTACAATCCCATTTTTATTCTCCACATATTTACATCAACTCATCCCAGATCGTACCTTCCTGACATCTTTGGAGATGGGAGGAAATTGGAACACCTGGAGGAAATCTATACGGTCACGGATAGAACATGCAAACTCAAACAGACAGCACTGAATGTCAGAAGTTTGGCTAGTGATTGAAAGTTCTGCTTTCTGAGAGGATAAGAATGTTGCTGATGTTAGCCTTCATAATAAACTGATTATGTGCCCCCATTTTGCAGGGACACTCATTGAGCTGGCAAACAATGCTCCTGCAAGGGTTCCCAAAATTAATCCCTTAGCTCAAATTTCAAGTTCAAGTTCAAGTTTAATTGTCTATCTATGAATGCAGTCGAATGATAAAGTGTTACTCGGAGGCCAAGGTGCAAAACATAGTACTAACAGTCACACACAGCACAAGGCACACATGGCACAGATAAGATAGTAGTAAAATATAGTCACACATATAACAAAATATAGCATAGGTCCCTGAGTCCAGGAATGTTGTAGCAGTCAAACACAATACGGCCTGTCTTCTGCTGAGCGGCCACTAGGGGCAGCACTGACTCCGGCTTGGACTCTGTGCCACTCCGCCTCCAGTGGAGCACAGCGATTCTGATGCCTCTCTCCTGGGCAGCAGTAAACAGTCGACACTGCGGCTTGAGGCCTCGTAACTCACCTGCCATCTACCAATAAACCAGTGAAGTGGACCTGCAACATTCCACATTAACAATATCTAACAGGGTCTTACAATCATAAGCAAAACAATTAATATGATCACTCGCTGTTAGGCTGCACACCGACTCTGACACAGGCAGCAGCACGATTCACACCAAGACCAGCTCCTTCAGTTTCTCCGCCAATGAGCAACTTGCTGATGGGGCAGACCTGCAGTACTTTATGCCCTTAATGTCCATTTCGGTTTTGCGATTGTAAAAATATGTTTTATAAAGACCAAAACAGCTTTGGTTGGCCCCATAGAAGTTGTTGTATTCGAGCAAGCCACCATCTTACTGGAAGGATTTCATCCGATTCACTTGGTGATTCTGTGACTGGAAATTTTTTGAAGCTCACCATTTCATGACGTTGTGTAAGTACTGAGTCCTTTGCTATTTATGATATATATAATTGACCTGGATGGTAATGTAGATGGGTGGATTAATGCGTTTGCACGTGATATGAAGAATAGTAGTGGTGTGGATAGTGCAAAAGACCGGCAAAAGATACAGTAGGATATAGATCATTTGTAGATATGGGTGGAGGAATGGCAGATGGAGCTTAACCTGGCCAAATGTGAAGTTTTGCACTCTGGGAGGTCAAATGTAAAGAAACAGTACACTGTTAATAGCAAGACCCTCTAACGTGTTGATGTACAGAGGGATCTTGGAGTGCAAAAGTGCCCGTGCAGTTTGATAATGATAAAGAAGGCATGTAGCATGCTCATCTTTATTAGTCAAGAACCATAGAACCATAGAACATTACAGCATGGAAACAGGCCTTTTGGCCCTTCTTGGCTGTGCTGAACCATTTTTCTGCCTAGTCCCACTGACCTGCACCTGGCCCATATCCCTTCATACACCTCTCATCCATGTACCTGTCCAAGTTTTTCTTAAATGTTAAAAGTGAGCCTGCATTTACCACTTCATATGGCAGCTGATTCCACACTCCCACCACACTCTGTGCGAAGAAGCCCCCCAAATGTTCCCTTTAAACTTTCCCCCTTCACCCTTAACCCATGACCTCTGTTTTTTTTTTCTCCCCTGGCCTCAGTGGAAAAAGCCTGCTTGCATTCACTCTATCTATACCCATCATAATTTTATACACCTCTATCAAATCTCCCCTCATTCTTCTACGCTCCAAGGAATAAAGTCCTAACCTATTCAACCTTTCTCTGTAACTCGGTTTCTCAAGTCCCGGCAACATCCTTGTAAAACCTCTCTGCACTCTTTCAACCTTATTAATATCCTTCCTGTAATTCGGAGACTAAAACTGCACACAATAAGAAACTGAATTCAAGAGCTGTAGCCTCCTCCCTGATGAGAATGAGACAAACTGTGTGTGAGCAAGGTGTGTGGGTTCCTTCATGATGTTACTGGCTCTTTTCTGGCACCTTTTTGTATATATGCCCCTGATGGTGTGTAAGTTAGTGCTGGTGATGCATTAGGCAGTTTTGGCTACCCATGATAGAGCCTTCCTTCCATGCTGCAGTTCTGTTTAAAAGTCTAATAGTAGAGGCATTTAAGGTGAAAGGGTAAGTTCAAAGGAGATATTTGGGCAAGTTTTCTTTACACTGAGAGTCAAGACAAGTCAAGTCAAGTTTATTGTCATTTAACTATATACATGTATATAGCATATATAACCATATAAGGTATATAGAAACGAGAAGTTTCTCTGAACCAGAATGTAAAGTACAGTAGTACACTTAACACACAATAACTTATGGAAGTAAGGATAAAACCTACAGATGTATCGCACATAAATAACAAAATAAGGTGCATTAATATTAAATATTGTAAGGTACAGAACAGATTAACCAGTGACACTTCGAAGATGATGTGGCAAGGAGTTCAGAACCTAATGGCCTGGGGGAAGAAACCATTTCACATCCTGACCATTCTTGTTTTAAGCATTGGAGTCTCCTGCCAGATGGTAGAAAGTCAAAGAGGATGCTGGATGGGTGGGTGGGATCCTTGATAATACTAAGGGTCCTACAAATGCAGTGCTGCTGATAAATGCCCTGGATGGATGGTAGGGAGACCCCTATGATCCTCTTTGTTGTTCTCACAGTCCTTTGCAAGAACTTTTGGTCCGATGCTCGGCTGATCCCGTACAAAATGGAGAGTGGTTGCTGCCTGAAATAATCTGCCTTGGGGCAAAAAAATAACAGAGATATTCAAGAAGCTCTTAGGCAGGGACTTGAATATGCAGGAACTGGAAGAACCCGGACATTGTATAGGCAGAAGTGATTAGCTTAGCTGGGCATTTAATCACTAATTGAATTATTTCAGCACATGTATGGACTGAAGGGCCTATTCCTATGCCGTACTCTTCTATGTTCTATTTTCTACTCCCAGCTGCAGACAATCTGATCGTATATGGCTTGGGTTTCATTTATCTGAATGTCCCTTATCTTGCTGCTGCCCTGAGAGACAGGGCATTCAGACAGTCAAACAAAGCGATCTGAATTTTCACTTTGGGGAGTGGATTGCAATTGTGGATGATTTAGTATTTTGCATTTGCCAAAGTGCTTTTTGATAGAAATACTTTATTTTAATTATAATATGTTAAAATTAATCTCATCCTTTATGATAGTTGATAGAGTCATTCTGTTCCCACTGGTATTATATATTTATTAATGCACTGAGCTGTCTCACACGGTGACTTTCCTGACAGTTGCATGCTCTCATTACATTTGCTTTCAGAAAATTCTTTAATTTGAAATATATAATGAGGCTTTAAATTTGCAAAACCCATTCCTGACAATTGACAAAATGAACTGGTGAGCCATTGGTGTGTGTTCTCCTTAGTGAATGATTAAACACTCTTGTAAAGCCCAAAATAGAGACAAGAAACAGATGGAGAGGTAATAGACAAGAATCTCAGTGATATCTCAGCCTCACTCAACCACCGTGTCTGGTTTGACTCCAGAAACGACGCACAGCATACTGCTGCAAAACGTCCCATTGTCATGGTGTAGCTTCCCATATCAGTAGAGTTTTCAAACCTGTAGAGAGTTGTACTATTTATAAATGTATCCTCAAAGTGATTTCAATGATGTGGCGTCAATTTATATACAAATTTGTTTTGCATTTGCCGTATATATAGATATATGAGGGGTGATTTATAATTTTGTGACCTAAGGTAGGAGGAGTCAATTTTAGAAAACCTAGCACACTTATTTTTCAACATAGTCCCCTCCCACAATTACACACTTGGTCCAGCGGTCGTGGAGCATTCAGATCCCTTCTTTGTAGAAGTCGGCGTCTTGGACCTCCAGAAGTGGTCCACAGCAGGGGTGATTGATAAGTTCATGGCCTAAGGTAGGAGATGAGTTATAACTTCAAACTTTCTGCATAAACACTCGAAGAGTTGAACTGCACATGCATTGTAAAGAGAGCTGTATAACCTCATTTCCTTCTACCTTAGGCCACAAACTTATCAATCACCCCTGATGTGGACCACTTCTGGATTGTGGATTTTGTTATTTACTTCCTACTAAAGCCTTTTATATCATGCATATACCATGTATTATTTTTGCAGGGCTGTAATTAAGGATTTGGAGGTGTGATTTTGTTTTTACATTGTTGTAACTAGGCATTATCCTAACTTTCATCTATGGACTCATGACCATAGACCAGTAGTTTATGTTCACAGTACAGTTACAGGCACTTCAGCCCATGATGCTGTGCCAGCCTTTTAACCTACACCAAGATCAGTATCCTTTCCACATAGACTTCAATTTTACTTTTATCCATGTGAAGAAATCACATCCTCAAGAGTCTCCTAAATGCCCCTAAAAAATATGCCTCTACCACTATCTCTGTAGTGCATTCTTGTACTTACCTCACTCTCTGTAAAAACCTTTCATCAACATCCCCCAATTAAAATCATACCCTCTCATTGCCACCCTGGATGTCCACTCTGCCTCTTATCATCTTACACAGCTCTATGTAGTCACATCTCATCTTCTTTCTCTCCAAAGAGAAAAACCCGAGGTAGCTCAACCTTTCCTCGTAAGTTTCCTCATGAGTTGTAAAATATAGGAAATTAACCAACAGGATATATGCTCCAGACCCAGGGAGTCTTCATTAAATTGCAGTTCATTAAAAGTTTCTACAGTTAATACTTTGACTAGAATATTTTCATCTTCTGAAAGAGTATGTTTTATTGACTTTGTAAAGAAACATTTTGAATGAAAATTTGCAATGTGGCATCTAATTAAATGCCCTACTCTGCAGATTTGTACTATACATACAGGGGACTCCAAACCATCCAGGGAACAAGTATGGCAGCTGGAAGCTCAGGGTACATCTCCATTGTCTCTGGAAGCTTGGCTGCTAGGATGGACTCCTTTTCTGCTGTCCTCCTAGCTAATGTACAGTTTCTGGAAAGTAAAACTGAGGATCTCAGAGTTAGACCACAGTACTACAGGGATATCAGGGACTGTTGTGTACTCTGTTTCACAGAAACATAACTCACCCCCAGCATTTCGGACACTGCAAGGGCTTCACCATCCACTGCATGCACTGGACAGTGCCGTCAGATAAAGGCAGAGTTGGCGGCATTTGCTTCATGGTGGTACTCAGATGCAGCAGTTCTGTCTCAGTCCTTCTCCACAGACCTGGACTACTGGCAGTTAGATGTCATCTGTTCTATCTGCCAAAGAAGTTTTCTGCCATCATCCTGGTTGCTGAGTATATTCCACCACTGGCGAACGTCAAGCTGGCACTGGAGGAGCTGAGCACCATGTTCAACGGTCAGGACACAATGCACCCTGATGCCTAATGATCATTATAGGGGACTTAAACCAGAACAGCTTGGTGCAGAGCCAACAGCCTGTCTCTGAATGTGAACAAAACAAAAGAGATTATTGTTGACTTCAGGAGGGTACGGTGCGACCACTCTCCGCTGAACATTGATGGCTTCTCGGTAGAGATTGTTACTAGCACCAAGAGGATGTAATGGACAAGGGAGAGCCAGTGGATGTAGTGTACCTGGACTTCCAGAAAGCCTTTGATAAGGTCCCATGTAGGAGATTAGTGGGCAAAATTAGAGCACGTGGTATTGGGGGTAGTGTACTAAAATGGATAGAAAATTGGTTGGCAGACAGGAAACAAAGAGTAGGGATTAATGGGTCCTTTTCAGAATGGCAGGCAGTGACTAATGGGGTACTGCAAGTCTCGGTGCTGAGATCACAGCTATTTACAATATCATTAATGATTTAGATGAAGGGATTAAAAGTAACATTAGCAAATTTGCAGATGACACAAAGCTGGGTGGCAGTGTGAAATATGAGGAGGATGTTAGGAGAAGGTAGGGTGATTTGGACAGGTTGGGTGAGTGGGCAGATGCATGGCAGATGCAGTTTAATGTGGATACATGTGAGGTTATCCACTTTGGTGGTAAGAACAGGAAGGCAGATTACAATCTGAATGGTGTCAAGTTAGGAAAAGGGGAAGTACAATGAGATCTAGGTGTCCTTGTTCATCAGTCACTGAAAGTAAGCAGCAGGTACAGCAGGCAGTGAAGAAAGCTAATGGCATGTTGGCCTTCATAACAAGGGGAGTTGAGTATAGGAGCAAAGAGGTCCTTCTGCAGTTGTACAGGGCCCTGGTGAGACCACACCTGGAGTATTGTGTTCAGTTTTGGTCTCCAAATTTGAGGAAGGACATTCTTGCTATTGAGGGAGTGCAGCGTAGGTTCACCAGATTGATTTCAGGGATGGCATGACTGTCATATGTTGAAAGATTGGAGCGACTGGGCTTGTATACACTGGAATTTAGAAGGATGAGAGGGGATCTGATCGAATCATATAAGACTATTAAGGGATTGGACACGCTAGAGACAGGAAACATGTTCCTGATGTTGGGTGAGTCCAGAACCAGAGGGCACAGTTTAAGAATAAGGGTAGGTTATTTAGAATGGAGTTCAGGAAAAACTGTTCCATCCAGAGAGTTGTGGATCTATGGAATGCTCTGCCTCAGAAGGCAGTGGAGGCCAATTCTCTGGATGCTTTCAAGAAAGAGTTAGATAGAGCTCTTAAAGAGAGTGGAGTCAAGGGATATGGGGAGAAGGCAGGAACAGGGTACTAATTGTGGATGATCAGCCATGATCACTTTGAATGGCGGTGCTGGCTCGAAGGGCCAAATGGCCTAGTCCTGCACCTATTGTCTATTGTCTATTTTTGGAGTTCACGTGGTGGAGAATCTCACCTGGTCCCTCAACACCAGCTACATAGCAAAGAAAACCCAACAGTGTCTCTACTTTCTATGAACGCTGAGGAAAGTCCATCTACTACCCCCCCAACCTCATCACATTCTACAGAGGTTGTATTGAGAGCATCCTGAGCAGCTGCATCAGTGCCTGGTTTGGAAAGTGCACCATCTTGGATCGCAGTACCCTGCAGCGGACAGTGAGGTCAGCTGAGAAGATCATCGGGGTCTCTCTTCCCGCCATTACAGACATTTACACTACATGCTGCATCCGCAAAGCAAACAGCATTATGAAGGACCCCACGAACCCCTCATACAAACTCTTCTCCCTCCTGCCATCTGGGAAAAGGCACCGAAGCATTTGCGCTCTCACGACCAGACTATGTAACAGTTTCTTCCCCCAAGCTATCAGACTCCTCAATACCCAGAGCCTGGACTGACACCAACTTACTGCCCTCTACTGTGCCTATTGTCTTGTTTATTATTTATTGTAATGCCTGCACTGTTTTGTGCATTTTATGCAGTCCTGGGTCGGTCTGTAATCTAGTGTAGATTTTTCTGTTGTTTTTACATAGTTCAGTGTAGTTTTTGTACTGTGTCGTGTAGCACCATGGTCCTGAAAAACGTTGTCTCGTTTTTCTGTGTACTGTACCGGCGTTATGGTTGAAATGACAATAAAAAGTGAATTGACTTGACTTAAAGATCATCTACCACCAACATGTCACCTGTGAATGTCAACCCACTCTATCACTGTTACTCCACCACTAAGAATGCTTATGGTGCCATTCCATGCTCACACTTTGGAAAGTTTGTTCATGTGGCTATACTTCTCATCACAACACGTAGGCACAGACTGAGGACTGCAAAGATCAAGGGAGGTGGAAGAGTGTTTACAGGACTGCTTTGAATCCCTGGACCATATTCCAGGATTCAGCTTCAGATCTGAATAAGTATGCCACGGCTGTTACTGACCTCTTCAAGACCTGTGTGGAAGAGTGTGTTTCTTTGAGAAGGTATTGAAATTTTTCAAACTAGAACCCAGCAAAGAACCAGGAGATCCATAGTTTGCTGAGAGCAAGATCTGTGATGTTCAAGGCAGCTAACTCAGAATTCTATAAAAAGTTCAGGTACAACCCACGGAAGGCCATTGTAAGAGCGAAAAGGCAAATCCATATGAAATTATACACAAGTGGATCCATGACAACTGTGGCAGTGTTTGCACACCATTACTTCCTATAAGGCAAATCCTGACAGTATGAATAGCTGTGTTGAAACAAGAGAAAATCTGCAGAAGCTGGAAATCCAAGCAGTCCTGCTGGAGGGTTTCAGCCTGAAACATCGACTGTACTCTTTTCCATAGCTGCCGCCTGGCCTGCTGAGTTCCTCCAGCATTTTGTGTGTGTTGCTTAAATAGCAGTGTTGCTTCACTCCTCAATGAGTCAACACCTTTAATATACACTTTGAAAGGGTGAATAACACTGAATCTATGAGTGAATCCCCACAGCATCTGGAGCTCCTGTGATCTCTGTCTCAGAGACCGATCTTGGAACACTTTCAAGAGCTGAATCCTTGCAAGGCATCAGGCCCTGAAGATGTACCTGGCAGGCCACTGAAAACCGGAGCGGACCAACAGACTGGAGGGTTCAGGGATTTCTCCAAACTCTCCACTGTTACAGTCTGAGGAACCCAGCTACTTCAAAAGGGCAGAAATCATACCAGTGCCCAGGAACACAGGGTAAGTTCCTTCAATGTCTATTGATTGGTAGCACTCTAGCCTTCTACACTAATGAGTTTCTTTAAGGCATGTTTGTGTCTAGAATTATCTCCTGTTTGAGCAAGAACCTGGGCATGCTGCCATCACTTTATCGCCACAAGAGCCCTGTTGTGGACATAATCTTACTGGCTCTCCATTCTGCTTTAGAGCACCTAGCCAACAGTGAAACATACATCAAGCTGCTGTTTATCAATTACAATGTGGTGTTCAATTTCATCATCCTTCCAGTATGAAGCACCAAGCTTTTAAATTTGCACCTCTATACCTCCCTCAGCAACAAGGTTCTCAGCTTCCTTATTGAAGTCAGAACAGGTCAATGATAGCATCTCCTCCTCACTGACAATCAACACAGATGCACATGCGTGCTTACCCACTACTCTTCTCTCTCTATACTCATGAATGCGTGGCTAAGGACAACGGAAATGCCATCTGTAACTTCACAGGTGAAGCCACTGTTGTTGGTAAAATCTCAGATGCCAGCAAAGAAGCCTACTGGTATGATTAGCTTGTTGAGTGGTGTTGCAACAACAATCTCGCATTCAGCATCAGCAAGGCCAGGGAATTGCTTGTGAGCTTCAGGAAGGGGAAATCAGGTGTATATGGGCCACTCCTCATTGAAGGGTTATTGTGGAAGCGATGAACAGCCTTTAACTGCCTGGGTGTCAACATGTTGGAGGGTCTGTCCCGGACCTGACAAATGCAATCAGGAAGATGGCACACCAGCAGTTCTTCTTCGTTAGGAGCTTGCTATGTCACCAAAGACACTTGTAGCCTTTCCTGGATGAACGATGGAAAGCATTCTGACTGGTTACATCGCTGACTAGTATTGGAGGCATAAATGCACAGGAATACAAGAAGCCATAGGAGGCGGTAGACTCAACCAGCTCCATCAAAGGCACAGCCATCTCCGCCAAGAACAGCTACCTCAAGAAGGTGACAGAGATGTTTAATGATTCGTTGTTTAGGACATGGCCTCTTCTCATTACTGCTCAGGGAAATTGTACGGGAGTCTGAAGACCCATACTCTAGAACAGGTTCTTCCCCTCCATAATCAGCTTTCTGAATGATCCATGAAAAATAGTTAATTATTCCTCTCTTAGGTATTATATTTAATTTGCAATCGCAGTGATTTTATGTCTTTGCTCTGTACTGCTGCTACAAAATAACATACTTCCTGCCATATAGAACAGTGATAATAAACCTGATTCTGACTCTGAGTCTGATTCTAACTGTTGGCATCACTCTTCTGTCCCTCATATGTGAACTTGAGACCTCTTTCAATGTGGATTCTTTTTATTGTCCTAATTTTCTCATTTACATGTCTGAGGGAGTGACTAATTAAATAGAAGGGATTAATTAGACAATGTTGGGAACTGGTAGCTGGTAGTTCCCAAACCAGCATTGATATTTCTAATTGCAATTTTTTTGAAATAAGTCTGACTGAACATTGTAATTCAAATATGATTGAGTAGTCTTTATTGCTAGATGTTCTAATTATGAATGTAGCCTAACATTAATATAAGAGTTAACTACTACATAGATTTGATGAGTTGTATAAATAAGTTCAACTACCTTACTCAACCCCAGCTCCCTCCACTGAGCTACTGTTACATAAATATAATTGTGAAGATAGAATGTTGTTTTCTCTAAGCTGGAAGAAAAGTATAATCAAAATAGGCTATTCACAAATTCACTGCTTTGTCTCAAAGGCATATGCATCTCTGGGCAGCAAATTTAACTTAAAAGAAAAATCTCCACATTGCTCCCACAACAAAATACTGTGGGCACTGGAAATCTGCACTATGGATACCCTTATTTTTTGGATGGCAGCTCTCAAACGTGTGACCTGTCCCATCAGTAAGGACATAATGAGGGCAGAGGCAACAGAAAATGCAGGTTCCCCTCTAATTTGACACCATCCTCTCTGGGAAATACATCATGACCCATTATTGTTGTTGGTCTAAATCCTGGAACTGAAAGGGAAGACACTGAACAAGAATTGATGGAGTTGAGAAAACTATAGACATGGATTTCCAGTGCAAATGTGTCAAGGGTAGAGTTAGTTGGTGTCATGGAAATGGAAAACTTTAGTAGAAAACTTTTTTTTAAGCTTACTACTGTGCCACATAGGCTGTGAATAGTCTAGTTCCATTATACTTTTCAGAAAGAAATTAGATATTAGGGTTGGGGAAATTTAAGTTAATTAGAGGACATTTCTGCTCATCCATTACTGGATATTAGACAAGCAGTTTGATAATTTAGATACAGCTTCTCTCTGAAAATGAAGAAAATAACTTGTTTAAAAATTTTTAATGAGTTTTTACAATGCAACAAAACAAAAAGCAATAAAAAAGGTTTATGCAGTGCTAAACAAACATATCAAAGTACAATTTATAACAATTAAGCAAAGCACCCGTAGTAGAATCGTGTAAAATAACTTGTAACCTAATGTAATAACCAAACAGTTTCTCTGTCTATATTGTAGTGGAGGAAAGTGGGAGCACTTATTTCACAAGGACAATCTTACTTGCTTGGCTGTAATTGTTTTTTTAAGAGATAGTGTGTTTTTCCTTTTATGTTGGTAATAGCAGCAACTCCATCCCTCGTGCCTCTTCTTGAACTAATGCAGTCTTGGAGAAAGTGCCTCATCATTACCCCAGGTGCATTTGAAAAGGGTGTTTCATGGTTTTGGAGATGATTCCAAATCAGGATTAAAAGTCTGCAGGTGGATATCAGCACACTGTACTGCATCTGTATGTGGAAGGCATATTTGATGGTCTGGGTCTTCTGAATGATGATGCTTGGCCCACTGAGTCAGTAATTGTTTGGTTGTGCAGATTCCAGTATCGCCAGTCTCTTGTGTTTGCAAGTTGGCATGTTGTGTGATATCAAAGGGAATCTGCTGGGAATGTTGGTAAAAGTCAACTTGTTTGGAAAATTGTCAGAATTAGAATCAGAATCAGGTTTATTGTCAGGAACATTAGTCATGAAATTAAAGAACAAACACGAGGAAATCTGCAGATCCTGGAAATTCAAACGGTTAGTCCCGACGAAGGGTCTCGGCCCGAAACGTCGACAGTGCTTCTCCTATAGATGCTGCCTGGCCTGCTGTGTTCCACCAGCGTTTTGTGTGTGTTGTTGTTAGTCATGAAATTTGTTGTTTTGCACAGAGCAGACATGACAAATTACTATGTTACAATAATGAACAAATAAATAATAAATAAATAAATAAATAAATAAATAATGTTAAAGAGGACTAGTGAGGTAGTGTTCATTGGTTCATGGACCATTCAGAAAAGTAAATGTAGCATCATGCCACACTTGGTCACATGGGCTATGTAAATAAACTCTGCCATCTTTTGTCACTAGGTGCTGATATTAGCAAGGTCATTACTACATAGCGAAACTGTTAAATACACTGGAAGAGTACGATGACACGAGATTTGTACTGCACGGCCATTTCAGTGTATGTAAATAATAATTTTGACGGCAGTACATTTATATGATCTTCAACACCTCCATTCACATGGATATTTGGAAAACCATATGTATTATGCATCTTAAAAGAATATGTTAAGAATTAAAAGAATTTTAATTTAAATTTTAAAAGGTTTTAAAACAATATACCTTAAAATAAATTACATCAAGCAAATAAGAAGTTTAGTGAACACATTTTTAATAAATTTAACTCACATTTGCTGTTTCTGGAGATCTGGAGTGGTGTAGCAGAGCCCCCACAAGTTTAGCACTCAAGTACTAATTAGACTCATTTCTCATTGAGCATAAATTGTGGGCTCCTCATTGACTAAGACAGCATCATATTCAGGGGAAAAAGGGGGAAAAAAAGATGGCACAGGTTCTCAAACGTGTACCTGAAGAGTTCTGGAGAAGGAAGGATACTCTTTGCAGTGAAATTCTAGTAATTTGGTATGTAATTGTTTTTAAATTCTGCAAGTTCAGCATATGGCTCATTTATTAGTCATAAATGTGAGCTGGGGTTACTGAGTGCAAATAGAATGTGCGGTCAGAGCTGGGGTGAGGTCTGATGTGCTTGTTTACTTCCAGCTCCTTTTAGCTCAACTGATGAACTGGAAAATGTGTATGTTAATGCATAATGTTAAAAAGATGGTTGGCTATTTAGAATTAGTTTATTATTGTCACATGTGACAGTAGTAAACCCATACCAAATAACCAAACATATTTTTGCATGCTTTTTACACAGATCAAGTCATTTACAGAGTGGCTTGAGCTACAATGAGGTAAAACAACAATGCAGTATGAAGTGAAAAAGTGCAGCGCAGGTAAGTGATAAAGTGGAGGATCATAATGAGGTCTGAGGCCAAGAGTCTTTTATTGTACAAATAGTCTGTCTGCTTTCAGTAGGAATTGTGTCCAATTGTTTGTAAAGTGGTCTGGCACTGCTAATGTGCCAGCAATTCTGGATTACCTGAACTTTACTGAAACTGAACTGAGGGGAGGTCAATGTCACACTATCATTCACTTGCCTCAGCTTCTGTACAAGCGTTGCAGTTTCTGTTCAGCCTTGCTTCCTCTGATTTCAAGGAGCAGCTCTGTTCAACGTGTACATTTACATGCATCAGGAATTTGCTGTTGGTGTGTCGGTATGACATATAACAAAAAAATAACGTTCCTATCACGAATCAGGTTTTCATGACTAAGAACTTTGTTTTGTGCAGTGAGTCTTAAAAAGATGGATGAACATATCATTTTTCTCTTTACACTAAGTGGCCTCTTTATTAGGTGCCCCCTGTATCTAATAAAGTGGCCACTGAGTGTAGTCTCCTGCTGCGGCCCACCCACTTCCAGGTTTGATGTGTTGTGCATTCAGAAGTGCTCTTCTGGACACTGCAGATGTAACATGTGTTGCCATGGTCTTCTTGGCTGCTGGAGTCAGTCTAGCCATTCTCTTCTGACCTCTCTCGTTAACAAGGTACTTTTGCCCACAGAACTGCTGGGTGCTTTTGTTTCTCACACCATTTTCTGTAAACTCTAGAGACTGTTGTGTATGGAAATCCCAGGAGATCAGCAGTTTGAGATACTCAAACCACCTCTCTGGCACCAAGAATCATTCCATGATCAAAGTCACTTAAATCACATTTGCATCCCCATTCTGATGTTTGAACTGAACCTCTTGACCATGTCTGCATGCTTTTATGCATTGAGTTTCTGCCATATGATTGACTATTTAGATTAATGAACAGGTGTACCTAATATATTGTCCACTGAGTGTATGCAGTCTAAACGTTTTGCTTGTCTGTTTATGTACTGTTGACTGAAGTGTTCTCAGAGATTTCTTGTAATACATCTCATAGATCTTCACAGCTTCAGTAGCTTATCAGTATGAAAATATGTTCATTTCTTTAAATTGCATGAAATATCCACAATAACACATGGATTACTGCTGGCAAACTGTTTGCTTTTTTAAACTCAAATCAAAAGGCTGCCTTGGGAGTCAATGATTGGTTCCAAACTCTCTGTGCACAGAGGTCCTGAAATTCTGGTAGTAATGGCATCTTCCCACACCATGGAAAATTAGACAAAAGCATAGGGTAAACAATCCTCCCAATGGTCTATAATCAGGACTGAATCACATGGAAGTATAGAAGATAGGAATAGGAGAGTGTCATTTGGCCCTTCAACTGCACTCAGCCACTTAATATAAGGATATCTGATCATCCGCTCCAACCCCATTTTCACACAGACTCCCTGTGTGACCTGATTTATTTTGTGTCATAAGATTTATCCATCTTTCTTAAAAATATTCAACAACTTGACCCATGCCAGGCTGTAAAGTACCCACAGTTTAAAAAAATAATATATCCTTTTCTAGCCCCAAACCTCTTGTACTTGAGACTGAGTCCTCATTCTATATAGCACAGCCCCAGGGGAAACACACTCTCCATATCTAGTCTATTTAATGCTGTCAGAAATCTAGAAGTTAATAACTCACTCATCAGGGATGATTGATGGGTTCGTGGCCTAAGGTGAAGGAGATGAGTTATTAACTTCAAACTTTCTGCATAAACACTCAAAGAGTTGAACTGCATGTGCGTGTAACGAGAGCTGTATAACTCATCTCCTTCTACCTTAGGCCATGAACTTATCAATCACCCCTCATAGCATGCACAAAACTCACTAACCCTATCTGTACATCTTTGGAATGTGGGAGGAAACCGGAACTCCTGGAGGAAACCTATACGGACAGCTGAAAAACATACAAAGCTCTTACAGACCGCGGATGGAATCAGACACAGCCTGATGATTGTTGGTGGTGTAAAGTGATTGTGCTAAACACTATGCTACCTTATCACCCTTCATAAATTCTTAAAAGTTTCAGTTAGATCCTCTCTCATTCTTTTGAGTCCTAGTGAATACAAACCTAGTTGATATAATCATTATTTGTCTGGCAGCCTCAGCATTCCAGGTATCAGAGTTAAATGAAATCAACATAATCTTTGTTCCTCTTTTAAATTCCTCCGAAGTGGATGTGTGGACAAATGCCAGTCCCCAAAGACAACTCATTTTCCTTAGAATGAGCAGTTAAAGTGCCAGTTAATGTTTTGGAGAGCTGTGGGTGGTTATTTTTATCAGTATTACCAAGGCAACGTATTGTGCTATATGCAGGCGAAATCAGTTCAACACCATAACCTGATCACCTTGGAGGATCTGAAACTCCTGGCAGAGTCCGAAACTTGAACCTTTAAACTGCGAATTTGAAGGGTATCCCACTGACTGGAAGGCTTTTCCTTGATGTTTGGTTGTTAATTTGATATCACTAGTTTCATATTTACACTCATAAGTCTGTACCACATGTGGCTGTCCGTATATCAACTTTCACCTGCATTTCTGTATTCATTGCTTTAAACACTTAACATTTTAGAAACTTCTTTTTAGCTCTGCCATCAGATTTCTGAATGAACCATGAAAACTACCTCTTTTAAAATCTCTTTTTGCCCGACTTAATTTTTTTAAATATTTCTTCTTGTAAATAGTTTTTTAAATGTATGCAATTGCATTTCTCCTACAAAACAACAAATTTGATGACTTACATCAGTGATAATCATTCTGATTCTGAAATGTCCCTCAAGCCCCAATAAAATAGATAGTTTTAGAGAATGTTTTCTGTTCCCACTAATCTCATCTAGTCAATTTCAACAGTGACAACCTATAGAATAAATCCTGAACCAATTATACTGTCTAAAAAAAAACAAAGAACTCATTGAAAACCAAAAGTCAAGACTGCTTGGGTTTTACCTTCTCTGAAGGGGAAGCAAATCTCCTAAGCAAAATTCAGTTTGGACACGGGTGAAACGGAACTTGTTTCAAACAATGTTTCAAGATATTGTTGAGTCCACACTTGGAATATTCTGTACAGTTTAGTTTGCCCCAGTATAGGAAAGATGTTATTAAACTAGAAAGAGTGCAGAAAAGATTTACCAGGATGCTGCCTGGACTTGGAGACCTGAGTTACAAGGAGTGGTTGTGTAGACTAGGACTTTATTCCCTGGAATGTAAGTGATTGAGGTGTTACACAACATAAGTTAATGAGGGGTGTAGAGAAGCTGAAAGAACATGCTCCTTTTCCCAGCAAGGATGGGTTACTATGGTTTAAGATGAAAAATGAGAGATTTAAAAGGAACATGCTTCTTCACATAAGTGGTGGTGTATATTTGGAATGAGCTTATGTAAATAGTGGTTGAGACAAGCACATTAGCAATATTTAAAAGCCATCTAGGTAAGTACTTGGTTAGGAGAGGTTTAGAGGGCTATTGGCCAAATGTGAACAGAAGGGACTAGTTTGATGAGCATTAATGTCAGTGAGGATGAGTTGGGCCAAAAGGCCTGTTTCCATGCCTTATGAGCATATGACCACATCATTGCACCTTATGTTCAACACAAACTCAATGGATATAATATTGAGGGAAAAAGATGCCTCTCTGAAATTGCCATGCAATGTTATGTGAACTTTGAACTCAATTTATAGATGCTCCTCAGATGTATTTAAGAGGAAATGGGGCTCTAAAAAGAGACACACACTTTTTAATAAGCACATTAGTTTTAATTGTAGTGACAGATCCAATATGCATGTTCATGTATCTCAGCTGCTTAGCTGAAAAACATTTTCAGCAGTAAATACTACGCTGGTGATTGTTGGAAGAAAAAGAATATTTATTTCTATTTTTGAGGCCGAGGAATTTCTTCAGTATAATTTCTCACTGAAAACTAACCAGCAGCAGTTGTTATATTAAATATTTTACACATTATGTTGCACATATTGGTGAATGTAGAAGTTGAGGAGGAGGTGGAATCATTTGAAAATTGACGTGCAGAAAAGGAAATAGTGCTGAAAAATATCTTGGGTGGACAAGCCACTGTGCATGCTAGACTCCTCCTTAGTTATGAAAGTAGCTGTTATATACCCAGTGGCCACTTCATTGGGTACAGGAGTGGAACCTAGTGTAGTCTTCTGCTGCTGTAGCCCATCCACTTCAAGGCTCACCGTGCTTTGCATTCAGAGATGCTCTTCTGCATATGGTTGTAAAGTGTGGTTATTTGACTTACTGTTGTCGCCTTGTCAGCTTGAACCTCCTCTGACCTTTCTCATATCAAAGGTGTTTTAACTCAAAGAACTGCGGCTTGCTGGAGGTGTTTTGTTTTTGATTGGCTGATTAGATATTTACATTAATAAGCAGGGGTAACTAATAAAGTAGTCATTGAGTGTACTTTCCTTGGAGTGGCATGGTTAGCACAGCACTTTACAGTACTAGCAACCCAGGTTCAACTCCCACTGCTGCCTGTAAGGAGTTTGTGCATTCTCTCCGTGATTGCGTGGGTTTCCTTCGGGAACTCGGGTCTCCTCCCAAAGTCCAAAGACGTACCAGTTGGTAGGTTTAGGCTAGGTTAATTGTTGGGTAGTGTGGCTCAAAGGGCTCCAAGGGTCTGTTCCACACTGTATCTCAATAAAATAAAATATACTTGTTCTTTGAGAACAAAATACCCTGAAAATTGTAGATTCATTGGTATAATGTCCGAAATGTAATGGGAATTACTTAGGAATGTGTATGTTGGATGCAATTATTGAGCATTTTGAAGTGGAAGAGTTAATCATGAACAATGCACAATGAGCTTGCATTTATTACAGACATAATGTACCTGATTAGACAGACAATGGGAAATTTCTATATGTGCTTTATCTGTAGTCACAAAACATTTTTGATAAGATGTCTTCTAATATTTGACATATATGTGAAAATTTATATTAAATGAAATGTGACAGAGAGGAGCTGATAGAACAAAATGTTAAGAGCAAATGACTATTGCTTGGACACTTTAAAGACTCAAACAAACCTGCTCCAAAATCTCCACAGAATCTTAGAAGCATACTTTGGTTTGTACTCAGTGTAAGTTGATGCACTATATGCATGAGCAGAACAAAACCTTGAAATTTGGGAGGTAATAAATTTGGACAACATTGAGGATTGCGGATGTCTGCTGAAAGGCAGGCTGGTTTACAACAAGAGGCAGGTATGTACTTGGCACATGTGACTTAATTTGAATAAAATCAATATATTCTGGGAAAATTAGGAAAGGAAAACAAGATATGGGATTGTGCTTTTACCAGGGATGTGAGGAGAAATCCCTGGCTTTTGGGGGAGAAGTTTGAAGTGGATGAAGCATAAACAAGACAATATTGTATCAGTTATACATAATCTGACTCAATTGGACTAAATAAAAGCATGTCACGTACTGATTCGCAAATGAGAACACTTTCCTCCTGTTTTAGGTGTATTTACCAGTTTTACAGATATATCATGGAAAACATCCTACGTGGATGCATCAGAGCTTGGTATGGCAACTGCTCTAAGATGGCAAGGCATGACTCAGCTGTGAACACTGCTCAGTCCATCAGCCTCCCCTCTGCTGATTCTGTCTACATTTACTGCTGATTTGGGAAAGCAGCTAACATAATCAGAGATCCCTGTCACTCTCTTCTCCCCTCTCCCTTCTCCCAATGAGCAGAAGATACAAACTCCTGAGTGTGAACCACCAGACTCTTCCATCTTGCTCTTATCAGACTCCTGAATGGGCCTCTTGTGCACTAAAAGATGAACTCTTGATCTCCCAAGTCTACCTGGGCGTGGCTGTTGCACTTTATTTTCCTGCCTGCACTGCACTTTCTCTGAAACTGGAACACAATATTTTGCATTATGTTTTCTTTTTACTACATCCAATGTAATTATTATAGCTTCATTGTTTGGATAGCACATAATGCAATAGTTTTGCAGTGTACATTGGTGTTTGTGACGATAATAAGCCAATTTTATCCCCTTGCTCCCTGAAATGACAAATCCAATTGAATAGCATTGTCAAGAAGGCTAATTGAGACTTCGTTTTACATGTAGGACATAAAACTATAACCTATTTATGTAAACCAGTGATATTTTCAAATAACACCCTATTATAAAATTAGTGTTCATGGGAGTAACAGCATAGACATTCAAAGTGTGGGAAAGTATAGTAAGTGGTTGCAACTTAAGATACTGGACTGATCTAAGATGGCAAGGTCATTCTTGGCGATAATGAGCTTGGATTGTGGTCTTTAATGTTAAATTGCATTTGAGAAAGTGATGAGGAAAGGACTATTCCTTTAATTTAGGATTTTTCGATAAGTGGACATCAGTTTAAAATGCACCACACACAAATTCAGATGTATTCACAAATATTCAGAGGTTAGTAAAATGCTTTTGCTGTTGTTTTTGGATAGAAGATGTTACTGTATAGTAAGTGATTAACTGCATCATATTGCCCCAAAGAATAACGTTTGATGCACAAAAGGATGGAAACTGCAAGATTATAGTGTGCTGGGGGGAATCCTTTTGTATAACTCCAGTAAAATCCACATAACTTCTAGTTGTAATGCAAACTTCCATGGTATATTTAGTGCAGGTGGTCATACTATTTAATTTAACCCTTGCAAAAATTGAGGCCAAGTACTTGTTAATCTGGCATTCTTTCTTTCTCTCCTACAAATCCAACTCCTTTATCTTCAAGCAGCTCCATTTTGACTCTAGGCTTTCTTACATTACAATTGCACAGCTCTTGAAAGTGGTCAGATTCCAAATGTACCCGCACATTGAGAAATTGATGATTAGTTTTAGTTCAAATGGACTTTGTTCCCCATTTGTTCACCTGAGGTTCTTTGGCATGGTAACAGAATGGAAGAAGGGATATAAAAATTATTATTCAAATGTGCCAAAGCAAAATGTACCTGGACAGCTATCAAAACTGATTTATTTCTGTCCATGAACTCATTCAATCAGAAAGTAAGTAAATGGTTGGCCATGAAAGCAGATCTAAATTACTGAGGTAAGCATTGAACTGAATAAACTTTAGTGAACATTTTATAATCAAGCACCATTCATGCAGTAACATTATTTGTGGAAAATTATTATGTAGCTTAAATTGCATGTTTTTGGTAAACATTGCAAGATTTTGAAATGCAAAATAACATGTTGGGTCCATTGTAAGAGAATAAAATTGATGTTCTTTGTTAAGTGGGGAACAATACAATGTGGCTCAAACAAAGTTTATTCACTGCAGGAAAATATAAATTAGAAATTATTGAAAGAAATGAGCGTGGAAAGAAAAAGGAAGTAAATCTGTACTTAGAAGTTAATCAGTTCCACTGGTTTTCTCTCCAACGTATACCCTAAATAGTCCGGATGATGCACCTTTTTCTGTTGAAGGAAATATTTAATTCATTCACTGGATACGTGCATCGCTGTCATTTATTTGTCCATGCCTAATTTCCTTTGAGATTTATTGTCTTGCGCATCTGCAGGCCATTTAGATCAGGCGACATAGGAACAGAATTGAGTCTGTTCCACCATTCTATCATTGCTGATTTATTATGCCCCTCAATCCCATTTTCCTCCCTTCTCCCTGTAACCTTTGATGCCCTTATCAATCAGGAATCTAACAACCACCGTTTTAAATATACCAAATGACTTGGCCTCCGTAGCCATCTGTGGCAATGAATTCCACAGATTCACCACCCTCTGGCTAAATATTGTGAATCTGTGGCTGAGTGCAAGCAAGAGTAAAACTCTGGAGCCATTTTAAATTCAGGCCGGGTAAAGATGCAGATTTCCTTCCATGAAAAACAGGAAGCTTGAAGACTATTGCCTGCGGAACTACTGGTCATTGGCCATTTGAGCCTCAGCATGTCCCTGCTCCCTCTGGATGACTTCTTCAGTAAGGCATGCAATATGCCTCTCTATTTGGAAATGGCTTTAAAACAATCTGGATCATGATTCATAAGTATTTTACATTGAAAGTTAATGCAATAAATTTTAGTTTGAAAGACAGCTGCATATATCTCAAGAGAATGATTTTAGTGCATAATTAGAACGGGGTTACTGACCCAATGGATAAAATATGTTCAGGTAAGTCCTATTGTATATTTTGGAATTCAAATCAGAGTATCAGTGATCTCGGTTTTGTATGATGTGAAATTTGTTGTTTTGACATGGTGAAAAGACATAAAATTATTATAAATTATAAGTTAAATAGTGCAAACAAAAGGAATAATGAGGTAGTTTTCTTGAGTTCAAAGACTATTCAGAAATATGATGGTTTAGTTTTTAATTTTAAGAAGTTAGTGTTTTGTTTTAAAGAATTGTTTAAACTTATTCGAAGAGTTTTTGATATCTCTGACTATAGGAAGTATTGGAAAACATTTGGTGTGTTGTCAAAGACTGTCTAGTGACCCAGGAGCAGATGCTCTAGATGGTATCTGAGGCCTGCCCATTACATGGAGTCCATTTCTGCTTCGTGCACCAACATTTGGGTGCAGAAAGACAACTCATTAAACCCTCCACGTCTTCAAAAAAGTGCGGAAGGGCACGAATGGCATTGGGTGAGTCTAGACAGTTCTGTGTCAGCTGATCCACCAACTCGTCAGGGAGCCAGATGGGTCTTTATTCAACAATCCCATAGTTTCATGCATTCGTAAAATTAGTATTTTTTCCAATTATGTTACTTAATCTGTTAAATTTAAATAGAAGTGTGATTTGAATTCATTTTTTCTGTATTATCAATCCTGGCTTCTGGATTATTCACTCTTTAACATAAGTTACATGCTATTGTATTTGCATTGGATTCCCAGCAATGCTGATCATGTATTTTACATTTGAAGTTAGTGCTGCAGTTAATTTGATTGGCAGTTGCATGCGTATAAAGAACACATTAAAGGGTCAACGTAGAGCTTCTTCACCTCACAGGATGTTTAGAAATGACAGCTTTACTATCATCCCAAAATAGAACGTTTGATGGTTCAGCTCTAAAGCTGCAGTCAGGTAAATTGCAAATAGACCATAATTTTCCTAATGATGTCTTTGACACATAACTAACTATTAAGTATAATTGTCTCAAGAATCCAGGAAAGTAGTGTGATATAATAGGAGTTTTTAAATTTCTGAATAGGCAAGTACCTCCAAGCAGGAAGTTTAACATGTACTGAATGAGAGAATGTGTTGTGACTTGACTGAGACTTATGAGATTTTGAGAGGGATTCAGGGGATAGATGCTGGAGAGTCTGGAACTGTGGAATATAGTTTTAGTCTTACAGGCTTTGTTTCTGTTGGAATTTAAAATTTCCAGGTTCTGATGGGGTGTGTGTGTGTCTCTTGGTGTGGTGGGACAGGTGTGTTCATGCATCTATAATCATAGGTTATATATTTTTAAAGTTATAGAATTATACAGCATTGAAACAGGTTCCTCAGCCCAACTCACTCATACTGGTAAGGGAGCCATCTAAGCTAGTTCCATTTGGCCAGATCCCTGTCAACCTTTCCCTTTCATATACTTATCCAAATGGTTTTTAAATAATTGTTGGAGGGTGTCATGCCTCCAAAGGTGATCTACCAGATAGGTAATCTGCAATGCACTGGACTGCAATTCTCTGCCTCAGAAGGTTGTCAGTTGAACATGCACAAGGCTGGGATCAATGTGTTTGGTTTTATTTGAGCACTTGTGGTTTCGTTGGGTACCGTGATCAGAGGTGGGATTAGCCGTGTTCTTACAAAAGGGAAAGCAGGTTAAAGAGATGGCAAATCCAAATGGAATCTATTTCTTACTGCCTTAAGCTCCTTCATTCGGAGGATTGTGCGAGTGCGGAACGAGCCGCCAGAGGGAGTGGTGGATGTGGGTTTGATTTCAACATTTAACAGATTTAAGTAAATGGGCGGGATGGGTCCGGAGGACTGTGGTCCAGGTGCGGATTGATGGGACTAGGTAGAATTACAGTTAGCATGGACTAGATGGGCCAAAGGGCCTGTTTCTGTGCTGTAATACTCTATTAGCTGAAACTCTATCCTGAGTACAGCTTTTTTCCATTTAACACCAATAATGTTAATTGATCCAGTAGAATAGCTGCCACTGAAATCCGGGTGTGAGAATCTCCGAACTACTGACAGATTGTTGGTGAGGCACCTGAGTTGAGATAAAATTACAAGGGACGAAGAGAGATTGAACACAAAAGATGGGGTGAGCATTCAGGGCACAAACATGGAGTATCAAACATGAGTTGAACATATATGGTAACTGTATGGTCTGTAACATTTCAAAAGTGGTTCCAGAATTTTGAAGGATGTTGTTTCAGATCTGTACATACAAATGTATTACATTTTGCAGGTTTGATCTTGATTTTAACTGGGTTGATCTGTTCTACCCCTTTTGTCTTCCTCAACAAAGTGTTGACATCAATGTGATTATATTACTTAAGGTAGGTAATACCTGACCTGCCTCCAGAGGAATAAATGGTGAAAACAACTAAAGAAAACCGTAACCCTTCACATTAGCTCTACAACACTGAACAGCTTGTTAATAATCTACTCCAGTTAACAAAGAATTATAACCATAGCATTATTATGCTATTTGAGACAGTTGTTGCTCTTTCCCAGCAGAAGTGGGCATTTAACAGTGTCTGCACACAGATGCATAATTTATCCAAATTAGTTCTTG
This sequence comes from Hemitrygon akajei, assembly GCF_048418815.1. NCBI lineage: Eukaryota > Metazoa > Chordata > Chondrichthyes > Myliobatiformes > Dasyatidae > Hemitrygon > Hemitrygon akajei. The sequence continues at coordinate 18,938,021 of NC_133138.1, forward strand.
GTGAAGATGAATAGCTATATAATGATATCATTATAAAGTTCAGAAAGCTGTTCCTGCAGAAACTTTGGCTCAAGTGGTTTCTGCTCACTGGAGTGTTTAAAACATCTTTATCATGCCCACGTTATCCCTGTGGAAACATCGGCAAATGCAGCATCAGTTTCCACTTGTACCTAGCTAACACCAGCGTCAGTTCCCTCACCAGCATCTCTCATGTTTCTGTTTAAAATGTTGGACAGTTTGCTCGACATCCAGTGCTGGATTAATAGAAATCTCCTCCAGCTAGATGATCAAATGACTGAGGTTTCTGTCTTTATTTTCCCTCTTCCCCAGCCTTCAAGTTTATCTTCTCTGTGGCAATAGTGTGAAACAGGCAACACTTATTCCTGTATACATCAAAACTAGTTATCTTATATGCCGTTTCACTGCTCATCATGACAATAACAGCTCTCTGTATATTGAGTTTGTGCCTGTGGTAATCCTTCAAGAGACAAAGTTCCTCAAAAAGTCATTGTGACTCAGCTCCCTCTAGTGGTTGGATGATGGTGAAAGCAGCTCCACATGTGAGACTATCAATCGTTACGTGTTCTTGTTTTCTCGTTTGAGGGGAGTCACTGGGTTATTATCAGACTCCCAAATGTGACTTAATCATAACTTAAACTGTCTGTAAATGAGCAACAGTGTGTGTGTGTGGGGGGGTGGGGGGGGGGGGGATCACAGAAGCGGCTGTGACGGGAGGGTAAGCAAGTCAAGCCTGCTCAGTGTTCCCAGCTCTGCATGGCTCAGCTCAACCTAATGTTGAGGCTTGAGAGTTGGGGGTGGGGTGGTGGAAGCAAAAGCAGGCAGAAACACTTTGTCCTGTTCCCACCAATCAGCTGGCACAATCACAAATGCTCACTCATGGGTAAGGGCTGTACATGCAGTGCCTTGGGTATTGGTAATCCATGACGGACTTGTAGTGGGAAACCGAGGATAAAGGAAGTCTAATTAACTACTTAAATGAACACTGCTTTTGAAATTTTGTATTTCTTTTTGGAGTGTCTAGGTAGCAAGGTTTAGTGGTTTACTAAATTGGATTTCATTGATGCTTGTACTTGCATCAGTTATGCCATAACGTAGTTCAAGTCAAGGTGACCATTACTGCCTCTTCCTTTCAATATTTCAATCCAATCATGCATTAAATAAGGAGGAAAGAATGGAATACATTTTTTTTTGTTTCAAATTGTTTCACAGAAGTTTGTAGGTGTAGATATGTACTACGTTGATTAAAATCTTTGGCTCCAGCCAAAATAGGACTCAGAATTCTGTAGAGATTGTAAATGCTCTACTCCCAGTCCTGTGGTTCAATGGTATAAGTTTAAACTGCAAGATTCAGTATCGGTAAAACTCTTGTAGACCTTGTGACGAATTGAAGAGTTTGCTGAACACTTCAAGCATGTGGGAATTATGTCACAGTGTTTGCGGAATGTAATATATGAATATTCATAGAACATGGAACATTCAAATAAGGCTACCAGTGAGAAGAAACAGAATATTAACCAAGCACTTGAAGTACTGTAGCTCAGGGAATGGAGAAATTGGTCAAAGAAGCACAGCGTGTGTGACATCCAGGAACATTTGTCAATAGATTACTTTTATATCGTAGAGTTATAGAGCAACACAGCGTGGATAGTGGCCCTTTGACCCACCCAGCCCACGCTGATCATGGTCGCCACCAGCTAGTCCCAGTTTCCTGCATTCAGCCTGTATTCCTTTAGACCCCATCCCTCCATGTACCCATTCAATGTACCCATGTACTCCTCCCCAGCCATTTCCTCTGGCAGCTTATTCATTGTACACACCACCCTCTGTGTGAAAATGTGCCTCTCATGTTCCTTTTAAACCTTTGGTCTCTCACACTAAATCTCCCTCACCTAGTTTTGCTCTCTCCTACCCTGGGAAAAGGCAGACACCGTCCTCCTCAGAGTTTTAAACATTACTGTAAGGTTGCTCCTCATTTTCCTATCTTTCCAGGAATAAGACCAAGCCTGGAATTCTCTCCCAATAATTCAGACCCCAACCTCCTCCTCAATCTCCATGCTCTTTCTTGTTTAGCGTTCAGTGATAAACGAGACCACAGCAAACCTAGTGTGAAACCCGCTGGGAAGAATAACAAGGGTGAAGATGGCGGTGATCTACTGTACACAGCATATAAGCTGTTCTTTCTAAATTGGGATTTTGCTGGAGCAACACCCAGCGACACAGAAGGAACTCGAAGGGTCAGGGTGCGTCTATGGAGGGAAATACACTATTGACCTTTTGAGTTGAGATCCTTCATCAGGACTAGAAAGACAGGGGGAGTATGAAAAGGTGGGGGCAGGAGTGGAGCAAGAGCTGGGTGGTGATAGGTCGATCCAAGTGAGGGGGGGGGGATCCTTCGCTGTATCATTTCTTCAAGGTATGTCTTTCTTTCTTTTCCAATATTTTTAGTTTCTACATAGAAGAATACAGAGTACAAGAAAGTGTATATAAAAGGTCAAAAAAGATGGGTATGTCTATCTAGAATTAGTTACAATCTTCTCCTTGAAGATCTTCTCTGCTGCTCTTCTGTTCCTTGATCATGTGCTCATTCAGACCCTAAACCCTCCCTCCCTCCCCAACAATAACACACCAGCTTTTGCCCCACCACTTCCCTCACTATTTTGTAATGGCCATCTCCTCTTTCTTTCCAATCCTGATGAAGGGTCTGGAGCTAAAATGTTGATTTGCCTATTTCATTCCATAGATGCTGCCTGACTTACTGAGTTCCAACTTGGTGTGTTGCTCCAGATTTCCAGCACCCGAAGTCTCTTGTGTCTTCAGAATTCTACTAGACCTTTGCTTGCATCAGTGTTAATTGAAGGAACAAGGCCATCAATGGAACTTAAACTGATGCTGCAGAATCGGTGACCTATGAGCGGGAGACAAACCAGGGCAGGACTTGTACAGTGAATGGTAGGGCCCTGAGGAGTGCTATGGAACAGAGAGATGCACAGAGCATGTGTATAGTTTGCTGAAAGTAGTTTCACAGGAAGATAGTATGATGAAGAAGTTGCTTGGCATGCTGGCCTTCAGTGAGTGTTGGAGTTGGAAAATTGAGGCAGTTCTGTAAAATATTGCCACTCTTGGAGTATCAAGCCTCCGTAGTATCCAAGACATCTTCAAGGAGCAGTGCCTTAGGATAGTGGCGTCCATCATTAAGGATCGCCACTACCCAGGACGTGCCCTCTTCACACTGTTAACAGTGGAAAGGAGGTGTAGAAGCCTGAAGGCAGACAATCAGCAATTCAGGAACAGATTCTTCCCTCTGCTGTCTGATTTCAAAGTAGACCTTAAAACCATGAACACTACCTCACTACTTTTTTATTTCTATTATTTTGCACTAGTTATTTTAACTTAACTATTTAATAGACATATTCTTAATGTAACTCAGATTTTTCTCTGTATTTATTTATCATGTATTTCATTGTACTGCTGCCATAAAGTTAACAAATTTCACAACATATGCCAGTGATATTAAATCTAATTCTGTGCATTGTGTACAATTTTGATCACCTTGTTTAGGAAAGATCTTATTAAACTAGAAAGAGTGCAGAAGAGATTTATCTGGATGTTGCCCGACATCGGAGCCTGAGTTAGAAGGGGAGGTTGATAGTCTAGGACTTTATTCCCTGGAAGGTAGGAGATTGAGGGGTGACCTCAGAGTATATATCATGAGAGGCAAAAACATGATGAAAGCATGTAATCTTTTTCCAAAGTAAGGAATTAATAAAAACAAGAAGGTATAAGTTGAAAATCAGGGCAGCTTCTTCACACAAAGGGTGGTGTGTATTTGGAATGAGTTGCCATAAATAATGCTTGAGCAGGGTGCATTAGCAATATTTAAAAGCCAGATAGTTAAGTGCATGAATGGGAGTGGTTTGGAAGGCAACGGGCCAATTATGGGCAGATGGATGTCAGCATGGATGTGTTGGGCCAAAGGACTTGTTTCCCTGCTGCATGACTCTGATTCTGCGACAATCAAAGATAAAGTTGGATTTAATCGATTGTAGAACAGCGTAGTACAGTACAGTCCCTTTAGCCTACAGCGTTGTGCCGAGCCTTCAGCCAGCCCTCCACATACTGTAGCACTCAATTTTTCTATCATCTATGTGTCTATCTAAGAGCTTCTTTAAAAAAAAAAGAAATCCCTAAATTATCTCCCTCTACCACCCTCCACCAGTGGCAACATGTTATATGCACTCACTGTGTAAATGTAGCCAGGTGACCGTTGAATATCTTTTATTGTTAACGTGCACTTATGTACCCACCTTGGCAATGCTGAAATAGCTACCTGTGCCTTTAAGAGAAAGCGGTGATGTCATTTTGCACAGGTGGAATAGAATGAAGAGTTGCCATGTTCTAGAGGGAAGATCATTCGAGTACTTTTCCCAGGTTTGGTGAGGAAAGATTTTCATGAGTAAATTGATCAGCGCTAGATTGTGTGATTGGGTGACATTCTTTATTGGCCTACTAGCATGAGTGAAGAGAACCTGTTTCAGGACCTATCCTATATGTGTTTGGAAGTTAAGCATCTGTGTGCCAAGTAAATGCCACTATCATATTGGTTTCATATATTTTGTTCTATTTATTTTCATACTGCATACATAACAAAGGTGTGGTCTGAAATTAAGCTGAGATTGTAACAGTGGGAACTTTTTTAAAAAATTCATTTAGTCATTTTTATTTTGATACCCTCCTCTACATTAAAACACCTAAAACAGATAAAGGAATTAGAGACCCAAAAAAAGTATTTGTTGTGCTGTGTGTGTATTTTCCCCAGGCTTCAAAATAAAAAAACAACAAACATACTTGCCTGACGTCCCCCTCTATACTTCCCTCCTCATTAACCTTTTCAGCTCTAGGAAAGAGGATGACCACTTTATCTATGCTTCTTATCATCTTGTACACCTCTATCAAGTCACTTCTCATCCACTTTCTCTCCGAAGAGAAAAGCCCTAGCTCACTGAAACTAACGTCAAGACACGCTCTCCAATCCAGGCAGCATCCATTTAAAACTCCTCTGCACCTTCTCTTAAAGCTTTCACATCCTTCCGAAATGAGACAACCGAAACTGAACACAATATTCCATGTGTGCTCTGAGACAAGTTTTGTAGAGCTGCGACACTTCCTTGTGGTTCTTGAACCCATTTGCCCTACTAATGAAGGTCAACGCCCCACATGTCTTCTTAACCACCTTATCATCTTGTGCAGCAAAGCTGAGGGGGTCTGTGAATGAGATTGCAGAGAGATCAAGGCCATGAAGACACTGTGTATACGAGCTGGAATGTATGTAAGATGTTTTGTAAGGGAAACCAAGTTGCACCTGAAAGAGAATGATTCACCCCAGTTTTCAAAACACACCTGTACAACTAAGTGCAATGAATACGATGAGCTGTGAACTGGAGTGACAAGAGGAAGTAGCTTTCATTGTTTTCCCCTCTCCCTCGCTTTTAATAAGGGTCTTTAACCTGCAAGGTTAACTCTGTTTCTCTCCCAGAACAGCTGGAGTGTTTTTATTATGGTAGGTATTGTTGAATGAGTTGAGTTTTCTGTCTGTTTTGTGCTAATCATTCCTGTGGTGAAGAGAATTGGCATCATTAGAAACTGTGGAGATTACAAGAAAACAATCAGCAGAGACGCAAAGGTAGTCAGAGGCCACTAATGCCTGATAGAATGTTTAATTTGAAGGTAAATGTTTATAGTCATAGGAATATACCCAGGCTATAAATGGCATGGAAGTTAGATTTCTGCTGGGGCGTCACAGTACATTTAAGGAGATGACAAACATGTGTTAGCATAGTCTTGACATAAATTAAACAGAACTTGCACAACAAAATAATCAGAGTATTACTGCTAGTTGAGAGAAGTAAGTATGATGCTCTCTGAGGCAGAGAAGAGTTCTACAGAGAGATTAAGGAACTGGTAGCAGTGGGCTAGAAGATGAACCCTGGGGTGCGAGTCATTAGTGCTCCTGAAACTCTTCCCTAAAGGCAGCATTGAGAAGAGGATATTACTCAGACGGTGGAAGTGCTGTTACTTTCCTGACACATTGCCTCTTGTTGGCATCATCATTGGTGGGAGAACCGTATCCATGACTGAACCACCACTGGCATTCCTGTGTGTTAGAGCTTCCACTCTGAGCTGCAATGTACTCAGTCAGAATGCTTTCCACCAAATACTGACATTTATTCAATCAGCGGAGAGGTTTTTATTTCCCCTGGTATATTATCAGCAGATTGAGTTGTATAAAGGATCAAAGCTGTATATTGTGTAAATATTCCCCTTTGCTTATTCCAATATGGGACAGAGTCAGCTCTTGTCTATTTTCCTGCAAGCATGCATTGCTTGAAGCCCTCGTGTTATATAACACATTGGTACCTGGAAAGCCAGATCAGAAACACAAAGAGAATCTAGAAGGCTACTTTAGTTCTATGGAAGGGGACTGAGGAAGGACATGAGCATTTTTGTTTTCTCAGTTTTCTATCTTGTCTACAATGTGGAAGCTGAAAGATATGAGTCAGTTATCTGGAAGTTTCAAGCAGTCTTGAATGCACTTTGAGCTGAAAATCAATTTATAATTTATAAACCTCAGTGATAGTTTTTGCTGTATTCCAAGACATGTAGCAGTTTCTGCTGAACTCACAGATCCTTGTTTAATTTGATTCAGTGAAGCCTTTACTGTTGGAGTGTGATATACTTCATGAGGAATTGGGAATGTTTTTGCATCAGCACACTTTCCAAACCTGAAAAATATTACTCACAACTAGAAAAATAGATTTACCTATAATGTATGTACTGAAAAGTTCTTTAACTGTTTTTAATTATTGGATCATCATGATTTTATGAAGCTTAAGTTCAGCTGTTTTGGGGGATTCAATAGAATACCTCAATTGGCCTCAGCCAGAGCCAGTGATGGATGTTAATAGCTTCTTTCTATCAGGATCAGAATCAGCTGTTTCTTCTTGCCATTATTTTGGTGCTTTTTTTTTCTTTGTAGTATCATCTGTAGTCCCACATTGTGTAGGCAACACAAACAACAGACAAGAAACATAATCTGATTCTAACTGCCACAGAGTCATTTGGACTTGGCTTATCAGAGATATTCCTTTTGTTTTCACTCCTCCACTAGGCTTTGTTCCCCAGACCTTCTCTGCTACTGAAATCTATCATGTTCTGTCCCTTTTCCATCGGCTCCTCCCACTTCCTCCAGACTCGACGGGTAGTCATGGGCACACGCATGTAAGCATTGTCATGTTAGTTATATAGCTTTGTGCTTCTTGACTATTTTATATTTGTGTTTTTATTCAAATAAAAGGTGACCACATTTCATTGCACCTTGGAGCTTCCTCTGGAGAAATTTGGCATGTCCCTGTTGACCCTTGCCATTTTTTTTTGTATCGATGCACCATAGAAAGTGGTAGTGCACCATCAGTGGTAGAGAAGTTATTGAAGAGAAAGCTTATGGACAGGATTTATGAATGTTTGGAAAACTATGCCTAATTATGGAGTGCCAACGTGGCTATGTGTGGGGCAAGTCGTGTCTTATTAACTTGATTGAGTTTTTGATGAGGTGATGCGAGTGATTAATAAAATTTAAAGCTATGGATGTCATCTATGTAGATTTTACTAAGACGTTTGACAAGGTCCCTCATGGGATGGTCATCCAGAAGATTAAGATGCATGGGATCCATGGTGAATTCAGAACGAGCTTGCCCATAGAAGACAGAAAGTAGAAAGTTAATTAAACCCAAAGTTGTAACGTTAGAAAGTTCTACCTGTGGAGGAATGAAAATGAGGTTTATCAGTTTATTTTTTTAAAAGAGAATTTGAAAAATACTCTATGTGAGAGGATGGGGTCGGCTGGATACAGGACAGACAAGGAGAGAAACGCAGCAATGATTAGAAGCTGAAGACATGAACTGTTAAGAGGGGAATTAGTAGTGAGTATCTTTACCCTACTAACTTGAAACCCCTGGAGGAGAGACAATAGCGATAAAAGATTTACTGAAGCTACAGCTATAACACGCAGTAGCTTTAATGAGACAATATTGGCAGAGACCAGTGTCCAAAATCCCTACCGTGTAGTCAGGAACTAGACTGTAAAATCATACCAAGGCATCTGGTCAAGTTTTTGTACAAGTTTGTGAGCAGACTTGCTGTTGATGATCAACTATTTCATTCCAATGAACCAAGAAACAATATGGCGAGCCACTCAAGATGAAGAACCAGTGTGGGAATGAAATATGTAATTACGCAGAGGATTTAATATGGTTGGATGTATAAGTTTATTATCCTTCAAACAATCTGAATTTGGTTTTCTGCAAGAACTTATTAATTCTGCAAAGACTTAAAGTTACTGAATGAGAGATACTTTGTTAAGAGTTATGATGGAGAATTGTCGAGAAAGGAGTTAAATTGTGTATATATAATTTTTGAATTTAAACTTGTAGATATACTGCCTGGAACTGAAACTGAAGTTAACTATAATATTTGAGAATAGGAATTATATTTGGTTTTCTATCTAACTAGGGATAAGTAAAAAGGAAAGTTTAGTCTGTGAACTTTTAAATGGGGAATAACATATAACACCAGATCTAATTAGTTAGAGAAATTGGAGTAACAAAGGTTATTCTAATGAATATCGCTGATTCTAACTAAACAGGAATTTGGCTTTTATTGATATGTAAGATTTGGAACCTAAACAGAATGTTTGAATTTTGAATTGTTCTTGCTGGTGTAAATATTTTGTACATATTGTTTTCTTATAAACAAAGTCTTATCTCCAGAAGTGTGTGGTTTCTATTCACTGCCTCCTTCTAATACCTAGAACCTTCTAATGCCCTATTAGCACCTAGTGTAATTTGCTTTTCTCAAAGTGCGATAACTAGTTGCATGCAATAAGACCGGTGCTACACAGGTGTTACAAGTGCTTGAAGGGACTTGTCGTAGTTGGAGGTTTGTGATTAGAGGTGTTCCATGGGGATCTGTGGTGGGACCTCTGCAGTTTGTGATGTAGATAAATGACCTGGTTGAAAACATAGATGGATGGGTTTTTAGGTTTGTAGATGATATGAAGGTCAGTGGTGTATTGGATAGTGTTGAAGACTGGCAACTAATACAGCAGTATATTGATCAGCTGCAGATATGGTGGAGAAATGGTAGATGGAGTTTAACCCAGCCAAATGTGAAATGTTGCACCTTGGTAGGTCAAATGCAAAGAGACAGTACACTGTGAAGAGCAAGACCCTTAACAGAGTTGATGAGCAGAGGTATCTTTGGGTCCAAGTTCATAGCTCCGTGAAAGTGGTGACACAGTTTGATAGGGTAATTAAGGAGGCATATGACATGCTTGCTTATATTAATCGAGGCATTGAGTTGAAAAGTCAGCAAAATATGTTGCAGCTTTGTAAAACTGTAGTTGGGCTGCATCTGGAGCTTTTGTAGCTTTGAGTTATCTCACAGAGTCTAGTGTAGTTTGTGTTGTTCCATGGTCCTGGAGGAACGTTGTTTCGTTTTTACTGTTTATTGTACCAGTAGTTTATGGTCGAAATGACAATAGACTTGAGTATTACATACAGTTCTGGTCATCTAAATATAGGAAGGATATTGAAGCTTTGGACAGCGAGCAGAAGAGGTTTACCAGGATTCTGCGTGGTTTAGAGAGCATGTGCTATAATGAATGTTTGGAAAAACTTGGGTTGTTTTCTGTGGAGCAGCGAAGGCTGAGGGGAGATCTGATAGAGGTTGATAAAATTATGAGAGGCGTAGATAGACAGGATCTTTTCCCAAGGCTTGAAATGTCTGATACCAGCATGCATGCATTTAAGGTGACGGGATAATTTCAAAAGAGTTGTGTGGGGCATTTTTTATTCTTACAGAGTGGTGGATGGCTGGAATGTGCCATTTGGGGTGGTGGTAGAGGCAGAAACATTAGAGATGTTTAGATAGGCACATGAATGTGATGAAGTATTTAGCCATTGTGTCAGCAGAAGAGATTAGTTTAGTTAGCCATTTGATTACTAATCTAATTGGATCGGCATAGCATTGTGGGCTGAATGGCCTGCTCTTGTGCTGTACTGTTCAATGCTCTAAAGTATTCTGTCTGCACACCTGCTTGGTATGGCAACTGCTTGGCACATGACCTTAAGAAACTGCAAAGCTGTGTGCTCAGCACATTACAGAAGCCAGCCTCCCTTCATGAACTATGCCTATACTTGCTGCCTCAGTAAAGCAGCCGGCATCATTAACGACCCCACCAAGCCAGGGCATTCTCTCTTCTCCCCTCTCCCATCTGGCAGACGATACACTAAGCGTGTATCACCAGGCTCACGGACAGCTTCTATAAGATTACTAAATGGTTCCCTAGTATGATTAGATGGACTCTTGTCCTTGCAATTTACCTCTTTATCATCTTACACCTTGCTGTTTACCTGCACTGCACTTTCTCTGTAGTTGATTTTGCATTCCATTCTTGTTTTACACTTATAATTATACCTTGTTCTTCCTCAGTGTGTTGTGTAATAATCTGTTGGTGTGAACAGAATGCAAGATAAACTTTTCCCGTAATTTTACACATGTGACAATAATAAACCAGTCACAATACTAACCCATTATATAAACTTCAACTAATCTGAATTTCCAAATCAATCTTTCTATTCCCTCACTCTCAACATTCCTGTCTCTGCAACTCTTCTCATTTTTGAGACATTACTTAGCATATTTTATTGTAGGAAGTTTTAGATTTCAATATACAATGGTGCTAGAAAGTTTGTGAACACTGTAGATCAATACTGGTGTACCTCAGGGGTGTGTGTTTCGCCCACTGCTCTACTCTCTATATACCCATGACTGTGTGGCTAGGCACAGCTCAAATACCATCTAAAAATTTGCTGATGATACAACTATTGTTGGTAGAATATCAGATGAAGATGAGATGTGCTAACTAGTGGAGTGGTGTCGCAGCAACAACCTTGCGCTCAATGTCAGTAAGACAAAAGAGTTGATTGTGGACTTCAGGAAGGGTAAGGCAAAGGAACACATACCAATCCTCATAGAGGGATCAGAAGTGGAGAGAGTGAGCAGCTTCAAGTTCTTGGGTGTCAAGATCTCTGAGGACCTAACCTGGTCCCAACATATCGATGTAGTTATAAAGAAGGCAAGACTGCAACTATACTTTATTAAGAGTCTGAAGAGATTTGGCATGTCAACAAATACACAAAAACTATAGATGTATCATGGAGAGCATTCTGATAGGCTACATCACCGTCTGGCATGGGGGTGGGGGTGCTCTTCTACACAGGACCGAAAGAAGCTGCAGAGAGTTGTAAATTTAGTCTGCTCCATCTTGTACCCAGTGCCCAGGACATCTTCAAGGAGTGGTGTCTCAGAAAGGCAGCATGTATTATTAAGAATCTGCAGCACCCAGGGCTTGCACTTTCCTCCCTTTTAATCAGGTAGGAGGTAAAAAAGCCTGAAGGCACACACTCAGTGATTCAGGCATAGTTCCTTGCCCTCTGCCATCCAATTCCAAAATGGACGTTGAACCCGTGAACACTACCTCACTTTTTAAATATATATAATTTCTATTTTTGCACAATTTTTAATCTATTCAATGTACACATACTGTGATTTACTTAGTTATTATTTTTTCTTCTATGTTATGTATTGCATTGAGCTGCTGCTAAGTTAACATATTTCACGACACATGCCGGTGATAATACATTATATGATTCTGAATTATCTCTATTTCTGCATAAATATAAGCTAAAATGTGATCAGATCTTCATACAGGTCCTAAAGCTAGATAAAGAGAACCCAACTAAATAAATAACAAAAAAAATTATGCTTGTTAATTTATATATTGAGAAAATTGATCCAATCTTACATGTATTTGTTGGAAAAAGTATTTGAATCTTTCAGTAACTGGTGTGACCCCCTTGTACAGCAATAACTTCAACAAAACGTTTCTGGTAACTGTTGATCTGTCCTGCACATTAGCTTGGAGGAATTTTAGGCCATTCCTCATAAAACTGCTTTAACTATGGGATGTTGGTGGGATTCCTTGCATAAGCTGCTTACTTCAGATCCTTCCACAGCATTTCTATAGGATTAAGGTCAGGACTTTGACTTGGCTATGCCAAAACATGAATTATCTTCTTTTTAGACAATTCTGTTGATTTACTTTTGTCTTTCAGATCATTGTCCAACTTCTATTAAGCTTCAAGTAATGAACTGCTACCCTAACATTCTCCTGTAAAAATATCTTGATCCAATTTTGAATTCTTTGTTCCCTCAAAGAATGCAAGCTGTCCAGGCCCTGAGGCAGCAAAGCAACCCCAAATCATGATGCTCCTTCCACTATGCTTCAGTTGGGATGAGGTTTTAGTGTTGGTGTGCAGTGCCCTTTTTTGTTCAAACATAGCAAAGTGCATTTTTGCCAAAAAATTCAACTTCTGTCTCATTTGTCCACAGAACATTGCCCCAGAAGCACTGTAGAACATCCAGGTGGTCTTTTGCTAACTTGACACATGCAGCAATTTTTCTTTTGAGAGAAGTGGTTTCCTCTGTTGTGTCCTTCCATGAACACCATTATTGTTCTGTATTTTTTAATAGTGAACACATGGACAGAGACTTTAGCAAGTTCTAGAGATTTCTGCAGGTCTTTTGTTGTTGCCCTTGGATTCTTTTTGACCTTGTTTTTTTTTTTTTTTTTTAAAGCTATTATTAATGCTTTTTGAGTTAGTGATTTAGATGCATATCATATTATTACTGAGTTAAGTATTGTATGTAAGGAGTTTTTGCTACAACAAGTGTATGGGACATTGGAAAAAATGTTGAATTTCCCCATGGGGATGAATAAAGTATCTATCTATCTATCTATCTATCTATCTTGTTCAGCATTGCACATTGTGCTATTGGTGTGATCTTTGCAGGATCCCTACTCCTAGGGAGAGTAGCAACAGTACTGAGTTTACTCCATTTATAGACAGTTTCTCTTACTGTGTGCTGATGAACACTCAGGACTTTAGAAATGCTTTTGTAGCCTTTTCCAGCTTCATGCAACTCTACAATTCTTCTAAGCTCCTCTGAAAATTGTTTTGATTGAAGCCTGCTGCACACAATCAGATCTTTCTAGAGAAGAGCAGGCTCTGTCAGTAACCTGACTTTGTGTGTCTCATATATAGGGCAGGGCACCTGTACAAGTCACACCTCTAATCTCATCTCATTGATCGGAACACCTGACTGTAAATAGCTTTGGAAGAAGGCATTATCCCAGAGATTCACATGTTTTCCAACAAATGCATGTAACATTGGATCATTTTCTCAATAAATAAATGAACAAGTGTAATGTTTTTTCTGTTATTTATTTAATTGGGTTCTCGTTACCTAGCTTTAGGACTTGCATGAAGATCTGATCACTACCTCGGTTGTATTTTTGCAGAAATAGAGAAAATTCTACAGGGTTCACAAACTTTTTAGCACCACTGTACATCAATTGCCACTTTTTCAATATCATAGTTTAGTCAGAAGACAGCTGAATTGTCTTCATAGCCAAGTAAGAGTGTATGGAATATAATGAAAAAAATAAGATAATTAGTTTGTACTCAACAAGAAATGATAATGATCAGATATTCCTTCTGTTGATTAAAGATTGGCCAGGACAGCAGGGAGATGCAATTTTTCATACTGGCTACCTAATTTGAGATAACTCCTCAGCCAGCTAGAATGCAGTTGATTAACTAACTCTGTCTATCAAGTTTGATGGCTACATAGCTGTCAGGGATTGAGATTGACTTTATATACACACCTTTTTCTAGGTAAGCATTCTCTGCACACTGCATCTTTACCTGGAGAAATTACCTTACTTTTAAGAGATGAATTATAATGGATTCTTTTTCCCCGCTCTTTAACTAGGCTCTGTTTTCTTCGTAAATTGATTGTGTTTGTCACGTAATAGACTGTTTGCTGTGCAGCACATGGCCTGCTCTAGCACAACTTATTATAACTTTGCTTCAAAATAGTGCCACTGGAATCTTTCCATCCACTCTAGGATTTATTAGAAACTTTTGAGAGATTTGTTGTATTTGTGTGGCGTGGGGGGTGGGGGGGCGGGGAGAGAAAAGGGAGCGAGAGAACAGTTCAAGGAGTTGTTGACACAGCACAAAAAATACCAGTTACCTTGTTTGGAGCTCTGCAGGAGGAATGAGGATGATTAAAGGTAATGGGAGTGTTTCTTCAAGTTGATTCTTGGACTCTTTATCAATCAGTTTTGGCATTTCCAGGAGCCTGACCATCTGCTGCACTCAATCAGTGTCAGTGCACATCATATCACCGGCCGCAGGTGCTGTAGTTCTGGGCTGAAATTAGCTCAAGGTTTTCTTTGGGCCTAAGTTGCTGCAGCACCACTTCAGGCTTCACTCATTTGCCAAGAATTTAACTTCTCTGATTTTATGATTCTGAAACAAATACGTATCAGGACTGGGTTGGATTTCACATAGAATCACAGAAAAATGACCAAATAAAAACAGATCCTTTTGCCCACCTGGTTCATCCTGATGCTTATGATCTATGCCCAAAAACCATCAATATGTGACATGATCAAAACTGAATTAATCATTCAATTCCACCAGGGTAACTTATTACAGATTTCTGAACTTTTGTTATATTGCCATTGACTGGGCCATGTGCCTTTGATTGATGAATCAATTTTTCACTCCAATGAATAAAGATGTTTCTCTTCCCCTTTTTTTTTAGAGATTGTCTTTTTATGGCCCCTTAACTATGGTTTCATCTGCAAATGAAAATATCCTCTCTCCATGTCTCATTACCCGAAAAACCTCTGTTAGGTCACCCAGGCGTCTCTTCAAAGAGGTTAGCCTCAGTGGGTTCAGAAACTGAAATCAAAAACATTATAGATGTCAAGCAGCATTGATGATTGCTAGCGAGTTTGTCGGATGAGAGTAGAGTTATCTGTGTAAATTGTAACAGTCATAGCCATAGAGACATAGCGCACTGTTGCACAGAAACAGGCCCTTCAGCCCATCTAATCCATTCTCAATTATTATTCTGCCTAGTCCCATTGACCTGACCATGGGCCATTGCCCCCTATGCCCCTCCTATCCAAGTGCATATTCCAAACTTCTCTTAAATGTTTAAAGCCCATCACTTCCACTAGCAGTTCGTTCCATCTCTCACCATCCTCTGAGTGAAGAAGTTTCCCTCTCATGTTCCCCTTAACATTTCACTTTTCACTCTTAACCCATGACCTCTCGTTCTATTCTCACCCAACCATAGGCATTGCAATGCATTGCCCCAATACATTGTACAATAGTACATTAAGGAATGATACAATATAGAGAAATACAAAATTTGGGTCAAGAAGGTAGCAGATGACTACATAAACTAAAGGAAGTGTTGAATAAAAATAGAAGACTAACACACAAACTTAGCCAATTCTGCTACAAGCAAAAGAAACATGAGTAAAAAGGAAAATGGAGTCCTAGGAAGGAAGGATTTTGAGTTGTCCTGAAGTACTTTCTTTTATTTTCTACAAAATATTACTGAGCATGCTCAAAGAGTTTGGTTTTTGTGCAGCAAATTAAATGGCATATATTTAATTTCCATTGGATAAGTTGGAGGCATTTAAGAAACTCTTAGATAGCCATCCATTTTTCAATCATCCATGTGCCCATGTAGGAGGGAAGGGTTAGATTGATCTTGGATTAGGTTAAAAGGTCAGCACAATATTGTGGGATAAAGGGCCTGTTTTGTGCTTGTAGTGTTCTATGTTAGAGTTGGTTTCAAATTCTTTCTAATCATTTAAGGATGTTCAGTGTTTCAGTTATATACATTGTAATTCTGTTGTTAGGCTCATTTTGTTTTCCCCTTCTCTTTGCTAGACTGTAGTTCAACTTGAAGTTCAATCATATAGCACTGTTTACTTCACTAAAATATGATTACCATTTCCAGTGTATTTTGCATCTTCTGGAAATTCAACTTGACACTTCTTGGCAGAGGCTGTGTTTATTAATCAGACATGATATCAGCATCAGGCAGGCATTGAATGACGATATTTCACTCATTTCTGACATGTTGCTGGAGTTATTAGATCACTTTTTCCAGGGGGTGGCCATCAGTTCAGAGAAAAGCATTTTTATTGTTACCGCACATGGTGCTGTTAGAACCCAACTAGAAAAGATCTCAGCTTGCTTTCTAGTCTTTGGCACTCATCTTTCACCCTTATCCTCATAGCCTCCTCTCCCTCAACAGTGCTCGTTCCATAAGACAGGAGCAGAATTAAGCCATTTGCCCATTGAATCTGCTCTGCCATTCCATCATGGCTGATTTATACTCCCTCTCAACCCCATTCTTCCGTCTTCCCTCCTGTAACCTTTGACGTGCTTACTAATCAAGAACTTATCAACCTCCTCTTTAAATACACCCTGTGACTTGGCCTCCACAGCCATTGTGACATTGAATTCCATAGATTCACCACCCTCTGGCTTAAGAAATTCTCCTCACCTCTGTTCTAAAGGGATGTCCTTCTATTCTGAAGTTGACTTCTGGTCCCAGACTCCCCAATATAGGAAACATCCTTTCCATGCACTTGATCTAGGCCTTTCAACGTTTGATATGCTTCAATGAAATCCCCTCCATTCCTCTAAACTCCAGTACATTCCTCAATAACACTCATCATATGCTAACCCTTTCATTGCTTGGATCATTATAGTGAACTTCCTCTGGACCCTCTCCAATTCCAGTACATCGGCTTTTAGATAAGGTACCTCTGTTCCACGTGGCATTTACCTTTGTGCCTTCAACCAAGCAAAGTTGGAGTGTAGGATCTACTGAGAATAACACTGTGCAATGAACACATGGCATGGCTAAAGCCAATGCTTTGCAAATTCCAGGCTGACATTTAGAATATTTGAAGGAAAATCAACAAAAATGAAAGGATTATTTTTTCCCCGTCTGTTTTCTTGTTCTCTTGCACTTTGTTGGTTCCATGCTGTGGAGCAGGATTTCAGGTGATCATTAACATGTGAGCCTTTAATGACTGCCAGTAGGGCTCCTAACTTTGGGAGGCATCACCGTTCTATTTGAGTCTCAGTTACTGTCTCTTTATGACAGCACCTTGTCATTGCGTTAGTGATCAGGCAAGTCAACACTGATCGTATATGGATTCAGGTACCTAATAACTGCTTTTGCTTCTGCTGCTTAAACTTCTTTAAAATCATCCATAATGAGCCCTCAATTTACTGAGAGCTGTGCAAATTCATCTTCCTGCAAATATTTGACCTGTTCAGAGATGGTTGTAAATCGCCAAAAAATAATAAATCCAGACAATTCTTTCAGAATGTTTTCAAGGAGCGATGCCTCAAAAAAGCACCATCATTAAGGACCCCATCACCTAGAACATGTCT
Organism: Hemitrygon akajei; assembly: GCF_048418815.1. Taxonomy (NCBI): domain Eukaryota; kingdom Metazoa; phylum Chordata; class Chondrichthyes; order Myliobatiformes; family Dasyatidae; genus Hemitrygon; species Hemitrygon akajei. The sequence goes on from NC_133138.1 coordinate 18,955,501, forward strand.
TGTTCTCATTGCTCCCATTAGGGAGAAGGTGTAGAAACCTGAAGGCACACACTCAATGATTCAGGAACAGTTTCTTCCCCTCTGTCATTCGATTTCTGAAGAGACATTAAACTCATGAATACTACATAACTACTTTTAATTTCTATTTTTGCAATGTAACTATTTAATATGTATATTCACTGTAATTCATATTTTTCCATTGTTATGTATTGCATTTTACTGCTTCTGGAAAGACAACAAATTTCACGACATATGCTGGTGATAGTAATCCTGATTCTGAGATGCTGAAAATCCAGGGTAACATAATAAAAAGGCTGGAGGAACTGGGCAGGTCAGGCAGCATCTAAGGCAAACATTTCCAACCTGAAGTCCATGGACTCCTTCGTTAATGGTAGAGGTCCATGGCATAAAAACGTTTGCTCTATGGAGAGGAATAAACAGTCGACCTTTTGGGCAAAGATCTTTCATCAGGCTGAGTTCCACCAGCATTTTGTGAGTCCGTAAAAAGTCTGGTTATCTCAGGAAAGACCAGAAAAATGTGCAGCTGTGTAAGAACTGATAACTTACTGTCACCTGAATGGAAGGCACATAAACAACTTCACATTTTTCTTAATTGCTGAATAACTCATCTCTAGTGGTCACTATCTGCTCCAGCATTCAGTAACAAACTAACAAGACAGCAATGCCCTGACATTTTTTTTTTGGAAAGCTGCTGTTTCTAATTTAAAATGCTCATGCACAACTGAAAGGTACATATTCCTCCTGTGCTCATGAAGCAGCTCACAAAACATTAAACTTACCTTGGGCTGTCAGTCACCATTAGATGGATACTTCAAGCTTGCATGTTGAAGTCTTTCAGCACATTATTTAAGCCACTCAAGGTGACTGCTTGAGAATACACATTAAATGCAAATGGCGCTCCCATGAGCTTCCTGCACTGATCTTGCTGTGGATGGTACAAAGAAGCATGGAAAAGCATTCAGTAAAGTGTGTTTGCTCTCCTGTGGGCTTATTTTGTTTTTGTATTTTAGGAACTCAGCAGAACTTAGTTCTTTCCACACACCAACATATCACCTGTGGAACTGGAGGGAGCCCACACACTTGACCATTGATATATCACCATCAGGGATGCTTATCGTGCCATCCCATGTCCGCACTTTGGAAAGTCCGATCATCTGGTTGTACTGCTGCTCCCAGTGTATAGGCAGAGACTAAAGACTGCAGCATCAGCGGTGAGAACCAAGAAGGTATCACCTAGGGAAGCAGAGGAGGTCAGCTTTGAGTTGGTGGACTGGACAATATTCAGGGATTCATCTTCAAATCTGAAGGAATACACCACAGTTGTCACCGACTTCGTCAAGACCCATGTGGATGAGTGTGTGCCTTCATAAACATACTGGATACGCTCCAACCAAAATCCGTGGATGAATAAGGAGATCCGTAGTCTGTTCAGGGCTAGATCTGTTGCATTCAAAACTGGTGATCCAGAAAGATAAAAGAAGTTCAGGTATGACCTAAGGAGGACTATTTTAAGAGCAAAAAAACCCCCCAATTCCGATTGAGGTTAGAGATGGAATCAGATGGACATCAGCTCTGGCAAGGTTTGCAGTCCATGAAGTGAAACTTAACATCATGAATGGCTGTGATGCTTCACTCCCAGATGAGCTAAACACCTTTTATGAACACTTTGAAAGGGAGAATAAAACTACATCTGTGCGAATCCCTGTGACATCTGATGACCTTGTGATTTCTGTCTTGGAGGCTGGCATTTGAACAACGTTCAAGAGGGTTAACCCTTGCAAGGTGTCGGGCCCTGATGGCATACCTAGTGGGTCTCTGACTTCTTGTACTCACCAATTGGCAGGAATGTTCAATCTCTGACTGCCACAGTCAGAGGTTTCCATCTGCTTCAAAAGGGTGACAATCACACCAGTGCCCAAGAGGAGAAAGGGTGAGCTGCTTCAACAACTATTGCCCAGAGGCACTCATATCTACTGTAATGAAGTGCTTTGAGAGATTGGTCATGGCTAAAATCAACTCCTGCCTAAGTAAGGACCAGGACTCATTGCAATTTGCCTATCGCCACAATAGGTCTACAGTAGATGCAATCTCAATGGGTCTCCACTCGCCCTTGGATCACCTGAACAATAGCAGTTCTTACGTCAGGCTGCAGCTCATTGACTACAGCTCGGCATTCTTTTTATTGTAATTTATAGTTTTGTTATTATATATTGCCTAACAACCAATTTCACGACATATGCCGATGATATTAAACCTGATCCTGATTCTGAGTTGTAATTGAGCTGGGACTCATGCGAAGCGATAGGTCCTGAGGGGGCAAAGGGAGAATAGTTGGGTTCATCGATGTCTTGCCATCATGCGTGCGCAGCATATGTGGAAAGACTGAGCAGCGAGTAAGAACCTATTGTGTCGAAAATAAAGACCAAAATTTCCTTGGACAAATAACATTTTAATCCATTCCCGAAACGTCGACAGCGCTTCTCCCTGTAGATGCTGCCTGGCCTGCTGTGTTCCACCAGCACTTTGTATGTGTTGCTTGAATTTCCAGCGTCTGCAGATTTCCTCGTGTTTGCTCTTTAAATCCATTCTTGTGTTTTTCTTTGCGTATAATTTTGAGATGGTCAGGGAATTAAATTTTTAAAAAAAATTTTATGGTGTTCTTTTCTTGAGTTCAACTTAGAAAGTTCACAAGCTCTGTAACTGACAGAAGCCCGTAAGGTGCTTTTGTTCCAGAGCAGCATAGTTAACACCTAACATGTCCTTTTAAATAATCCTCAAGGATCCTATCTACATCTTTCAGTAGACAGCAAGATTTGTCTGGCCCAGTTTAAATATAGATTTATATAACTTGCCTTTGTCATATGCAGCAGAACCAATCTACTGAGACAGTTTCAGTCAATGGTGATAAAAGAACATTAGAAATAGAATAAGGCCATTCATCCCACTGCGTCTTGCTGCGCCAGCTCAGCTCATCTTTTACCTCTGTGCTACTTTCCAATACCATTCCCAGGTCCCTCAGTTCTCTTAAATTCTGAATATCTATGGAGGTCTATTCCAGACAACAAAATTAATTGAAAGGATCAAAAGATGCTACAGAAAGTTGTAAAATTAGTTAGCTCCAGCTTGGGGACCAGCCTTCATAGTATGCAAAACATCTTCAAGGTGCAGTGCCTCAGAAAGGTGACATCCATCATTAAGGATCCCCGTCACCCAGGACATGCTCGTTGTTGTTACAGACTGACATACTTTCTTCTGGAAAGTACATCTGGAAGGAGCTATGGAAGCCTAAAGGCACACACTCAACGATTCAGGAACAGCTTCTTCCCCTCTGCCAACTGAATCCTAAATGGACATTGAACCCATGAACACTACCTTCCTTTAATTATTTCTGTTTTTGCACTATTTTAAATTTAACTATTTAATATTATTTGTGTGTGTGTGTATATACACACGAGGGGTGATTGATAAGTTCGTGGGCTAAGGTAGAAGGAGTCAATTTTAGAAAACCTAGCACATTTATTTTTCAACATAGTCCCCTCCTACATTTACACACTTAGTCCAGCAGTTATGGAGCATACGGATCTTTGGCCTCCAGAAAGTGTCCTCATCACTCTTTTAGTGATTATGCAGCAAGTTTGAAGTTAATAACTCATCTTCTTCTACCTTAGGCCACGAACTTATCAATCCCCCTTGATAAGTTATTAACTGAAGAGTTATTAGCTTCAAACTTTCTGCATAATCAAAAAGTTGAACTGCATGTGCATCTAACGAGAGCTGTAAAACTCATCTTTTTTTAACCTTAGGCCACGAACTTAACAATCACCCCTGCTGTGGAAACTTTCTGGCGGTCCAAGATCCGTATGCTCCACGACTGCTGGACTAATTGTGTAAATGTACGAGGGGACTATGTTGAAAAATAAATGTGCTAGGTTTTCTAAAATTGACACTTTCTACCTTAGGCCACAAACTTATCAATCACTGTGTGTGTGTGTGTGTGTGTGTGTGTGTGTGTGTGTGTGTGTGTGTGTGTGTGTGTGTGTGTGTGTGTGTGTGTGTGTGTGTGTGTGTGTATATACTATAATTGATATTCCTTATTTTCTATATTATCATATATTGCATTGTACTGCTGCCAAGTTAACAAATTTCATGACATGTGCTGGTGATATTAAAGCTGATTTTGATTCTGATTTTAATAGTTATGTTAATTCTCCAGATTCTTAAAGTTAAGTTTTTGAAAAGAACAAACACAATTCAATTATGACAGATTAACAACCAAAATAAAATTCAGCTCTACTGCATCATAAGCCTGTGTGTAAGGAATTTGCATCTCTCTATATCTTTATAGATCTCACTGGCATTTTAGTAGGATTAAAAGATAAAGATTAGCATTATTTTTTTTACATGTAATCAAAACAGAAACATAATGCATCATTTGTGTCAAATTAAGTCAGCAAGGATTATTCTGGACAGCCCATAAGTGTTATCATGCTTCTGGTGGCAAAATAGCAACTTCCTAACCCTAGCTGTATGTCTTTTAAGGCACCATTGTAGGCATTTGGAGCTTCAATACAATATCAATAAAATTATAGAAAAATCTCAAATGCTACAATTACATGCATCAGGATCCTAAAATTAAATGCTACAGCTTAAGGAAGAATATTGTTTAACGCTAGGACAGAATATTGCTTGTCATTCATAGAGCTATTTAAGGTGATGACTTGAAAATGTGCTGGAGGACTAAATAGCAACATTGATTTAAGATTATTTCCTTCCCAATTTCATCGCAACATTATACTAAAATATATCAATTAAGTGAGTAAGAGGACACCTTCTTAAATTCTTAATTTGTTTTGGTTAAAACTTGGCAGTCAGCAACTACAAAGCTCTAGAAATTATAGGCAACTGTGCTGGTTTTTGCTAACACTATGATAAAATCATCCTATGTCTTGCTCTTGCTCTTCAGTATATCTTTGTTTAGGAACAGGAGTTGGCCTTTCAGCCCTTGACCATAGTCTACCAGCCCTTTTTTTTCCTGACCACTTCATACATTTTAAAGTCTTTTGGTAACAAAAGTCTAATTTCGAATTTGAAAGTTCCACACGTCTGACATTCACCCTTTTACTAGCAAGAGTATTCCTGATCTGAATTATCCTTTGTGTGGAGACAGTGCATTCTGATTACATTCCAAAAAAAAGGTTAAGATCTCGTTATCCCATTGAAATAAGTAACTTAATACCAATCCTTGTAAAACCTTTTACCATTTTAGACACGATTTTAAATAAGTAACTGCCACCATTGACTCCATAATTGAACAAATTAATCTTGCCCTGTTAATTAGAACAACTAATTAAAGTGACTTAGACCATAAGACCATTAGATATAGGAGCAGAAGTAGGCCATTTGGACTTTTACAGTTTAGTTTTGGATATGGAATTCCAGACTATTCCTTCCGTTACATCCTTCTTGTTTGCAGCCCAAAACGTGATAGCAGTCTAATCGCATAAAGCGGAATATTAACTTTGGTGCACATTCTTCATCTGACCCATGCATTAAACATAAGAGCATTAAGCCTTACTTGTGTGCTCTTCTCCAAATCTGAAGCCACTGGAGCTGAGCTGGGGTAGGGCTGTACAATACATAATGGCTATATTACATGTGTGACTAAGGCTAGATTTTTATCTTCCTGAATCACTCTTGGCTATTTATGTCACATACTCTCCTGTGACATTAGGTTCTGATGAATACATGTGGCTGGGACAAGAAAATAGTTGCCAATTAAATATATATATCTGAAAGAAATCCACAAAATCCTTGGTATTTCAACTCAAAAGATCTCTCTGCTCCCTTGGATACCTGATTAGATATTATTGTGCATTCTGTGGCCTCCTTTCTGGTGCAGAAAGAAAGAAAATCAATATCACTACACAATTGCTGTCAGGATGTCAATGGAACCATTCACCATGAGGCTGTAAATGGCAAGGACCTCGTTGGAAAGTAAGTGAATGCTTTTGAAGGAGATTGTTGAGGTGGTTTTAAATCTTCCACTGAAGAGTCAGTGTGTGAGCACACGGTTATCAGAGCTCACAAATGTGCAAAATTGAAGGAAAAATTTAAAGAAAGTTAATGAGAAGCTAACACAGAGTATCTTTCTACCCATGAGATTGCTTTGGTCAGATAGATTGTCCACTACACAAGCTTTTGATGGCAGAAGGCCCTCTTTAACTAATATTAATCCGATCTTAGAAATTGCAAGAAAGCAATAGCTTAGATTGTAGGTTCATCAGGGGATTTTCTTCTGCCTATTAAGATGACTTTAAGTGATTTGTGTAGGAAACTAAAGAAGCAATTGCTTTATAATAAGCAATATCAGAACATATCCCAGTTCATTCTAACTCACTGACTTCACCTACAAGGCTCAGGCCATGTTCCATCCTAGACTTCCGCTCTATTTTACTGTAAATGTTCAAAACTAACGAGTCTTGTCAAGGTGATGGAAGGTAAAGTGGTACCAATGTAAGTAGGGCTGAAATCCAATAGGCACAGAATTAAGGTGAAAGGAACAGAGAGCCATGGTGACACCAGGCAACATTTCACACAGCTATCCATCATGGTCTGAAATTTACTGCCTGAAGTGCTGCTGTAGAGAACCTGAACAGGTCTGATGTGTGCCTGGTGGCACCATCCCATGCTGTAACAACTGCCTGATGTTCTCATATAGAAGAAATAACAAAATGTTCCATATTTTGAGGAACAACTGTTTCTATTTCCCCTTCACAAATTAGCATGACTTTGTACGATCTAGTTTCAGCTGTCAACGTTTGTGAATTAGAACAAAATGGAATAATGTAGTTTAGAGCTCTTAGAACTTGGTTAACTTGAAAAATCATAACAATTGGATATTCTAAAAACAAACGGTTTTGAATAAAGTTCTCAGAATGCATATAACGGTATTTTTAATACTATTATTATATGTTTGGACTCTTACCTGAAATATTTTGGGCACATTCATGCTAATCACTGTCCTAATATCCAGAGGGTACACCTGTCTGTAACAGTTTGTAATGGGTAAATCACAGAAAGTGGAAAAGTGTGGCTTGATCCTGTCTAAAGTGGAATTTGGCTCTTTCCTGTTGAAGTCCTGGCAATCAGAAAATTCCACCACGCACTTCCCGTTGTGATTCACCCTATCACTCTCCACCAACCCCTCCCCCACCACTGGATATTTTAGAGCCCATCATACTTTAAGACTGTAATCTCATAAACACAAGAGATTCTACAGGTACTGGAATTCTTATGCAACACACACGAAGTGCTGGAGGAACTCAGCAGGTCAGGCAGCATTTATGAAGAAGAATAAGCAAACTATGTTTCAAGCTGAGACCCATCATCAGAACTGGAAAGGAAGGGGGAAAATCCAGCAGTGTGCATGGCTTGAGTTCATCACTTAAGAACAGGAATTGGATCAAAGATTCTTAAATGTATGCTGGCCATAATCTTTACTTGTACCAAGTCCTATTCATCCATCCACCTGGTGCTTATGACCTACACTGGCTTTTTGAATTGATAATTTCTATTCTTACTTTTGATTTCATTTATGACCTTGTGTGTAACATTCGCTAATACTACAATTGTCCAGAGTCTTCGACAGTTCTTTACTTCTGGCCTTGTGCATTTCTCTTAATATTTTGCTATGACCAAACCTCTGGAATTATCTCTCCTATTTTCAGCTGTCAAAACAATATTATCTAGGTTTTTTTCATCTATGCTAATATTTCTTTCTGCGTTTGGTGTCAAAGGTTCTTTGACAGTTACTCCAGGGAAGAACTAAGTTCCAATATGTTAAGTGGACTATATGAATGTAAATATGTATAACCCTCAAACACAATAGACCAAACAGAATGTAACCATTAGGCATAGGAGCACAATTAGATCACTCAGCCCATCGAGTCTGCTCCACCATTCTCTCATGGCTGATTTATTATCCCTCTCAACCCCATCCTTCTGCCTTCTCACTGTACCCTTTGATGTCCTGACTACCCAAGACCTATCAACTTCTACCTTAAATGTCCACAATCACTTGGCCTCTGCAGCCAGCCATGGCAATGAATTCCACACACACACACCACCCTTTGTCTGAGAAATTTCTACTACTTTCGATTCTAAATGGACATACCTCTATTCTGGGTGACCCTGGTCCTAGACTCCTCTACTAAAGGAAACATCCTCTCCACATCCACTCTCTTTAGGCCTTGCAATATTCTACAGGTTTCAATGAGAACCCTCATTCTTCTAAACTCTAGCAAGTACAGGCCAGAGCCATCAAATTCTGCTCATACATTAACCTTTTCATTCTTGGAATCACGCATGTGAACCTCCTCTGGACCTAGTCCAATGCCAGCATTTCTTTTCTTGGATAAGTGGCTCAAAATTTCTCACAATACTCCAAGTGTGATCTGACTATTGCCTTAAAAAGTCTTAGCATCACATCCTTGCTGTTATATTTTAGTCCTCTCAAAATGAATATTATCATTGCATTCCTTACCACTGACTCAATCTGCAAGTTAGCCTTTTGGAAATCCTACACAAGGACTCCCAAGTCCCTTTACACCTTTGATTTTTGAATGTTCTCCCCGTTTTGAAAATGGTCTTTGTCTTTATTGTCTTCATGACCATACACTATCTTCCACCTGCCACTTCTTTGCCAATTCTCCTTATCTGTCTAAGTCCTTCCAGAGACTCCCTGGTTCCTCATTATCTGCCTCCCCCACCTATCTTTATTGTCCATTCTATTCTGTCATCCCAATCATTGACATATGACATGAAAAAAGTGGTCCTAATACTGACACCTGTGGAACTCTCTTGTCACCGGCAGCCAACTGGAATAGGCCCCCTTTATTTTGACTCTTTGCCTCCTGCCAGTCAGTCAATCTTCTATCCATGTTAGTATCTTTCATGTAATTGTAATCTTTCATGGCTCTAAGCTTGTTAAGGATCCTCGTGTGGCACCTTGTCAAAGGCTTTCTGAAAATCCAAGTATACAACATCCATTTCCTCAAAAAATTCCAACAGATATGTCAGGCAAGATTTCCCTTTACAGAAACCATTCTGAATTTGGTCTACTTTATCATGTGCCTCCAAGTACCCCAAAACCTCATCCTTGATAATGAACTCCAATATCAACCCAACGACAGAGGTCAGGGTAACTGGCCTATAATTTCCTTTCTTCTGCCTCTCTCCCTTCTTAAAGAGTGGGGTTTTCCAATCCTCCAGAACCATTCCTAAAACTAATGATTCTTGAATGATCATTACTAGTGTCTCCACAATCTCTTCAGCTACTTCTTTTAGAGTACTGGGGTGTAGTCCATCCGGTTCAGGTGACTTATCTACCTTCAGACCTTTCAGCTTCCCAAGCAACTTCTCCCTAGAAATAGCAACTACGCTCACTTCTGCCCCTTGTTACTCTTGAATTTCTGGCGTACAGCTAGTGTCTTTTACAATAAAGATTGAAGCAAAATACTTGTTAAGTTTATCTGCCATTTCTTTGTCTCCCATTCCTACCTCTCCAGTGTAACTTTACTGTGGTCCAATATCCACTCTCACCTCTTTTACTCTTTATATATCAGACAAAACTTTGGTATTCTCTATGATAGTTTGGGCTAGCTTACCTTCATATTTCATTTTTTTTTTCTCTCCTGGAAGTTTGTATTTCTTTCATAGATGTGTTGCCTTCTTTGAACCACTGTAATTATTCAGCTTCAAAGTAAAACGTTAGTCAATGTGGCTGAAAGGGAACTCATCACTTTGCTTCTCAGTCAACTCAAGCATAAGGCAATCAAACCAGCTGCGTTTGAATATATGAAATTGGCTTGAAATTGACTGGGAGACTGCTGTTAAAAATGATAAGGCAGCTATATTACCCTTCTTCTGTGCCATGCCTTCAGAATTTGTTACAACATTATTGGACAACACTCCGCTTTAATATTTGTACTTTGGAAATCTGAAGGAAGAAAGTTATTCCTTACCATTGATTTCACATTAACTTCTCCTGGAAGGAAGTTCAGGGAAGCATCACCCAACACTTCTCTTTACCTCCATATTGTACATCTTAAGTTAAAGTGAAAGAAATGGAGACTTACTCCAGTCAGGTTTAACCTAAGAAAATTCAAAGCAAGAAAGCAAATGCAGTACTGTGATTTAAAACAATTTTGACAGGTTACCATGACATCGGAGACAGATATTATCCCATCAGTGCTGACAGGCTTGTAGAATAACAATTTTCCCCTTCACCGGACAAATTACAAAAACACCTCTGGTTTACTTTTTTTTAAAAAAATAAACAGCTACCTGCCACCGAAATGTGAATGAAATTAAACTTTATCCATATCTACATCTCAATTGGATCTTCTACAGTGATTTAAAGCTTCATTGGCCATAATGTCATAAGACATAGGATGAGAATTAGGCCATTTGGCTCACTGAGTCTCTTCATTGAACTCAGGATGTGGAGTACATCAAACATTAAAACAACTCGTTTTAAAAAAAAATATTATTATAAATATATACCTTCAGTCGCCACTTTATTGGCTCCCTCCTGTACTGAGTGTGTGAGTGTATGTTCATGGACTTCTGCTGCTGTATCCTTCCACTTAGAGGTTTATGCATTCAGAGATACTCTTCTGCACACTGCTGTTGTAATGTGTGGTTATCTGAGTTACTGTCACTGACCTGCCAGTTTGAACCAGTCTGGCCATGCTCCTTTGACTTCTGTCATTAACAAGGTGTTTTTGCCCACAGAACTGTCACTCACTGGATGTTTTTAGCTTCTTGGATCATTCTCTGTCAACTCTAGAGACCACCATGTGTTTCTGAGATACTCAAACCTCCCCAACTGGCACCAACAATCATTCCACAGTCCGTCTCTTTAATCGCTTATCTTCCGTATTCTGATTTTGGGTTTGAACAACTGAACCTCTTGACCACGTCTGAATACTTTTATGCATTGAATTGATGCCATATGATTGGCTGATTGGATATTTGGATTCAAAGCCGGTGTGCACATGGTGGGGTGGGGAAGCATCTCCACTAAAGGAGGTATAAGATGTTCCTTCTCTCCACTAGCCTGAAGGCCATTCTTAGCAAGGTGTAGCACCTACTTAGTCCCCTGATCAGGGCCATGTGAAGCCATGGGAGCAGGTGGTGGATGGTCAAATGAACAGCTGGTGCATATCACAAGTCCTGGTTATAGGACCACTGACACCAGGCAGATAATCTCTGAAGAGTATTGATAATGACTGGGGTCACCCATCTTGTAAAGATACCTCCCAGGAGAAGGCAGTGGCAAAACACTTCTGTAAAAATATTTGCCAAGAACTATCATGCTCATAAGATTATGATCGCCCACATCATCCAACATGGCACATGATGAAGATGTTGGTACAAGTGCACCTAATAAAGTGGCCACTGAATGTACATTGTGTGAGACAAAACACAGAAAGAAGCACAGTAGGGTGATTCAATTAAGCACAACCAAGTCCCCCACTTGGATTGTCTGAAGTGTTCTCTTCACCCAGACTGTTAGATCAATCTGCTACAATCTAGAGAAAGAATTTGAAAATTATTAACGAATCATTCACAGTAAAAAATGTATTTTAATTAACTGGCATGTATCCAAGGATTAAAGTCAAATAACTATTCATTGAAGGATGAGTTGGGCATTGGAAAACCAGTGGAAAAGCGATATCTTTGATACATGACTGTCAGCTTTGTGGTGGCCTCTTAGACATAATTACACAAGGTCCTTGAATTTTCCTTTGAGGAGTAATGTTTCTTACTGTCCTAATCTTCACTAAGAATGAGTAATGGCTGTGTATAAACAGTTTTAAAGCTAAATCTTGTTTGAATTAATAGAAATTAATTATGTTAGAAACTGATTTTAATATAATGCTGATCTCTTTGGTTAACAGTATTGAGCAGTCACTTTGTTCTTCACTGGAGGCTAAACTGGTTCTGGCATCTGTTCATTTTGTGGAAAATAGCAGTAGTATTCACACTTACCCTACTCTATTATAGTCGCAATCATGTTCATTCTTAATCAAATTCCAGGATTAGGGATCTAAGGAAGTATCTTACTGCTTTTGGAAGTAAGCCTGGATTTATCTACAGTCTTTGAATAGTAAGGGTTAGATAAATCCTGGCTGAAATTGAAACAGCGAAAAAATGGCTGTATCTGGAAGCAGTTTCCCCCACAGAAGATCAAAAGCTTTGCAGTGAAGCGCTTTAGAATGTTCACAAGCTCATCATTCAAATCTGAAAAATGGATATAGCAGAGACCAGAAAAATGCTGTAAACTTGACCATCTTCAAAATCAGATACAAATCCTTCAAAAGTGATATTTTGAGAGTACAAAGCTTGTATAAGCCAGTCAGAGTAAAAGGTAAAGATAACAAGTGTAGGGATCCCTGGTTTTCAAGAGATATTGAGATCCTGGTTAAAAGAAAAAAGAAGGTACTTAACAGGTATAGGCAGGTAGAAACAAATGAGGTGCTTATGGAGTATAAGAAATGCCAGAGAATACTGAAGAAAGAAATCAGGAGGGCTAATAGAAGGCATGAAGTTTCCTTAGCAGACAGGGTGAAAGAGAATCCTAAGGGTGCAAGGGATAAAATTATAAGGTAATCCATATGTGGAGCCAAACAGACGGTGGAGATCTTCAATAATTTTTTTGCATCTGTCTTTACTCAGAAGATGGACACAGAGTTTATAGAAGTGAGGCATAGTGTTACCTACTTCATGGACCTTATACAGATTACAGAGGAGAAGGTGTTTGTTATCCTGAGGCAAATTAGGGTGGATAAATCTCCAGGCCTGACAAGTTGTTCCCTCAGACCCTGTGCGAGGCAAGTGCAGAAATTGCCAGGTCCCTTGCAGAGATACTTAAATTACCCTTAGTGACAAGAGAGGTACCAGAGAACTGGAAGATGGCCAATGTTGTTTCACTGTTTAAGAAAAGCTCTAAACAGAAAGCACAAAATTATAGGCTGGTGAATCTGACATCAGTTCTAGGAAAGTTATTGGAAAGTATTCTAAGGGACCAGATTTGGAAGTATTTGGATGGGCATGGACTGATTAAGGTTCATCAGCATGGTTTCATGCATGGTAGGTCATGTCTCACCAACCATATAGAGTTTTTTGAGGAAGTTATCAGGAAAGTTGTTGAAGGCAAGGCAGTGGATGTTGTCTACACGGACTTTAGCAAGGCATTTGACAAAGTCCTGTATGGAATGTTGGTCGGGAAGTTTTGTTCGCTCGGCACCCAAGATGAAGTAGTAAATTGGATTAGATATCGGCTTTGGGGGAGAAGTCAGAGAGCGGTAGTAGAGGGTTACCTCTGACTGGAGGCTTGTGACTGGCAGTGTGCCGCAGGGATTGGGCTGGGTCAGTTGTTGTTTGTCATCTATATCAACAATCTGGATGATAATGTGGTTAACTGGATCAGCAAATCTGGAGTGCAGTGGACAGTGAGAAGGGCTATCATGACTTTAAGAGGGATCTGGATCAGCTGGAAAAATCATCTGAAAAGTGACAGGTGGGATTTAATGCAGACAAATGCAAGTGATGCTCTTGGATAGGACCAACCAGGGCAGGTCTTACACAGTGAACGTTAAGGCACTGAGGAATGTGGTAGAACAAAGGGATCTGGGAAAACAGGTACATCATTCATTGAAATTGATGTCACAGGTAAATAGAACCTTAAAGAAAGCTTTTGGCATATCATCTTCAAAAATCAATGTATTGAGTACAGGAGATGGGATGTTATGTTGAAGTTTCATTAGACATTGGTGAGGCCTAATATGGAGTATTGTGTGCAATTTTGGTCACCTACCTACAGGAAAGTTGTAAATAAGGTTGAAAGAGTGCAGAGAAAATTCATAAGGATGTTGCTGGGTCTGGAGGACCTGAGTTATAAGGAAAGATTGAATAGGTTAGGAGTTCATTCTTAGAACGTAGAAGATTGAGAGGAGATTTGATAGAGGTAATCCAAAATTATGAGAGGTATAGGTAGGGTAAATGCAAGCAGGTTTCTGCAGTGTGAGGTTTAACTTAAGAACTAGTGGGAAACTATTCAACCCATCTTGACTGCATTCCGCATTGAAGGTCATTCCAGTACCGGTTGTCAAGCTGAAGCATGCAGGCAATATTTGTGTCTGCACACACGCTTGGATTCTGAGTTCTGAGCCACAATCTACTTAAAGATATGGACAAGGAAATCAAAACCTCAAAGCTGTAGAACATAAAGTCCAAGAAATCAACAAACCTTCCATTTACTAATGCCATTGATCTAATGCACCACCCACAAACTGCTGGAGGAGCTCAGCAGATCAGTCAGCATCAATAGATAGAAATCTATATTTGACATTTCAGTCAGCAGATAAGAGAGCTTACAGAATTGATACTTGGAATGGTGAAGACGTGTAGAATAGAAATAAATACTATGAAAAGTAAGGTGATGACAGCCTTCAAGACTACAAATAGCAATGTTGATGTGAGGACTGGTACTCAAAAACTAGAAAAGTAAATATCTGGGAGCAACTTCAGAAAAAGGAAGTCCAAATTAAATTGCTACTTGGGAAATATTATTTCAGAGAAGGTAAAGTTAGGCATCTTGTTTGCTATGATTAGTTCTGGTATGTTTTACACCCATGAAGTAGAGACGCTCAATAAAACATTGCATAACAAGACTGAGGCATTGAATTAGCCTGCTTTAGGAGACTATTGCAAGCATCTCACACTGACCACCAATAGAATGAGGCCACCAGGCAGCACATTTCTTACTGTTAGAGCTCATCCAGTGAAAGAAACTGCAGTGCTTCTGATAGCTGGTCACAACTTAACAATGCTGTACTCCAGTGCACCATGGAAAATAAGAAGTAAACTGTAGAAAAGCTGCAGGACCAGTATCATGAACTGTTTGAGACTTCAACTAAAAGAGACATCTATGGAATAGACTGGAACAAAGTTCAAAATAAATTTCAAAGTTCAAAGTAAATTTATTATCAAAGTACATATATCACTGTACACTATCCTGAGATTTATTTTCTTGCGGGCATACTGAGTAAATCCAAGAAACTCAACGGAATCAATGAAAGACTGCACCCAACAGCCTGGACAATCAGCCGTTGTGCAAAGGTCAACAAATATGAAAGAGAGGAAGAACGCAATGAATATCGAGAACATGAGATGAAGAGTCCTTGAAAGTGCACCCTAGGATTCTGAAAGAGGTAGCAGTAGAGATTGTGGAGGCATTAGTAATGATCTTTCAAGAATCATTGGACTCTGGCATGGTTCCAGAGGACTGGAAAATTGCTAATGTCAATCTACTCTTTAAGAAAGGAAGGAAGCAGAAGAAAGGAAATTATACAGCAGTTAGCCTGACCTCAGTGGTTGAACAGATCTTGGAGTCAATCGTTAAGAATGAGGTTATGGAGTACTTGGTGACACAGGACAAGATGGGACAGAGTCAGCATGGTTTCTTAAGGGAAAATCTTGCCTGATGAACCTGTTGGAATTCCTTGAGGAGATTACAAGTAGGATAGATAAAGGGAATGTTGTATGTTTGGACTTTCAGAAGGCCTTTGACAAGGTGCCACACATGAGGCTGCTTACCAAGATGAGAGCCCATGGTATTACAGGAAAGTTACTAACATGGTTAGAGCAGTGGCTGATTGGTAGGAGGCAGCGAGTAGGTATTAAAGGATCCTTTTCTGGTTGGCTGCCAGTGACTAGTGGTGTTCTGCAGGGATTGGTGTTGGGACTGCTTCTTTTTATGCTGTATATCAATGATTTTCATGATGGAATAGATGGCTTTGTTGTCAAGTTTGCAGATGATTCAAAAAGATTGGTGGAGGGGTAGGTGGTATTGAGTAGACAGATAGGCTGCAGAAGGACTTAGACAGATTACTAGAATGGGCAAGAGAGTGGTAAATGAAATAAAATGTTGAAAAATGCATGGTCGTGCACTTTGATAGAAATAAATGTGCAGACTATTTTCTAAATGGGGAGAAAATCCAAAAATCTGAGATGCAGAGGGAGTTGGGCAACTTGTGCAGAACACCCTAAAGATTAGCCTGCAGGTTGAATTGGTGCTGAAGAAGGCAAATGCAATGTTAATATTCAGTTCAAGAGGATGAGATTATAAGATCAGGGATGTAATGCTGAGGCTCTAGGGCACTAGTGAGGTCTCAACTTGAGTATTGTGAACAGTTTTGGACTCCTCATCTAAGCAAAGATGTGCTGGCATTGGAGAGGGTTTGGAAGAGGTTCACAAGGATGATTCCAGGAATGAAAAGTTTATCATATGAGGAATGTTTGATAGCTCTAGGTCTGTACTCACTGGAATTTAGAAGGATGAGGGGTAATCTCGTTGAAACCTTCTGAATGTTGAAAGGCCTAGACAGAGTAGATGTGGAAAGGATATTTCCTATGGTGGGAGAGTCTGGGATGAGGGCACAGCCTCAGTTTAGAGGGGGGCGAGCATTTAAAACAGGGATGCATAGAAATTATTTAGCCAGAGGGTGGTAAATTTGTGGGATTTGTTACAATTGGCAGCTGTGGGGGCCAGATCATTGGGTGTATTTAAGGTGGAGATTGATATGTTGTGATTGGCAAGGCATCAAAGGTTATGGTAGAAGGCCGGGGAGTGGGGCTGAGGAAGTGAAAAAAAGGATCAGCCATAATTCAATGCTGGAGCAGACTTGATGGGCTAGATGGCCTACTTCTGCTCCTATGTCTAATGTTCTTATGGTCCTATATCCTCTGAAATGGTAATACGGAGGAATTGAAAGTTGCTGAATCTCTCCACCTCTGATCCCCCAAAGTGGACTGGCTCATCGACCTCTTGCTTCCTCCTCCTAAAGTTAGTAATGGGAGTTGTTGCAATTTTTGAGATTCCTCAACAGTTGCAGAAGCCTGTACTGATGTGATGTGGCTAACCTGATGGATACCCTGCCTTCTGTTTACTTGTGCCAGGTTGTTTTATTGCTAGATGCAGAATGTGTCTCTTGGTAGAGCTACATTACTGAAAGGGAAATCACTAGATCTAATAGATATAACAGTTACATATTCTAAAGGATTAGGGTCAGATCATGTTTACCTTCTAAATGGTAATTTTTCATTTACCAGTTAAACTTATTCATCCAATTGAGTAATGTTTACCTGGCATAAATATCAAACCGATGCATTTCCCAATTCTATTTAGGATTCTGTTTAAGAGGCACTTTAATCGCTGTCATCCTCCTATTGCGTCAGTGCTAAACTCACATCCGTCAATCCCTGGTCAAATCTTCCTTTTTGGTTCAACCAAAATTTATCTTCGCTGACTGGATGACAGATGTTCTATAAGATAAGAGCACAAAGTGCAAAGCAATTACTCAGTTTCTCATTTCCCTGTTGAGGAGAATTGTGTAAGAGATTCTGTGTTTCTTCCATCTGATACCAAGAATTTCATAAACTGCACGTATCATTTATTTTGTCAGTTTTTTGAAAAAAATTCTTGAAGCAACTTCACTCATTCTAGTCATAAACATTCTCCATAACCTGCACACTATTGCACTTAATTCAGCTGTATCCATCTTTCCTCCATCCCTGTGTACTGGATGAAACAGTTTCAGTCAAACTTGGAATAGTCACTGAATGATGGTGTTTTCCTTTTGTTCCAGTCAATATTTGGCTGTTAAAAGCTATCACTGCTGATTAGCATTCAGTTTCAGTGAATTCACCTGGAGAAGCACAGATAATGATCGGAATTGCTTCATTATTGAAAAACCCGGGGACTGAATTTGAGAGAAATCAGGAAGGAAGATGATTATTTTTATAACCTTGGCACTTACCCTTTCTCACAGTTAGCTCTTTCATTAGAATGAATAGGCTATATTGACACCAGCTTATGAGAGAAGTGGAGTGGGATAGGATTTTAATCTCCTCCACCTACCTGGAAGGGATGAAAATGTTTAAAGTGGAATATTTGACTATTCTGTTCTGTTCCCAGTGGTAACCTGATGACCATAAAAGCAAATGCTCAGTTAAGTTCAATGAATAAATGCGTCAACCAAAAGAAGCAAGAAATAGATGGAAATTAGAGTCCAATTAGGCTAGAGTAGGGATTGCAATATTAAGTTGAGCAAAAATCACGAGAATTGGATTTGCTTTCACTGGCTGACATGAAATTTGCTATTTTGTAGCAGCAGATAGTGCAAAGACATAATACTCTAAATTATAAAATAAAATAATTGTGCAAACATTAATGGTGTAGTGTTCATGAATTCATGGATCATTCAGAAACCTGACGACAAAGAAGAAGCAGCTGTTTCTGAATTGCTGAGTATGGGTTTTCAGTCTCCTGTAACTCCTCCCTGATGGTAATAAACTGAAGAGGGCAAGTCTTGGATGGTGATGGTCAAAGTTGGATGCTGCCTTTTTGAGGTACATCTCTTGAAGATATCCTTGACGGAGGTGAGGGGGGACAGTTTTGACCATGATGGAGCTGGTTGGGACTACGTCCCTCTGCAGTCTCTTACAATCCTGTACATTAGAACCTCCATACCTGTCTTTTATGCGACCAGTCAGAATATGCCTCTATAGAAATTTGCAAGAGTCTTTGATGACACACCAGCTCTCCTCAGACTGCTAATGAGGTAGGGCTTTTTACATGACTTTTTTAATTGCATCAATGATTGGACCCCAGACAGATGGTCTGCAAGGTATACACCCTGGAACATAAAGCTGCTCACCCTTTCCACCACTGATCCTTATAACCCCTGAAAAAGGATGGTCATGTATTCTCCCAACTTCCACTTCCTAAGTCTGTAAACAAATCAATGATTTGCAACTGGAAGATGCTGGCAAAACTAACAGTGCATTTTAACATTTCAGCTTTTATGAATAGGCTTTTATCTGATGTTAGCTGGTAACCTCATCCCAGAATTAGCAAATTTAGCTCCGAGTCTAATGCTAATGCATTCAATCTCTTTTCCAGTTCTGTGTACATTGTTAATACTGAAGATCTAGCATAGCTAATATTAGAATAGGTTTTGTCTGTCTTTCAAATTAGTTTTTAACTAGAGGCCCTGGTATCTCCATCAGATGTTTGAAAAGATCTCAGAGAACCTTTTAAAGAGGAGAGTGAGCCCTCTTGTTTGTTCAAAGCAAGAATTCCTGCAAACAGATTATCCTTTCATTCTAAAGTATTTCTTGTGTGGAGTCCAAGGTGTATTAATAGTCTGCCGGATTTCCCAAAAGTAATAGTACTGCAGAATTTCTTTATTGGATTTGAAGTCCTGCGATATGGTGGACACCATTAAAAACTAAGGTGGTCTAGTTCCTACATTCAGATGTTTGCATCAAAAGCCCCTCTCAAGCCTCTGTTTAAAGAATTCTGGTAATTTTCCTATTTATATTCACAGCTTATAAGTGTTATAATTAAGGTGGAGAATAACAAATAGAAGCTTGAAATCATTTGTACATTGTCTCTCTTTCAAAAACACTTTTCCTTTTCACTTAGAACTTGGTCTGTTGGTTCCAACTTCCATTTCTTTAACACAAGCCTGTTGCAGATTTTCACAGTTCTCACACATGTTTTAAATTACCCCATATCCCCTGAGTCAGCTTCAGTTTTTATTGTGTGAAATCTCATGGACCAATGTTTCTGCCAGTAAACTTACCCTTTCATACTTACATTGTGGTTTGACATGAAAACGTTCCATACTGTTAATTCCCATTTTCTCCTGGCTTGGCACCTTCTCATTGCACAAACCACTTTAGCCTGCCTTGGCACTAAACCTGCTGGACAATTGTTAAACTCTGTAAAAGGTATAAAGTAGTTCCTTCAGTGTCATGGAAAGGGCTATGGTGAAAATGCTTGAAAATTGAGTTAATAAAGAGTTAAAGCGAGATATTGGAACTGATAGTGATTGTTCATATTTCAGAATGACCTAATCTTACATTTCCCAAATGGAGTCCAGCAGACATTGTGATCCAAAACTTGTTAAATACATTTCAGTAAAACCATTAGGGATTTGAGAACAAACATCAAAAATATAAGAGCAAACACGAGGAAATCTGCAGATGCTGGAAATTCAAACAATAACACACACAAAATGCTGGTGGAACACAGCAGGCCAGGCAGCATCTACAGGGAGAAGCGCTGTCGACGTTTCGGGACGGGACCCTTCGTCAGGACTAACCAACCGAAAGGAAAGATACTATCTTTTTGTAGATGCTGCCTGGCCTGCTGTGTTCCACGAGCATTTTGTGTGTGTTGTTGATCAAAAATATAATCTGAGTAACAAGAATATAAAAATTTCATTGTCACATTTCTGTGGTTTTACTTTTTGATAAAATGCTACGAAAATGTTTCAGAAAACAATTGTGAACATTTTGCAACTTGAAAACAGAAATTCTGTGGCTCATTGGTGTTTGAATACCATAGAGGAACACATTGCCACGGACTTTTGCATTTGAATTGATTGCAACATCTCTGTTCTGTGCATATTTGAAATAATATCAAGAATAGGGTGCTGCAGCAGCAGTTAGCGTGATGCTACTACAACTCGGGCATCAGAGTTTGGAGTTCAATTCCGGTGTTGTCTGCATGTTCTCCCAGTGACCACATGCGTTTCCTCCAGGTGCTCTAGCTTCCTCCCATAGTAGTAGAGATCTACTACTAAAGATCAGTAGATCTACTAATCTACAGTTAGTAGGTTAATCAGTCATTGTAAATTATCCTGTGATTAGGCCAGTGTTAAATAGGTGGGTTGCGGGGTGGAGCAGTTTGTTGCTCCAGAAGGGCGTGTTCTGTGCTGTATCTTTAAATAAAGTAAAGAAAGAATGTTAACCGACACATATTGAACCTGCACTGTTCTTTATACATAAGACTGGGCAATACCAGGCTCAATAATATTAAAAGTTCACTCGTGTCTTTAACTGTGGTATTTGGCACGTCGCTTCATCTACAGCAGAGCTTATATTTTGGATCGGTATTGAAAATGACAGAAAATGTTAATTTTGGTGGCTTCCTCCAGCTGCCCAGGTGAATTCACACATACATTAGAGCTGTCAAATGATTAAAGTAATTGGCAATTAGTTTGGTGATTAAAAATTTAATCTTGGCCATAATCACATTTAATTGATGCACTTACAGCATTCCATCTCATTCAAGTTTGTTTTTATTATCAATGACTAATTCGATTTCCAAGACTTTACTTCATCCATCACCTGTGCTGTGTTATTGGGTCACTCCCCATTATCCCTGCTCTGGGCGTAATCACAGAATGTTTGCTAATGCCCATGATTAACATGTTAAAGAGATTAATCGCTACCAGAAAAACTGCTATAGGTGGAAAAATGGAATAGAAGTATATGCTGAAGGGCTAAGGTGGATGTTGCATGCAGAAACTCAAATGAAGAATAAATACAAACATTGGTGAAGGGACATTAATGACATTGTTCTGCACTATGCAATCTCATGTCATTAATTGTAAATTCTAGTTGTAGTTAATCAGCAACCTTACTTATATGCATAGACCTGAATAGGTAAGGGGCCTCAAGTTTGTTTCAGTTTTTCAGGCACCTCAAAGGCTCACTAGTGTTTTCTAATGAATGATTTAAAATAGTTTTTGAAATTGAACATTTTGACTTATGATTGTCCTTTTGACATTATGATTCCTGTTTCTTAACTATATTTTGTACAAATATCAAGAAAGAACAAAGAGTAAGATTCTCCTTTTCACAAGTATTCTCAGTTGTATTGTTATTTGCCTGATATCTCAATATTCACCACCATTCGCTCTCTGCAAAAGTAACTTAAGTTTTAGAGGCATTCTATTCAGTAAAAACTTACTTAACCAGTTGGCATCCTGACAGTTGCTTTCTTTCTTAATTACATCCTTTTAAAATCTTCCTTACCAAATCTCGCTGAATTACTAGCCTACTGTCATATGGAGCAATTTACTAAATGATTGGCAGCTCTGAAGAAGAAATTACAGATGACAGACCAAGATAATATACAACACTTACTTTACTTTCTGAAATAAAAAGATTCAAAGGTTCATTTATTATCAATGTACGTATGCAGTATACAGCTCTGAGATTTGTCTTCTCCAGATAGCCACAAAACAAAGAAAACCATGGAAGTTGTTCAAAGAAAAAAATTACACACAAAAAAACCACATCTCAACATGATCACCAGCCCTCCACACAAAAAAAATCTCACAAACAGCAACAAGAAAATCCACACTCCCCACACAAAAATCAAATTGTGCAAATGTCAAGAACATCAAACCCTGAGCCCCAACACTGCTCCACAAAAAGAATCTAACAAATCACACCAAATGGCAGTAAGAAGGAATGGGTGAAACACCAATTACAAAAAAACATTAAACTGAAAGAATCCAGTCCAATCCATAAAGCACAGAACTTCGTTATCATCCTCTGACAACATCGAGCGAGAAAGAGAGAGACACCACTCAAATGCAAAGGCTTTCCCTCAGGAGGAGCAAGTGATAGGCCATCTTACACAGCCACCTTCCCTCAGGAGTGACAAATGACAGGCCATCTCACACAGCCTACTTACCTCAGGAGCGGGAAGCGATAGGCCGTCTCACACAGCCATCTTACCTCAGGAGTGACAAACGACAGGCCATCTCACACAGCCACCTTCCCTCAGGAGTGACAAACGACAGGCCATCTCACACAGCCATCTTCTCTCAGGAGTGACAAACGACAGGCCATCTCACACAGCCTACTTACCTCAGGAGCGGGAAGCAATAGGCCGTCTCACACAGCCATCTTACCTCAGGAGTGACAAACGACAGGCCATCTCACACAGCCATCTTACCTCAGGAGCTGCAAAGGTGAGAGTCACACAGCAGCGAGTCTTTTGCACTCACCTCGATGTTTCAATCTTCCTTTATGCTTTAATTGGCAAGAAATGGAGTCAATCATCAGCTCACTCCCTGTCCCTAAGCTGCTGCTCCTCGAGGCCATTGGTCTTCTGAAATTTTCACGGAGATAGCAAAGCACTAGAACATTCAATTGATCTCCAAACTGTAAAACTCTAACAGTTCCAAAAACACATTTAAGATAAAAAGATGTAGAAGAAGTGAAATAAACAGCTTCATGGAGTATCTGGAACATTGGGGAAGCATTGTTCACTGGTGCTATCTTGACCAGAAGACACTTACTTTACTTTCTGAAATAATAAAAGACTATAAAATATACAAAGTTCCTGTAGAGTTTTCCAAAACGATGTACTTTTCTTTGGTGCAAAGTCTCTGATGTTTTAATCAGTTGTCCTTCCTGAACTGGTTCTGACCCATTTTAGCTTTCAGGAGCTTGTTGTCAAGCATTGATATTCATAACGGTGGAGTTTTTATATACTGATTCATGGTATATTCATTCCTGCTTCAATCAAACAACCCTCTTTGTTTGGCTTCATAAGATGTTGCCTATCTTCCAGCAATGGGCGCACTACTCTATTGTGAACTGTTACCATCAAGGTGTGGTGTGTTATTATATTATTACTGTTTGTTATTCAGTGAGCCACGCCACCCAGCAACCCACCTATTTAAACCTAGCCCAATCAAAGGGCAATTTACAATGACTAATTAACCTACTAACCAGTGCACCTTTATGGGCTGTGGGAAGAAAACTATGTGGTCACGGGGAGACCGAATAAACTCCTTGCAGATGGCACCAGAATTGAACTCCGACCTCTGATTCTCTGAGCTGTAACAGCGCCGCACTAACCACTATGCTAGCATGGCACTTCTATTTGTTTTTGTTTTCTTTTTCCTTTTTCTGATTTATGTTTTTTTTGAGTCACGTTGGTGTTGATCTGACATGAAATTTGTGCTCATTGTTTTTTCTGACCCATAACGGATCATTTTGATGCCTCTGTTGTAGTAGAAAGGCTGTTTTCTTCAGCCTTTCTATCATTTTTTTTCCACTTTGGTTTCTGGAGGATGTTCCGAATAGAGATCTAAGGTGACAGTCTAAACCTCTACACTGGTTTGCTTGTCATCCTGGGGTGTTGAAGACCGGAATGCAGAGGCACAACAATGATGATTAGGTCTTCATCAGCAATTTGGTGGCCACTTCAATGTGGCTGTCTGCTTTTCCATTACTCCATGGGAAGTCAGATAATGATGTCTGGTGATCAAAGTGCTAGTCCTTTGGCTACCTCACAAAGT